>NC_139217.1:274737587-275057587 GCF_055691185.1 Crinia signifera | reverse complement strand
TTCCATTGCCTGCAAGGGTGTAACTACCATAGGTGCAAGGGGTGCAGCTGCTATGGGGCCCAGAGCTGCAGGGGGCCCATCTTTGCTGTTTAAGTAATATGTCCTACTTATATTTATCACCATCAGTTGCTAAATAGAGGGCCCTTACAAACTTTTGCTATGGGGCCTATGAGTTTCTCTAGTTACACAACTGATTGCCTGCTTAAGTGGATTCCAAAAAAATATGTTTGCATGAGACAAGAAGTCTGTGTATTAGATATTAGTGGTGGCTTTTTTAAGCAGCAGATTCTCAGTGGATTTCAGATGAAATTTTAATGCAGCACTCGCATTATATGAAAAGCCCTGCATGCTTTACATTTAATGGGCCAGATGTATCAAACCTCAAACAGTGGTAAACAGCCAATCACCTCCTACCTGTCATTTTACAGGCTGTGTTTGAAAAAATGTCAGGTAGGAGCTGATTGGTTGGTTGTTTATCACTCTCCATTTTATCACTGTTTGAAGCTTAATACATCTGGCCCAATGTGAGTGCCACTTTACATTTTCCCCTGAAATCCTCTTTGTAAATACTGCCTAACACGTTTTTAATCATTTACAGCTTTTCCCTGTTCACTATACTAGGGGGTGTTATGGCACAATGGCTTACAATGAATTTTGTTCACATGCATTTTTCAAATAAAGTTTTATACATATTTTGCATCATCTGCTGAAAGGTCTTTGACTATATCACCAGTCATGTCTATCGGACCAACTTTATCATATATTTTACCTTTTTTTCATTGTTTTTTCTGTGTAAGTTGATTTTATTTGTATTTTATCTGCATATAGGGCCCAATTCCGACCAGATCGCTGTGTGAACAGGGGGAAATCCATTCAGTAACCCACACCATTGAATGACTTTCCCCCCCACCATGTGCAGCCATCGGGTAAGTCTAAACTTACTCAGTGCTGCGATGGCCGCAGGGAATTTGGGCCGCTGAAGATGCCAGCCTCCCTCCTTCCCAACAGCCGGGCTCACCTGCGCGGCTACAGAGCCCAACGCTGCACAAACCTTCAGGGCTAGAAAATGGGGGCTCATCCCTCCAAATGAGGAGAAGAAGCAGCTGCGTCGGATCTCTCTTACTGGGGAGGTGGGCTAGCAATTTGTTACCTGGAACCCTGTGCTCTATTACCTTTTCAGATTCGGCAACGAGCTGACCAATGAGATCATCTATATCTCCTTCTTTCCCTGCTGCATCTGGAATGTGGATGTCCTTGTGAGCCAGTGGCTGATTGCCATCTGGGTGTGGGTGAGTTAGTAAGTTTGCACAAGTATTCTCTACACCAGCAATTGGTAATTGATCCCATGAAATGATTCATGATTTTTAATGTTCCATTTTTATCAGTTTATAAGTAATAAAATATGACCCCCTATTTGAACTAGTTCTAGAAATGAAGAGGTTTCTGTCTGGTGCACTAAACCATGGAAACGTACACACGATAAACATGTTCTTTATTGTTTAGACAATATGTTGAGATTTTACAAGAAAGCATATTACCTAGACATAACAATCAAATGATCTTTTAAGAGCGCGCAAATAATTCAGATTGGTCAAAAAGGGATACAAATATTTTTTTTAAGTAAACAATGAGCACCTGTACATTTTGTTATAGCCAAGATATGTATCTAATTGTAGAATTTTATAATAATCAAATCACGTAACCATAGTCCTACTGACTTCTGTACGCTGCGATCTTCTTTAACCAGACATGTTCACTTATTTGAAATTGAAGCACTTGTTGAAACTAACTGAACCTTAGTTCGTCCACCATGCACTTTAGATGGTTAGTATTTCCACCTTGAAACTTGTACTTCTAGAATGAAACAAATGAATGTCAGTAACTTTAAGTGACAGTTGTGAATTTCGCTTTAGCAACGAATCCCATTTACATTCGTTTAGAACAGGGATAGGGAACCTCTGGCCCTCCAGCTGTTGTTGAACTACACATCCCAGCATGCCCTGCAACGGTCTTAGCACGGCCAAATAGCAAAAATGTAGCAGGTCATGCTGCAATGTGTAGTTCAGGGTTGCCGACCCTCCCGGAATTTCCGGGAGTCTCCCGAAAATCGGGTCCCCTCTCCCGGCCCCCGGAAGGGTGGGCAACCCTCCCGGATTCAGGGGGCACCCCCGCTGTCCCCTGGATCGCGGCATTAAAATGCCGCAATCCTCGGGTCTCAGAGGAGGGGGCCGAGCTAAAATGACACAATCGCGTCATTTTAGCCACGCCCCCTACACTGAGATCCGTAAATTTACTGGTTTAGCATCATGGGGGCGGGGCTTAGTGATGTCACGCTTAAGCCCCGCCCCCTGATCGGCTGCTGAAACTCTCCTCTCCGGGCTTCTCCCGGAGAGGAGAATAACAAAGTCGGCAACCCTGGTGTAGTTCAAAAACGGCTGTAGGGCTGAAGGTTCCCAATTCCTGGTTTAGAAGGATAGACTGTGCTTAGTAACAGTTTAAACACATTAATATTACAGTTTAACGGATATAGGGAGTACTTATTTAATGTACAGTACTGTATGTGTCAAAGCAACAACAATTTAACCTGTTCTACAATCCAAAATATATACATGTGTTCACCACTAACTAGCCCACGCTAATGGACAGTGTTAGTGCACGTTTTTGAACTTAGGGCCTAATTCAACACTGCACGCTAAGCAGCGGTCACTCACCACACGCCGCTCATCCGAACACCGGCCGCTGAATCCGCTTGGTAACATGCGTGGGGATATGGACGAGAACACATCCCCATGCATGCAGCTGCTAGCAGGATAAATCATTCGATGCTTGCCGACCATCAAATGATTTTTCCTGCCTTCGCAAATAAAAGTCAGTCTACTGTAAACTGACTTTTATTTATGAGTGCTAGGACAAAGATGGAGCGGGCAGCTGACTTCCTGGGACATCAGCCACAAGCCCCTGGCAGACATCATCCCACCCGTGCTCCCATGGGAACTCCCAGTGCTCCCTCCCTGCAGCGAACTGCCCACCAAGTGTGTAACCCCCCCCCCCCCCCCGAAGCTGTTCACTGTTGGGGTGTGAACATGCGCAACCCCGACCATTGTGGCTGAATTCGGATTGTTACGAGCAATCCTGAATCGGCCCCTTAGTGCACAGTGAGGTCCGGAGGAGATGGAGTGATTTTAAAGGATCCTTCTTTGCAATCCAGTCCTATTGTAGGATGGATCATGACTCAGCATGCAGTTTTCAGATGCGTAATCATGGGTTCTGCGAGGTATGTAGGAAATATCCTATATAATATTGTATATATTGAACAGGCCCCATAGTGGTAAC
Source organism: Crinia signifera (assembly GCF_055691185.1). NCBI lineage: Eukaryota > Metazoa > Chordata > Amphibia > Anura > Myobatrachidae > Crinia > Crinia signifera. The sequence continues at coordinate 275,054,254 of NC_139217.1, read as the reverse complement.
TGGATGTTAGTAGCATAAATGCCAGTTATTAATCTAGAATTGTTTAAAAATTACAATATTTTCCACCTGGGAAGCTTTTCAGTTGAGCTGGTCCATCTAAGCTTGTCACATACCATAATGTCTCAGCAGACTTTGAAATGCTACAGTACCTACACATATACAGTATACAGATTGAAAGTGGAGGATTTATTTGCCTCTGCAAAGGTGCGAAGCAAAAGACAGCAAAACGCTTTGTGGGCGCACTCTTATAATGGAATAAATTCAATGTATTGTGATAAATAGGTTAAAACTTAACTTTTATTATAAACTCTTATTAAAAGGAATTAGGCGCGTTGACAAATTTTATCCGAAATGGAAGGTGTTATTTCGCTTAAGTTTTGTTGTGTGATTGTTATAGATATATTCAAAATAAAGTCTATCTAATGAAAAAAGATTATAATCACACTTTTATTTATCATTTAGTGCATATAATCATCTCAGGTACATGAGCCCGAGTGACCGTAGGCTGCAAAAATGAGTTGAATCCCCTAATTGAGATTATTATTTGTTAAGGGGATTGGCTGCCCCACGTCAAGAAAAATTATATATACCTCTAGTATATTATTATGAGCCTGAATTGGCTAATTTACTGGGAACACAAGCAGTGGGCGGTTCTGAAGCCACTGATTCAGCGACACCAGGACCCCACACACCAAATACCACACCTGGACTTCTCCAGGGGTCACCCACCTGGGTACTGTCCAGGCCCTTCACTGCTTGGCTTCCAAGTTCGGAAGGATGTTGGGCAGACAAGTGAGGTATGGTGGTATACTATGTGGGGACCTTGGTCACATACAGTGGCTCCAGTCAACCGCTTGTGTATCCGGGATTATTGATAACACGGCTATGCTCACAATTGAAGTAACGCGGCACTTTCCTGGTGAAAAAAAATCAATATATATAGTCACGCTGTACTCCCAAATACATCCGGATTGTGGCCCTTATTCTGATCTGTGCGGATATTCCCGCATTCTTACGGTGCGGTCCGCACGCCACGGTGTTCTGCCGCGTGCGGCCATCGTCCGTAGAAACGCCCACGGGTCCTCCGCATTCGGACGGACTCACTCTTTAAGAACAGGGCGTGTTTACGGACGACATACAAACCATGCGTGTGCGGGAGAAACACTCAGATTCTGCACGGTATTACAGAGTATTACAGAGTATGCTCGGGAATACCGCATCCGAACGGGAGCCAAGCGGTGCTACCGCACGTAAGCGGAGTATTTACGCCAAACAACCCACTATTATGTATCTTCTGCAATACATCACATGACCCACTTATTCAATTACCTATCCTCATAAAAAACTTCTTATTTGGAATTGGAATCAATTAGATGCCAATATATCCTTACAAGCATGCCTAACACATGCATTGCACACATTAACCCTTACAGCAATTGAAGTGCAATGGTTTCAATTAAAGCACTGACAAGCGTCCTATTAGTGAGTAATGCGTAAAGGAGTCGATTCTATTGGGTTCAGGTGTTAATGCTTGTAGTCATTAGGCGTACGTTCGCCTACCGCATGAACGAGTGGTGTCCGCTAAGCAATAGTACACTTGTGGACACCGCACATTTCTGCCCTTTTTGATCGCGTGCATTCGGAGTGCTATCCGAATGTACGCCCCCCAACATAAGTGTACTCCCCCGTATCCGCCCATGTTTCCGCCCCGTTTTGCCCACTTTGAAACTACGCCCATGTGTCATTCCGCATGACGCCCATAATACGCCCATATTTCCCGACTGATTGCGGGGAACAGTTTTGGACGGGATTTGGCCGAACTGGTACGGAGTCAAGGCGTGGCACATGCGCGTTGCGTTCTCCACGCATGCGCAGACGCCGAAAACACGCGATCCGAAAGTATGCGGTAAAGTCCGCGTCAATCAGAATAAGGGCCTGTATCGGGAAAAAAGTTTTTTTTCACTGTGGGTGATGGTTATATAGGATAGTGCTCCTTGTAGATAAATAACAAATTACATTGACTTTATAACAAAGTTTAACCATATATTGCACCAAGCTTAAGCAGGTTAAGGTACGGGAGCGGACCGCGGACTCTTTCAGTGTCCAAGTCCTGCTCCGTCAATTTAACTATTTCAGTACCCACTAGCGTCTGTACACTGCTCTCATTTATCAGTCACCAAGGACGGGTCCTGTTACAGTGTATCCCTTTATGTGCAAGTGCTACATTCTGTCCTGGTCTTTGACCTATACCAATTATACTGCTACAATATATGTAATCTCATTGTGTGGCTAACACAAAGACAGTAAGGTGTACATCAAGGAAAGCTTTGCTACCAGGGACTATAGAATCCTTTTCTGACTGCCAGAACTGTCAGATACCATATATATATATATTTTTTCAGTGAACTGGTACCCGGCAGCATATGTGGATAAATCAATTGTGAGCATAGCCGTGTTATCAATAATCCCGGATACACAAGCGGTTGACTGGAGCCACTGTATGTGACCAAGGTCCCCACATAGTATACCACCATACCTCACTGGTCTGCCCAACATCCTTCCGAACTTGGAAGCCAAGCAGTGAAGGGCCTGGACAGTACCCAGGTGGGTGACCCCTGGAGAAGTCCAGGTGTGGTATTTGGTGTGTGGGGTCCTGGTGTCGCTGAATCAGTGGCTTCAGAACCGCCCACTGCTTGTGTTCCCAGTAAATTAGCCAATTCAGGCTCATAATAATATACTAGAGGTATATATAATTTTTCTTGACGTGGGGCAGCCAATCCCCTTAACAAATAATAATCTCAATTAGGGGATTCAACTCATTTTTGCAGCCTACGGTCACTCGGGCTCATGTACCTGAGATGATTATATGCACTAAATGATAAATAAAAGTGTGATTATAATCTTTTTTCATTAGATAGACTTTATTTTGAATATATCTATAACAATCACACAACAAAACTTAAGCGAAATAACACCTTCCATTTCGGATAAAATTTGTCAACGCGCCTAATTCCTTTTAATAAGAGTTTATAATAAAAGTTAAGTTTTAACCTATTTATCACAATACATTGAATTTATTCCATTATAAGAGTGCGCCCACAAAGCGTTTTGCTGTCTTTTGCTTCGCACCTTTGCAGAGGCAAATAAATCCTCCACTTTCAGTTTAGTTACTGAACGCTGGGCGCACCACCAGCACCATAACCACAAGCATCAGCCAGAAGTGGTTCATACTGCTGGTATTGATTATCTTTGACCAACCATTTAATCAAAGCTGTTGCGGGTCCATCCCCCTCCTTCCTTTATAGTATACAGATTGAGTAACCCTTATCCAAAATGCTCGGGACCAGAAGCATTTTGGAAAATAAATTATTCTGTATTTCTGAATATTTTTATATTTCAATGAGGTATCTTGAGGAATGGACCCAAGTGTGACCACAAAATGCATTTATGTTGTATAAACACATCAAGCACATGAAATACAAACAAATAAATTGTACTTGTGCATGAAACAAGGTATCAAAACATAAAACAAAGTTTGTGTACTATCGAAGGTGCTAATTGAATGTCAATCAATCACTTTCTTGCACATATTAGTCATTTCCCCAGTAGTGCCAGTTACAGATGTCCCCAGTAGTGCCAGTTACAGGCTGGTGTGAATTTCGATTTATTTCAGGCAGGGATTGATTGTGAAATAGGCTGATGTACAGGTTCCCTGTATGGCATAAATAGTTGTGCAGCCTGTGGGCCTGTTTGTGAGTTGGGTGCAGCCATACTAACGATGCAATAAACAAAAAACATTCACAACTCGTGCAAAGTCTCAGAATCAGATCCCGTAAGGGAACATGTCACTTTTGCCCAATTACATATCATGCCCTTAGTCAGAGGCGTACCGAGAGTGGAGCCGGTGGAGCGCGAACTCCGGGCACCGAAAGTTTATAGGGTGCAGGAGCCATGCACCGCAAACGGCATACCCGCCCTGTCTGCCACCCCCCGCTGTCTTCTGTTCTGTGTCCTGACTGTTGCGCTGCCCGGTCGTGGCTCACACAATATCAGCTGTCAGGACGCACTAAATGGAAATGGAGAATATGACTGTCCCCTAGGGGTCAGAACTTGGGGGCGCTTTTCAAGAGTGGCTTAACCAGCAGCTGTTCAGTAAATGGGGTAGTTGGTCCCGTATAGGAAAAGCAAAATGGAAATACAAATTGAACAGCGCACATGTGATGAGAATCGATGAATATAAAATGGATTTATTAAACAATTAGAAAAATAATATCAAGGTTAAATCAATAACAGATGAATGGATAATAAAAACAGTTTATCTAGAATGAACTAGCACAATTGATTGCATATAAAAACAATGGAAGGGGAACCCTCTGCAAGATGAAAAGTGTTGGAGAGTCCGTTCCTATGATACCCCTAGGTGAACATGAAGTTGTATAATGCCACAAAAACTGACAGTCACTTCTCAAGCGCCAAAACAAAAAGTCCTGCAGCTGCTTGTCCTCAAACAATAGTACAACTGTATACTAGACAAAAAATGGAAAAAAATCAAAAAATATTTTTTTTGAGGCTTTCACACAGCGCCAGACCCTTGGGATCAGTATAAACTGGATGGTCCTTGTGTCCAAAGATTAGTGCAGTCCACTCTTCTTTAAGAATTTGCAAAAATTTATTTATTAAAAAAAAAACATGAAAAACTCCACATCTAAAAAAACAAAACCGGCTTCCATAATAAAAAATACAATAAAAAACACAAAGCAGTTCTTCACGTAACACAGTCACTGCATCATAGGGAAACTGGGGATTCTTGATGTAGCAAAACAGACCTTTTCCGGGTAACTATGCTATGTCAAAAAACAATAGTCTCATAGGGAAAGCTGTTATTCCCGGGTGTCTCCTATGAGGCTTTTTAACACAATCTCACAGTGACCTTTTCAAAGGCTTGGAGCAGGAAAATAGAAAAAAGGAGAACACTCTCACCCTTCCGCTGTAGCAACTGTTAGGGACCGCCCCTTTTTGGTCTGGGGACGTCACGGACTCTCACACTGCCACTGTGGTTACCCGTGTAGCCCCCTTTCCTCCAGATACCGTCTTTTCAGGAGAGATGTTATACTCAGAGGTTGCTCTGCCACTGCAACCCTTGGTTTCTCCTGCCTCCCAGTGTCACTGACTCCACTTGCGGTAGATCTGCGCACCGGAGTGAGGGGCGTGCTGGCAGTCTCTCCGGCTTATGCACTATCTACCGCAAGTGGAGTCAGTGACGGTATCTGGAGGAAAGGGGGCTACACGGGTAACCACAGTGGCAGTGTGAGTGTCCGTGATGTCCCCAGACCAAAATGGAGAGGTTCCTTACAGTTGCTACAGTGGAAGGGTGAGAGTGTTCTCCTTTTTTCCTGCTCCAAGCCTTTGAAAAGGTCACTGTGAGACTGTGTTAAAAAGCCTCATAGGAGACACCAGAGTGGACTGCACTAATCTTTGGAAACAAGGACCATCCAGTTTATACTGATCCCAAGGGTCTGGCGCTGTGTGAAAGCCTCAAAAAATCTTTTTTTACCTTTTTCCCATGAAGATGTATAATATTTACCACCCTTGATAGGGTATGTGTGTCCTCCACCGAGTGTCCACAGGTCGGCCCAAAGATGGCTTAAATCACCGACGGTTTGTGGTATGGGGTGCTCGGATGCTCCCCAAATGGTGGTTTACAGATGGTGTATTACCAAGGGCTGTTCTTTAAATGGAGGCACATGGAGATGGTATCCTTGATGGAAAACAGCAAATTTGTAAATCCAGGGTTTGGTTCAGACTTCAATCCAAATGTATGTAGTAAATAGGAAGGGGGGGGGGCAGCAGCTCCCTGATGTGTTTTGCCACTCCTGGTGGCTTTATCAAAGCCACCAGGAGTGGCGAAACGCATCAGTGAGCTGCTGGGACCCCCCCCCCCTATTTACTACATACATTTGGATTGAAGTCTGAACCAAACCCTGGATTTACAAACGTGCTGTTTTCCATCAAGCATACCATCTCCATGTGCCTCCATCGATTCTCCTCACATGTACGCTGTTCAAATTTGTATTTCCTTTTTGTCAGGACACATTACCTCCATGGTCCATGTACCTGGTCTTTGTCCCAATGCAATGCCACAGCTTAAGGGGGAAAAAAGGGTATATTGAGGGGGGCCGGGGGGGGGGCAAAATGCCCTTGCTCTGGGCACCATGCCAGCTAGCTACACTGCTGACCCCACTAGTGCCAGTTACAGATGTACCCAGTAGTACTTTTAGCATAAAAAGTACATTCAGGAAAGTATGATTTTTGGAATAATTTGGATAAGATATCTTGATAAGGGACACTCAACCTGTACTATAATACACAGTAAGCAAGAATACATGGTGAGTATTACCTCTGATGGACAGAAGAAATGGAATGTGGTTTATTAATATATAATGGTACTCTTTACCTAGAACGGCGCCCGCGATTAGAATCGCGGGCGTCGGGGGTAAAAAATCGCGGGCATCGCGGGCATCGCGGGTAAATCGCGGGTACATAAAAATCGTGTACCCGCGATCACCGCGATTTTCCCATAGGGAACAATGTTAAAAAGCCTGATTGACCGCGATTTTACTTTAAAATGCCTCAATGCCCGCGATTTTCACATAGGAATCAATGTTAAATGGGCTACAGAGCCCAAATAGTCACAATTAACCCTTAAATGCCACCCCAATTTTTGTACGCCACCCCACGATCCACGCCAACCCGAAGCGTGGCGAGCGCAGCGAGCCCGCGAGGGGCGGCGGTACGCGTCCTCCGACCTTTTCATGCCCTACTATCCACGTCGGCGTGGAGTTGAGAATAGAATAGTGTGGCGAGCGCAGCGAGCCACCGAGCCCGAAGCGTGGCGAGCGCAGCGAGCCCCGCGAGGGGACGCGGATACCTTCACAGTTATACGCGTCCCCTCGCGGGCTTCACAGGTATCCGTGGCGAAAAGCGGACACCTGTGAAGCCCGCGAGGGGACGCGTTTACCTGTGAAGGTATCCGCGTCCCCTCGCGGGGCTCGCTGCGCTCGCCACGCTTCGGGCTCGGTGGCTCGCTGCGCTCGCCACACTATTCTATTCTCAACTCCACGCCGACGTGGATAGTAGGGCATGAAAAGGTCGGAGGACGCGTACCGCCGCCCCTCGCGGGCTCGCTGCGCTCGCCACGCTTCGGGTTCGCGTGGATCGTGGGGTGGCGTACAAAAATTGGGGGGACATTTAAGGGTTAATTCTGCCTATTTGGGCTCTGTAGCCCATTTAACATTGATTCCTATGTGAAAATCGCGGGCATTGAGGCATTGAATGCAAAATCGCGGTCAATCTGGCTTTTTAACATTGTTCCCTATGGGAAAATCGCGGTGATCGCGGGCATCGCGTCGCGGCCGTTTATGTACTGCCCGCGATGTCGCGATCACCGCGATGGGCGCCGTTCTAGGTAAAGAGTACCTATATAATAAATGAATACATTTACATAAAACTGTCCAGTATGAAAACATTTATACACTAAAACTGTCTCTCACAATAAGAAACATTAAAAAAAATTGCTAATATGCTAAATTAATTTATGTGTTAAATATTGATAAACTGCACGTGCTGCTTTAGTGAGGGAACAAACATGCTTCCAAGGCTCTTACTGCTCAGTTATCAGGAAAACAGAAAAATCCAACAGAAAGCACAAAGCATTGCAACTTAATCCAAGCAGGAGGCTGGAAGCTTTGTCCCATTCAATGTTGCTTTGCATAGCAGGGGTAACCTATGCTGTTGTTAGGGGAGGGATTGGGACAAAGGGGTTCCAGCACTTTGGTAATGTTTGGACACCCCTCTGATCAGAGGCAGAACTCTGGGAGGCAATGGAGTCATCTGCTGCCGCGCTCCTGCTGTCAAGGGGGCACCTCTCCTTCCCTGCAATTTTAAATCCATTAATTGAAAGCAATTGATATCACTTCGGAATTCTGAAATATGTGTTCTATCTCTCTCTCTCTAGATATAATGTATATACAGTATGCCTGTTATATTTCATAACAGACATACAGAATATACAGTATATACTCTATATAAGGTTTTGTGTGTGTATGATGGGGGGGGGGAGCAATACACATCTTGCCTCCGGGCAACGGGCACAAACTTACGCCACTGCCTCTGATGCATGACCAAACCTCTTCATTTGATCAGAATTGCCATCATAAAAACAGTATGAGTTAACCAAGCTACAGTGTGACCACGGTGGCATGCACCCCTGTAGTGATTCTGAGACTGTACATAAGTCATCAAGGTTTTTTGTTTATTGCGTCTTCAGTATGGCTGTACCCACTCAGGATTGGGCCTACAGGCTGCCCAACTAGTGCTGCCATACAGGGACCCTGTACATAAGCCTATCTCACAATCAATTCCTGCCTGAAATAAAGAAATTCTCACCAGCATGTAGTTTTCCAATAGTATTTATATCCATCTTGTAAATGTCATTTTAGTTGATCTTTATATGACATCATTACATAGAGAAGAAGTAGCCCACTTTTACAGATGGATTTTCTCAAAGGAAAATAGACTTCCAGGTTAGACGGTGTGCTCATGGTAGAGAGTATCAGCTCTCCCAAATCCCATACACTTCCAAGTAGATGAGCCCTCATTGCACAATCACTGTGACATGTATCATCATGCTTCTCCTACAGCAGCAAAATACCCTAAATTGTAGACATACACCATTCGAGTGGGGCTATGAAGGTGATTTACAGTGACCCACCCTGCACCTACTATCTGGACTTCCACCTTCTAGTATCTCTGGCTTCACAGTGACCCTCCCTGCAACTCCAATTTGGACATTCACCATCTAATATCACCCACTTTGCATTGACCCTCCCTGTACTTCCTCATTCTAATTATCTCCGGCTTCACAGTGACCTTCTCTATGCCTCCTATCTGGACTTCCTCCTGTTAGTATCTCTATACTAGCTAAATTTTATTTGTTTAGATTTTTTCCCAGGAAGCATGTATTAGTCCTACTTTTGTTGCATTGGTAACAGTGTAACTGTTTGAACAGCAGCTGGAAACTGAGACTGCATTCAGAGTTTCTCTTCAGAGTTTCTCTTCTGTCCCAACTGACATGGGACAGTCCTGTTTTTTTGGATTGTCCTGCTGTTCCACCAGTGGACAGCAGTGTCCTGCAGAGTGGAAAGGGAGAGCAGTTGGGAGTCCGCATAGCTAGCAGCTCACAGAGCACCAACATGCCCCTACAGTGATGAAATGGGTACTTGTCTCCTAGCACGGCGCCAGCGATTTTAATTGCATCCATCGGGACCCAAAAAATTGCGTCGATTGCACCACATTCAACCAAATCGCATTCGATGGACGCGATTTTTGGAACCAATGTAAAATGGTCCCTGAGACCCGATTTTACATTGGCCCCAATGTAAAATGCCCCACAGACCCCAATTTTCATTGTATACCATCCCTCATGGGTGAAATGCCCCCCCATTGTTAACGCCACCCCACGATCAACGCCAACCCGAAGCGTGGCGAGCGCAGCGAGCCCGCGAGGGGCGGCGGTACGCGTCCTCCGACCTTTTCATACCCCCACTATCCACGTCGGCGTGGAGTTGATTTTATATAGTGTGGCGAGCGCAGCGCGCCACCGAGCCCGAAGCATGGCGAGCGCAGCGAGCCCCGCGCATTACTTCACAGGTATTACGCGTCCGCTCGCCACGCTTCGTCGACTCCACGCCGACGTGGATAGTGGGGGTATGAAAAGGTCGTAGGACGCGTACCGCCTCCCCTTCCGGGCGAGCTACGCTCGCCACCCTTCGGGCGTTGCCATTAACAATGGGGGGGGGGGGGCATTTAACATACACATTACCCATTAGGGTGCCTATACAATCAAAAATCAGGGCCATTGGCCCATTTAACATTGTTCTCTATGTAAAATCGCGTCGGTCGCATCGCATGATACTAAAATGGCAAGCGATGGACGCGATCAACGCGATTTTGTAATAGCCGGCTAATTTAACATTGCTCCCTATGTAATATCGCGTTGGTCGCGTCGGTCGCATTGCGTGCCATTATAATGGCATGCAATGGACGCGATCAACATGATTTTCTAATTGCCGGCCAGCCAAATATCACGTCGGTCGCGTCCATCGCATACCTTAAGTTGAGGTATGCGATCACCCATGACGGGCGCCTTGCTAGGAAACAAGTACCATGAAATGTTATGCATGGCTCACGATAACGTCATCCACGTGAAGCCACACCCCATTCAAGCAGTGCACGGCTAATCCTTTAGTGGGAGTTCCAACTCCCTTGTTTACAATTTGGAAGTATGCCTATTGGTCCATTGCATTACACTGTCGGCAGTATAAAAAAAAAACATTGCTGAGGAGTATAAGCACAGTTTTGAGCCAAAAGTACTGTAAGGAACTTTTATAAAGATGAATCTTCAATAGTCCCAGATGACAATTATTTTTCACCAGATGATAGGTAAATCAATGTATTTTTGGGAAATAAATAATATTGTAATGAACATACCACAATGCAATTTTTGTAGAAATAAAAAGCTGGAACTCCAGTGATTTGATAATGCTCCACAAATTCCTAGAAAAAAAAAAAAAAAAACTTTTTTTTTTTTTACATACAGTAGATAAAGAAGGCTACATAGTCCCAATGACATTCTCTAATGTAAAGTAGGAACTCACAGTAATTCACTTCAGATCTTTTTACACTTTGAATATGACCTTGAAATGAACATATTTCAATTTAGACTATTTCTGCATTTGTGTATGCACCTTTTAACAATTGGACACTAGCTATGTTTAGAGTTTACCAATCAAACTGGATTGACAGGATTTCACAGGAATTGAATTGAAAAGGATTCAGTGACATCCCTCTAAATTTGATGACAAGACAAAGAAAAAACTCATCACAGAGGCTACCAGAAGGCCTACAGGAACATTAAGGGGAACATTTATCATTACATATTTTCCCTCAAAACAGTTACATACAGGATCATATACAAGAGAGTCCAATGTGTCTCCGTCTATTTAGACAGCTAAATAGACGGAGACACATTGGACTCTCTTGTATGCACTTAAGACTCTTCTCTTTTATTCCTTACTGTGGACACAGGCACTCTTCTGATGTAGCTCTGGAGAAAGCTGCATTCCCTCCACCAGGAGGTTTACTTCATCTCGCCGTTGACTGCTATATACTCCAACTACATTAAGCTCCTTGATAAAGGTCCAAATCCTAAGGACCGAAATGTTGGGGCATGGTTGGATAAAAATGATTATACCTATATGACCCACTTCTCTCAAGTTGAAATAAATGAACATCCTTTGTTTTACAACATAACTGTGGATTATTATTGTTGTATTGGCGAGTGCTCCACATCCCACTCCATGAGGCTTGGGAAAAGACTATTTTGGGGTATTTTTACTCTTCTTTGGGCACCCCACTGCTGTGGCAATAAGTGTGAGTGCGGTCTACTCGCTGGATTATTTATATATATATATATATATATATATAATATATATATATATATATATATATATATATATATATATATATATATGTAGACTTTTACATCCAAGAAAGAATCCTCCCAATGGATAAAACCAGCACTGGACTCCAATAAAGTTTACTTTTCCCTTTTGAGAAAGGTGCATGTAGCACCGAAACGGCTGCCGACACGGGACGGTTGGCTGTGGAGCCCATACAGTAATGTATACTGGTGCTATGCCTTAAGGGTGTAATCTGTCATGCCATGTGATGCTTCTTTGTGGGACTGGATATGATGACCTTTAATACAGTTTTATCTGCAAAACTTTATTGGAGTCCACTGCTGGTTTTATCCAACTTAGGGTTTAATAGTGCATGTCACTGCAGCGTTTTGGGGCTGCGCCCCTTTCTCAAGCTAGAAAAACATCAAGATCTTGCCGTCACATGCACTATTAACCCCTTCACGACATTTGACGTATATATACGTCATGGTCGGGAAGTACTTCCCGACACATGACGTATATATACGTCATGACTTCTAACTGTCACTGCGTCTAGAGACGCAGTGACAGTTAGGTGATGTCTGCTGTCCCTGACAGCAGACATCCCCCCTCGCCGCCCAGGGGGGGCAGGGGTGCCCCCCCCGGTCGGCGATCGCTGTGATTGGCTGTTCAAATCTGAACAGCCATTCACAGCGTTTCCTGTGTTACCGGCGGCTAAGCCGCTCGGTAACACAGGGATCGGTGGTGATCGGTGCTGTCAAGTACAGCACCGATCACCTCCGATGTGCAGCCCCCCCTCCAACCCGCCGGGCACTCACCCGGCAGCAGCAGCAGCTCCCCCGGCTCCCCCGGAGCGTCTGAAGCGCACGCAGCGCTGACCTCCTCCCCCCTCCCCCCCGCAGCAGCAGCAGCAGCATCAAGCTGCAGAAAAAGTAAAAAAAAAAAATATATGCACTGAAAAACTATATATATATATATATATATATATATATATATATACATACACACACATATATATATATATATGTGTGTGTATATATATGTATATATATATATATATATACACACATATATATATATATATGTGTGTGTGTGTGTGTGTGTGTATATACCGCACCGATCGCCAGCCCCCCCCCCTCCCACCCGGCAGCCCCCCTCCCTCCCACCCACCCGGCTGCCGCAGCACCAGCACCCCTCCCACCCCTCCCACCCCCCCGCCAGCCGCAGCGCCAGCCCCCCTCCCAAAGCTGGTGACTAAAATGGGGTCACTTGTGGGGGGGTTCCACTGTATTGGTGCTTCGGGGGTCTTGCTAATGCGACATAGCACCCACCATTCATTCCACCACCAAAAATCACTCCTTCCCTTCTGAGTCCTGCCATGCACCCAACTGGTATTTTTTGGTCACACGTGAGGCATTGCCGTACTCGGGAGAAATTGGGGCACAGATTTTGGGGTGCTTTGTCTCCTTCATTCCTTGTGAAAATAAAAAATTTTGAGCCAGAACTGCATTTTTCTGTAAAAAATTACTTTTTTTACACAAAAATGCAGATCTGGCTCAAAATTTTTCATTTTCACAAGGAATGAAGGAGACAAAGCACCCCAAAATCTGTGCCCCAATTTCTCCCGAGTACGGCAATGCCTCATGTGTGACCAAAAAATACCAGTTGGGTGCATGGCAGGACTCAGAAGGGAAGGAGTGATTTTTGGATTTTGCAGCACAGATTCTGGTTGAATGACCCCCGAAACACCCATACAGTGGAACCCCCCCACAAGTGACCCCATTTTGCAAACTACACCCTTCAGGGAATTCATCAAGGTGTATAGTGTACATTTCAAACCCCCCGGGGTTTCACCAATTTTGATACAACTGAGCTGTGAAAATGAAAAATTAATTTTTTTTCATTTTCACTGCCCAGTTGTACCACAATTGGTGAAACCCCTGGGGGTTTGAAATGTACACTATACCCCTAGATGAATTCCCTGAAGGGTGTAGTTTGCAAAATGGGGTCACTTGTGGGGGGGTACCTAACTTTTAGCATCTTATGGTGCCTAGAAACCAACATTGTGCCTAAAAAATAATCTCATAAAAAGGAGGCTCCAAAATCAAGTAGGTGCTCCTTCTATTATGAAGCCTGTGGTTTGGTCACCGTGCACACTAGGGCCACATATAGGATATTTATGAAAACCAAAGAATTGGGGGAATCAATTTTTAGTCACATTTCTCTAGTAAAATCTACTGTGTTCCTTAGAAAAATGTATTAAAATTGCAAATCTGCAAAAAAAATGAAATTTTGAAATTTCACCTACACTTTCTTTTAATTCCTGTGAAACACCTAAAGGGTTAACAAACTTCCAAAATGCTGTTTTGAATACTGTGAGGGGTGCAGTTTTTGAAATGGCATCATTTATGGGGGTGTCTCACATACAAGTCACTCAAAGTCACATCATAACTGACCTGGTCCCTAAAAAAATCAGAGTTTGAAATTTTCTTGAAAATTTGAGAATTTGCTATTCATATTTTAAGCCTCCTAGTGTCCAAAAAAATGAAAATGAGGTTGAAATAATGATGGCAACATAAAGTAGACATATGGTCTATGTTAGTTATTCACTATTTTGAGTGGTAAGATTATTTGTCTCACAAGCAGAAAATTTAACATTTTGCAAATCGCAAAATTTTCCATTTTTTTACGACATTTTGGTATTTTTCACAAAAAAACACAGACTGTATCGACGAAAATTTACCACTAACTTGAAGTACAATGTGTCACGAGAAAACAATCTCAAAATCACTGGGATAAGTAAAAGCAAAAAAAAGTTATCCCCACTTAAGTGATACATGCCAGATTTGAAAAAAAGGGCTCTGTCAGGAAGGCAAAAACTGGCTCTGTCATGAAGGGGTTAAACCCTAAGTTTTGGGTTTTGGAATCTACTGGAGTGCCGCCCCGTTCTTTGCATATATATATGAATGGAAAACCCCAATCTGCACCCGGGTAAAATAAAAGCAGCACCACTGAAAGGTCTCCTGTTAGACGAGACCCAGTTTTTTTAGAGATGAAGAAAGGGAAAAAGATCAGGGTACGCTTCCAGACATGAATTAACACATTTAAAAGTAACAATCTTATTTAATAATAAAAGATGCTCAATGAGTTATAATAAAATACACAATAAAAATGTATTTTGGCACAATTTGTTATCAAAAGAACTGTTGATTAGACATATAAATATATATATATATATATATATATATATATATACTGGGTTTCTCCTTTAACAGAGAGTGGTCTGCACACCAAGTTGAAAAAAAGCATTTTTATGTTGAAAAAAGGATAAAGCACAAAGCACATGGCATTACATTGGAATCATAAGAAAAAAGGTACAGGTTACTTATCGACATCCCATCATCACATCATAGGGAGACCCGTCACCAGTTCCATGGCATGTATACCCAACAGACTGTTTCGGTGGTGCGACCACCTTCCTCAAGGGTATGAGCATAACAGAATAGTAAGCCATATATAAGGACCCAGATGGCGCCAAAATCGGCCAAACAGAACTCACCTGTCCAAACGTATCACCTGGTGCACCTGCGCTGTGAAACGCATGTGGACCGCATATCCGGTTTCCGGAAGTGGCATAAAATAAAATAAAATAAAAATGCCCAGTATAAGTTATATAGCAACATCGCTAGCTGCGTAGAGACGTCCGCTCATCACAACGTGTAGATCCACCGCCGCATATCCCCTCCGGCACAAGCAGCGTGTCCCACCGTTGGATCGCCAACGTATAGTTGCCTCACTGCCACTGAAACGCATGATGTCAGGCCGTGGAACGCACGGCCATGACACCTGCGTCAGATAAGGCAGGGCTACCAATAATGAGTGTAAACTGACAACTGCTGCTGTCACGCCCACTGTCAGACCGTGGAACGCACTGCATTGACATGAGCGCCAGCATAAGCAGTCAATAAAGGGCAGATAAGCATTAATTGTATACAAAGTGCTGCGATATTACATAGATAAACTTCAAGGTGAGATGTGGACTGCTGGTGAGTAAATATCTGTCTGTTATCGATAATGGCTCACATCATGGGTCAGATGTTGAGAATATTTTCACTTCATGTCTATCCATCATCAAGACAAATTACCAAGATACATGTATATACAGAAAAAAATATATATATACAAGTGTCATAACCACATACCAGAGATGCAGTTTAATAAGCACCAAAAGTGGTAAGCGTAGAGAAGAAATATATTAGGGTAAAACCAAAGTCTGGTATGCCAGAAACCCGTCTAACACACCAAAGGTCATAGTAGCCAGTGAGGTCAATCAATAATAATGCATAATAGCCAAAATGAAAAACACAATAATCTTATGTATACACAATAATCTTATATATACACAAGTAGTCCCACTAAATAAAGACATTCAAGTTAATCTCTTCATTCAGGCCCTCCGGGGCTAAGGAATTCAGGTTATAAATGAATTCACATTCCTTCTGTAGAAGAGTAAGATGTCGATCCCCCCCTCTTTTAGGGGCCTTGATATGGAAGAGAGGCATAAACCTGAAGTCTTTCAGAGTATGGCCAACCTCAAAAAAATGTCTCGCCACATCAGTGCAGTCTGGACCTGATGGTGCTGGTTATCCAGCAGGTGAATGCAGATATTTCTACACTTGAGAGAGAAATAGGGGAATGTGAGAGCCATGGTTTGGATGTCATTAAAACTGATAACAGCACAGATTGGTTAGGTAAGCTAGAGGATGGCATCAATACCTTCAAGGAAGAATTACTTGCCTTTAAAAAGAATAAATATAAACGTGTACGTGAAGATTACAAGGAGGTCAGAGTATATCCGTGGATATTTTCACAGAGTCAAGCTAGAGTTTGGAAATCTAGGACGGGTGGGAGGAGAAGGTTTAACAAACCCTATACTGATATCGAATCCCAAACCTCGGACTCAGATCAGTCCTCAGCAACCTCTAGCTCACATTTTTTAGGAGGAGCCAGCAATCCCAGGGGCCGAAACCGTGGAAAAAATGTAGACGGGGGAGGGGCAAGAGCAGGCACAAGGGAACAACCGTCCCGATCCAAGAAAAAGCCATAGTCTACAATATTTCTGACCATACCCTAACAGCTATGGAAGAGCAGGTTTTAGCTAAGGGTCTATCGTTTGTTCAAACCTTTAAACAAAGGGCTTTTGATTGTGAGGTGGAGCTTCATAAGTTCCACCGCCAATTGAAATTAAAGGACTATTTTTCTAGATCAGCTAATACCAATACCAACCCTAAGATATTTAAGAAAAAGAGCTCTTTTGACCCGCCCTGTAATAATGCGTCCATTGCCACCTTCATTAGATTAGTTAGACGTGATTTAATACCATATATGTCTAAACAAAAAATGTCCTATTCTAATGTCACCGTTGCAGAGAGAAAGGCAATTAAAGACCTTAACTCTAACAAGGAGATTATAGTTCGTGCAGCGGACAAAGGTGGAGGAGTGGTGGTCATGAACATGAGTGACTATTGTGCTGAGGTCAAACGGCAATTAGCGGATGACCAATGTTACAAGCCGCTACGTTTTGACCCCACGTCAACCTACTCTAAAGAATTGGACAGCATATTATCAATGGGTGTGACGAATGGCTGGATTGATGAAGATACCTGTGAGTTTTTAACTCAATTGTATCCAGTCACCCCATTGATTTATATGCTGCCCAAGATACATAAAACCCTCCAAAAGCCCCCAGGTAGGCCGATAATTTCCTCCCGTAACTCATTATGCCAGAATCTATCGCAGTACGTGGATTTTTATCTACAAGCGGTGGTTCTGGAGATTGACCTTATCCTACGGGATACTTCAGATTTCTTGTGTCGGATCGAGAAAATCGATTTAATACCAATCGATTGTTTGTTGGTTACATGCGATATAATCAGCTTGTACACCAACATTAGTCATATTGCAGGTATTGATGCCATCAAACGCATAGTCATCAACAGTCCGGCATACCAGGGTCCTCCGGTTGAATATTTTTTGTTATTGATTGATTTCATTTTACACAAAAATTATTTTTTATTTGATAATTCATTTTTTTTGCAGTTGCAGGGCACGGCCATGGGCTCAAATATGGCCCCGGCCTATGCAAACCTGTATATGTATGATTACGAGATCTCGCATATTTTGCATAATAATTCATATTTTTCATTTATTTCCTCGTATGTGAGGTTTATCGATGATATTTTTTTCATTTGGACCGGAGGCCCTGAGAAACTGGACTTATTTATGAAATACCTCAATGGATTGCCTGGCACCATCAGGTTTTCATACACAAGTAGTCCCACAAATGTTTGTTTTCTTGACGTTGATGTTAGAGTTGATCAGGGTAGATTGCTTACAGCAATTTATAAGAAACCGACTGACACTAACTCCGTCTTACGAGCCGAGAGTTTTCACCCACCAGCCTTAAAGAGAGGGTTACCCTACTCGCAGCTTCTTCGAGTAGTAAGGATAACCTCGAACCGTGATGAACTACCGAGTGCTCTGAAGGCAATGGGCGGGGACTTCATTTCCAGAGGTTATGATGCTCTAGAAGTGGAAGAAGCTATCAATAAATGTCTCTTACTGGACAGAGGAACGTTGTTAACACAACCGAAAAGGGATAAAACTATCAAGCGTATGATTTTTCCTACCACTTTCTCTATAGCCTCAACCAAGATGAGAGAGGTGGTTCTTAAGCACTGGCATATACTGGAATCTGACCCAGTAATGGGCACTTTTTGTAGTGAAATTCCTATGTTTGCCTACAAGCGAAGTAGCAACTTCAAGGATCAGATCACATTCTCTGACATTAGCCCGGCACCAAAGAAAGGCGCATGGTTAGGATGCAAGAGTGGTGCATTCAGATGCAGTGGCTGTGTCAATTGCCAATATATGTTGACAGGTGATTCTTTTTGCAACTCCAAGACTGGCTTTGAGTTCAAGTTAAAACATCGGATGAACTGTGACAGTAAATACGTTATATATGTCATTATATGCCCTTGCAAATACCTGTATATCGGTAAGACGATCCGGATGCTTAAGGAACGAATAGGTATGCATCGATCATCGATCAAGAAAGCGATGACCATTCGTGATCATACTACCCCGCCAGTGGCGAGACATTTTTTTGAGGTTGGCCATACTCTGAAAGACTTCAGGTTTATGCCTCTCTTCCATATCAAGGCCCCTAAAAGAGGGGGGGATCGACATCTTACTCTTCTACAGAAGGAATGTGAATTCATTTATAACCTGAATTCCTTAGCCCCGGAGGGCCTGAATGAAGAGATTAACTTGAATGTCTTTATTTAGTGGGACTACTTGTGTATATATAAGATTATTGTGTATACATAAGATTATTGTGTTTTTCATTTTGGCTATTATGCATTATTATTGATTGACCTCACTGGCTACTATGACCTTTGGTGTGTTAGACGGGTTTCTGGCATACCAGACTTTGGTTTTACCCTAATATATTTCTTCTCTACGCTTACCACTTTTGGTGCTTATTAAACTGCATCTCTGGTATGTGGTTATGACACTTGTATATATATATTTTTTTCTGTATATACATGTATCTTGGTAATTTGTCTTGATGATGGATAGACATGAAGTGAAAATATTCTCAACATCTGACCCATGATGTGAGCCATTATCGATAACAGACAGATATTTACTCACCAGCAGTCCACATCTCACCTTGAAGTTTATCTATGTAATATCGCAGCACTTTGTATACAATTAATGCTTATCTGCCCTTTATTGACTGCTTATGCTGGCGCTCATGTCAATGCAGTGCGTTCCACGGTCTGACAGTGGGCGTGACAGCAGCAGTTGTCAGTTTACACTCATTATTGGTAGCCCTGCCTTATCTGACGCAGGTGTCATGGCCGTGCGTTCCACGGCCTGACATCATGCGTTTCAGTGGCAGTGAGGCAACTATACGTTGGCGATCCAACGGTGGGACACGCTGCTTGTGCCGGAGGGGATATGCGGCGGTGGATCTACACGTTGTGATGAGCGGACGTCTCTACGCAGCTAGCGATGTTGCTATATAACTTATTCTGGGCATTTTTATTTTATTTTATTTTATGCCACTTCCGGAAACCGGATATGCGGTCCACATGCGTTTCACAGCGCAGGTGCACCAGGTGATACGTTTGGACAGGTGAGTTCTGTTTGGCCGATTTTGGCGCCATCTGGGTCCTTATATATGGCTTACTATTCTGTTATGCTCATACCCTTGAGGAAGGTGGTCGCACCACCGAAACAGTCTGTTGGGTATACATGCCATGGAACTGGTGACGGGTCTCCCTATGATGTGATGATGGGATGTCGATAAGTAACCTGTACCTTTTTTCTTATGATTCCAATGTAATGCCATGTGCTTTGTGCTTTATCCTTTTTTCAACATAAAAATGCTTTTTTTCAACTTGGTGTGCAGACCACTCTCTGTTAAAGGAGAAACCCAGTATATGCAATGTTCTATGTGATCTGGCACCCTGCTCTACACCTGATGGTGTGCGGTTTTTCAAGTGTACATATATATATATATATATATATAATTCAAAGAGCAATCGCACCCACTGACAATGTATTAGAGGAGACCGTGCTGGGTAAAGAAAATGTAGAGGTAGATTCCTTAATCCAGAAGGACTTCAGAAGGACCCGCACCAATCAAATGGAGGTACTCAATTCAATTCAAATGCATATAGTGGATTTATTCAGCCCAGCTCGCATCTCAGGTAGAGCACATAGGGCACAGCATTATACACCCAACAGGCAGATACATGACATATACATTACTGGCTCCTCGACGGCCGTTTCGGTGCTAGAGAGCACCTTTCTCAAGAGGGATATATATGTATCCCCAATATTCCAACTCGCGCTAGAGCCTATTTCACAAATAAATGTTTTACAGAATGATATACTTTTTATAATTTGTACAAGTAAGGCAGCCTCACCACTAAGTTCCCTGAGGGATAGGGAACGAACAAAGCCCAATGTTTTTACCCAATAGTGGTATGGCGCCTAAAACAGAGTTCAAATACAAGTTTGCAAAAATCTGTATCCAATGAAGTAATAAAGGAGATCTTTTCCAATAGTTTGTTTGTTTATTTTCTTCACAGGATAATCGGGTAAAAACGCTTGTAGACAATCCCAACGCGTTTCGTCTCACAGAGACTTCATCAGGGGAAATACAATAATCTTGCGGTCGTGATATTTGTGAAATCTGTGGGATACTTTCTCCGCTTACACAAATATTTTCCGGAATAGATTAATAATGTAAGGCATGATATTCTTAGAACCTATACTGGGAGTATAAATTTATATCCGCTGGTAGGTTTGAATAAAGCCAATTAGTGTGGCCTAAAATGAAACAGGTCTTAGGATTCCTGTCTGCCTCCTTTAAATTGGAGTGGGTGAATTTGCCTATAGAGTAGCAGGTATTTATATCCCTGTCAGCCTCCTTTAAATCGTGATTAAAAAGATTTTTTCCTAAAAACATGGATGATGATTCTTCATCCAAAATAAAATAGATATATCTCCTATGAGACTCCTGTATGCTTCAGAGAGGCTAGCAGAAATTTGGGATTGGGATTGTCTACAAGCGTTTTTACCAGATTATCCTGTGAAGAAAATAAACAAACAAACTATTGGAAAAGATCTCCTTTATTACTTCATTGGATACGGATTTTTGCAAACTTGTATTTGAACTCTGTTTTAGGCGCCATACCACTATTGGGTAAAAAAAAAAAAAATATATATATATATATATATATATATATATATATATATATATATATATATATATACATAGTGTCTTCAGCACTGAGCGCACTACTCAACCTCTACATTTCTTCAAGGCAAATGTGATCTTTGTTTATGACAAGTTTTAATTGATAGACTCCAGTCCTGGGTCTCTTTCTGTCTGGGCCTGAGACTGGAGTCCCCCCTCCCCCTTATGGCTGCCCTGGTGGTGGACACTGGGCTGATAAAATAAGTTTAAAAAAATGATACTTGTGTAGTTTCACGACGCCGCCGCGTGCACAGTCTCTCATGAAACTTGGCAGCTTGCCAGACTCTGTGTTTACTGAGCGCGTGCCGCTCTAGATGTAATGTACGTTATCAGCATAGCACTGGCAGCAACAGCGCGCGCTGCCCAGCGCTGACAGGTCATTGTGGTACTTGTAGTTCCACAGTGGACACCCCGGCACACCGCTAATGAACGGGGCTTTTAAACTAGACACCCGGCACACCGCTATCAAATTTAGACGCTAAAGCGTTGGAATAGCTGTCGACCTTGTTAATTCCACTATCCACGCCACCCCGAAGCGTGGCGAGCATAGCGAGCCCCGTGAGGGTCCGACTTTTCATACCCCCACTATCCACGTCGGCGTGGAGTTGAATTTATAAAGTGTGGTGAGCGCAGCGAGCCACCGAGCCCGAAGCATGGCGAGCGCAGCGAGCCCCGTGAGGGGACGCGCATAACTTCACAGGTATACGCGTCCCCTCGCGGGGCTCGTGGCGCTCGCCACGCTTCGGGGTGGCGTGGATAGTGGAATTAACAAAGTCGACAACTGTTACGTCCACTAGTGTCATTGTGAACAGGTTTAAGAGTGTTTTGCACAGTGCACCCCTATGTACCCCTAGACCCAACTAAATTCAGATGCTTTAGCGTCTAAATTTAGGTGCCCCCTTCTTAGCGGTTTGCAGGCAGTCTAGGTTCAGACGCTTTAGCGTCTAAATTTGATAGCGGTGTGCCGGGGTGTCTAGTTTAGAAGCCCCATTCGTTAGCGGTGTGCCGGCGTGTCCACTGTGGAACTAAAAGTACCACAATGACCTGTCAGCACTGGGCAGCGCGCGCTGCTGCTGCTAGCGCTATGCTGATAACGTACATTACATTATATCTAGAATAATGCGCTCAGTAAACACAGAGTCTGGCAAGCTGCCAAGTTTCATGAGAGACTGTGCGAGCGGTGGCACCGTGAAACTACACAAGTACCGAATAAATTAATAAAGACATAGCTTTTTATAGTAGAACTGCAAGTCCCAGAAGGCCTCCCCTGCATGCTGGGACTTGGCAAACCACGAGTCCCAGCATGTAGAGCATTAATGGGCCCCCTTAGACTGGTGTAGTTCACCTGCAAAAATAATTTTAAATAGACACACACAACTGGAATAATACAACTTTATTGTATACATTTTACACCAATCAATTCACACATACATTAACCTTCCTCGCTCCCACAAAGCTGCTCCTCCGGCACAGCTCACCCCGCACTGACAGCGGACACAGAGGTCAGCGGAATTCATCACAGGGTCTCCGCTCTCAGTGCCAGGGCCCGGCTCACTCTTCTGTCAGTGCGGTGTGAGCTGCTCCAGAGGATTTTCTAGAATTCTAATGAAAGCCTGCATCTTTCACGAAATGGCCGGTTACCACCCCCAGACGCCTACTTCCAATTCCCGTCAATCACCGGCATGTGTTTAGAAAAAGTTGCAGGACTTCATCACAGGATGGTCTTGTGCATGCGTACTAAGAACCGCATGCATGTGCAATGTATCGCTAATCCGCTGCTGTGGGAATTCACAGCAGTGTGTCCAGGTCTGAATCAGGCCCAAAGTGCATCCTGATGCTATCAGGCAATTGTAGGATTTTTGCATCATCCCTAAAATGGTTGCAATGTCACACTAAATATTTGATATAATTTTTCTTGATATTATGCTTTGCATCTCAAAAGAATCAGCAATTTCAATATGAGTGTATAGACTTTCAATGGTAATTATATTTTATTTTTGCTACTTACGTCTGCTTTCTGAACATCAACTTTGATGAACTTTACATCTGGCATATCTTTAGACAAATTCTGTAATGAAGGAAAAAAAAAAAACATTTCCTTTGTAAACATTTTATTTAACTGAAGATAAAAAGTGACATATTTGTCCGGCTAGTTCCTATAGTACTCATTTATCTGAATTGCTGGCAGTGGCGTAACAATAGAGGATGTAGGGGATGCAATTGCTATGAGGCCTGAGGACTTGGGGGGGGGGGGGGGGGGGGTGAGGGCCCAGCAGGCAATCCCCTGCACCCTTTTGAAGTATTATACCTTTTAAAATTTAAATGCGGCGTTGAGTTAGAAGCTGTGATTTGGCTGGTAGAGAGGGGACGGCACACAGAGAGGGTACTCGCCTGGCAGCATAGAGCACCAGACTCTAGAGGGCGCTGCAGCTGCCGTCTCTATTTTCGATTTTCCGGGTCGCGGCACTTGCTGGCAGTCACCCTCTCAGTTGCACGCCTTACAGACCCAGCTGTCTCTTCCCCCATGCTGGATGCCGGGTTTATTGATCAGTCCTGTTAAGTACTCATATTAACAATTGTGTCCACTTAAGATCTATTACAGTCGCATCGAGGGAATTTGCCTCTTTAAGGCACAATATGTCATAAATGAGCTGCCAATTACACGCTTTAAACGTGCCGATGTGTGGTGAACTGCAAAACTAACAATTCACCCAATCAGCACCATACACACTGGGCAATATTGTGCTTACCCGCATCAGTTACAATATATGGTTGTGAATCACTGCACTTGTCCGATATAAGGATACAACTGCTACTTATACCCGTGACAGTAGGAGACAAATCTCCAATATACGCACACACGTGGTAATACAGTGTATACAATAGGGATCCGTATTGTACTGTTACCAAGCAAAAGTATATAAAACACCTTCCCAACAGTGGACACTGTAACATTGCAACATATGTGTCTTTACTCTTTAATGCAACAATGTTTAGCATATCGAAATTGATACAATATCCAATACTAAAACAGTGTCTGTGCATAACAGGACCTAAATTCTAATACTGCGCATTATATTTACTCTGTGACTGGGACCAGAAACATTAACCAGTTATACTCCACCATTTACTGACATCAATCAGATTTAAGACCCTCACAAATTGCACACAGACATAAGGGATTTATTTGTATTCACATAACACAATTAAATGTGAATACGTACTGTGGGCCTTATTCTAGTTCACTCTTAGAGGCAAATTCCTTCTTAGCTGGACAAAACCATGTGCACTGCAGGGGGCAGATGTAACATGTGCAGAGAGATTTAGCTTTGGGTGAGTTATTTTGTTTCTGTGCAGGGAAAATACTGACTGCTTTATTTTTACACTGCAATATATATTATTTATATATTATTTGAGTGTAGCAGCGCCACCTAGTGTCAGCTTATAGCTGTTACCACACTACACTATTGTCTTCAGTATACAGAGGCACACAATCCCTCTGATAAGATGGCTGCAGCTGACTCCAAAATAATTGTAAACTGACCACCAGTCATACTAGCGCTACTGTGTGATCTATGGTCACTTTCTTTTAGGTCACCAAAGGGTTAAGGTGCCCATACACGCTGCAATAATTGCATGCATTTTGGTCCCAATCTGTGATCGGAACCTAGTTTAAAAAGTATGTGCAGCATATACTTTTTGATCTGTGCAATGGGATGCGCGCAGGAGCGTGCATCGCATCCCACATGCAAATCGCAGAGTGCATAGGCACCTTTATAGCTAATATTAGCTACAACCTGAATTATCCTCAGGTGCACAATCAGTGAAGGGCTGAGCACAGACTCTCACATGATTGACAGCATGAGAGCACTGATCCAAACTGTGTAGAGGCTGCAACAAGCAGGTTTGTGACAGTATATCCAACAGCTCCACTGATGAAAATGGGGGCATGGATCCCACAATGCCACATCTGCTAACCACAAGGTCACACCCTCTAATTTCAGCCACAACATTTGGTACACGTCCATCAATGCACAGGCCCAAAGCTGGTAGGTATGTTTGCAGTACCAGCCAATCAGCTACTGTCATTTTACAGACTGCATTTTAAAAATGACATGAGCTGATTAAATGTTATCTAGTGGGAGATTTAGCTGAGCTTGGAAACAGCGATGAAGTACCAACCATTCAGCATCTTCCATTTTACTACCTGTTTTAAATATGACAGGAGCTCAATCTCTCAATAAGCATTAACAAATCCCCAATGAGCTTTAAAAAAAGTCTTTGTATTTAAGCATCGATTTTTTGGAGTGCAATGCAACTGGCTGCTCCCCTGCTGCTCAGCCTTTATTCACAGTAAGAGGGACAGAAGGCATGCCAGCAGCTCATAGAGCACTGACCATGCCCCCACAGCCGTGAAATTGGGGGTGTGGCCTCCCAGGAAGTACCACATTCATAAGTCATGCCCCTAACCATGAGTCCACGCCCCCTAATTTCAGATGCATATGTCCCTCTTCTTCATAATGAAAAGTTGGGAGGTATGACTAACTAAACTGAGATATATATATAATGGCCCTGATTCAGCTTGGCTCAGTCAGCAGCAAAGATTGCTGCTTACCAAGCATTGAAACACCGCCCCTACGAACACCCGCCCCCCCCCCCCCCCCACCACTGAATCCCTTCAGTACCATGCGAGGAGATGTGTTCGCTAACACATCCCCTCACAAGTCTCTGCTAGCAGGAGAAATCATTACATGGTCGCCGACCATCAAATCAGTTCTCCTGCCTTTTGAAATAAAAGTCAGTCTGACTGACTTTTATTTCCTCCACAAATCGCCAAAGATGGGGTGGGCACTGACGTCCTGTGATGTCAGCCGCCCACCCCCGGCAGACATCGGCCTGCCTGCATCCCCATGGGAACACTCAGCATTTTCATGGGACACCCCATAAATTGTTACACATTCCCATGGGTGATCCCCGTTCCCGCAGCCGTTCGCCCCTCCCTCTCTGCAACGAACGTCCATGCGAGTGTGTAACTCGCCGAAGCCATTTGTTGCCAGGGTCTGCACATGCATAAATATAACCCCCCCCCAACAGAACGTGGCCGAATTCACCCCGTTCTAAATGGTTCAGAATATGTATATGTCAAAGGCTGATTTTCTTGTACAGTTGTGCATGCAAGGGGGTTTCTGAGCACCCAGAAACCCAACCCCCACACATTCATTTTTTTTTTATTTAATGTAGCCCCCACCACAGCTTGTGATTAAGCCACACCGCCTTTTCAAGCACCCGCCAACTGCGGGTATAATGCAGAAAACAGAATTACAGTTGCTACTAGTGCCCACTTGGTGCAGCTTTACCCGTACATGCTACACTGTGTGCTATCTAATAAATGTACACAAAATCGCACATTTCTGAAAATGTGCTGATTTTCATGACTCAAAATCGCACATTATCACACCATATCGCACTTTTTTGACGCAAATTTGCATCTCATTAAGTTTGCGAATTTGCACTTGCACTTTGAAAAAAAATCTTATTTCACTAAATCTTGCCCAGGATATCAAAATTTTATATTTTTTTTACAAATCTCAACTTCTGTAAGTGTATTATTATTCACATATATCACTTTCACTTGTGTTCTTAAATATTTTGCTTTTTTAAAATGTTATGTTACAATAAAAGTTATGTTTTATGTTTATTTTTCTTGGGACACTTCATTCATTTGTAAACAACAATAAGTAACACATCACAACAAACTGAACCAGAGTGCCCCAAACGGGAATACTTTTTTCTTTTCTTTTTTCTGAATAAAAAAAATATCCAGAACTTTTGAAACATCTAGTTCTGTCATGAAACGTGTCTGGTGAGAAAGGTTGCTCACTTCACCATCACTATATTCTAACAACTTGTCTCAATTGACCCCTCCTCACAGTTCCTGCTGTCAAATAGCGGGATGTACTAAGACGAAAATGCGGTAAAACCCCTGTTTTTCCGCATTTTCAAATGTACTAATACCCGGCAGGGCAGGGCATTGCCACCTTTGCGTGGCGATACACTGTAGCAGTACACTGCCCGCTGCCGCCGCAGACTCCTACCCACCCTCCTCATCCGCTGTGAAACTCCTCCTCCCTCTAGCATATGTCACAGCTGGATGTCCTTTCCGGTTGCATTGGGGAGGAAGAGGCACTGGGGACAGCCATGCTGGATATCGCTTGGGGCCTCCGTTACCGCACTGCGATGCTAGCCACATATGTTTATACATATGCGCTAGCATCGCTGCAGCTGGGCGGTGTTAAGCGGCGATGTATATTAATACATCCTGCCCTAATACCTTCCATTGTTTACTCATACCCTGTATATGCTCACCTGAATAATCATAGTTACTTCTCACTACCCCTGTAATGTCTGTAGTTATCTTCTTATTGACTACTATCCATCCTTTACTATTGGTACTATCCTCTATTATTATCCCTCCAATTTAATTGCCATGCAGACATTTTCCCCACCCTTATACTTACTGCCACTTCCCTACTATCTCTAACTTCCATGCTTTGTCTTATTAATTTCCTCATACAAAAATCTTCATATAATCTGTCCCCTGTACTTGCAACAATACCTAGCCTATACCACCTGGATATTCCCCATAACCCATATGTACTCACCAGTGCTTATCCACATCTTTGCCTGACTACTAGTGACATCTACTGTACCCCATCCTTGGATCTCAATGAAGTCCCTCCATCTGATCCTACTTCTCTCCCACTCACCTCTCAATCTTCTCTAGTACTGCTCCTTAAGTGGTCATGGCCTCTCCCACTCATGGACATTCCCTAGAACACTCTGTATTGCTTACTGTTCCCCAACTTTCACCGAGTTCTGTGCGCACACAGAATAAACTAATGACTATTATTATCTTCTCTACTAAATCTACCCTGTACATCTCTACACTTTTACTGTGAGGTGCTGTAGACATTTTCAGAAATATGTAATGCTTACAGTACTTACTGTATTCTTAATCTTAAACCTCCACTTACTTCCAGAAATGGTGTTGTTATTCTACAAGGTCCACAGTTTCCAGAGGTGAAACCCACTACGACAAGTTTTGACCCAGATGTCTTCAGTTCATGTTCAAGTTCATTCTACATTGTAAAAAGGACAATATTAACAATTAATTCATATTGTCTTTGTAATATAATTAAAAAAAAAAAAACAATTGTTATTTTTATAAAAAATAAAAATAATACAGGTTGAGAATCCTTATCCAAATATCTGTTATCCAACAGAAAACCATAGTTTCCAGAATGTACTTTTTATTTTTTTT
The DNA here is from genome assembly GCF_055691185.1 of Crinia signifera. Classification (NCBI taxonomy): domain Eukaryota; kingdom Metazoa; phylum Chordata; class Amphibia; order Anura; family Myobatrachidae; genus Crinia; species Crinia signifera. Next base: position 275,025,579 of record NC_139217.1, on the reverse strand, counting down.
TGCTAAAAACCAACTGGGGACATCTCTAACTGGTACTACTGGGGACATGATATGTAACTGGCACTACTGGGGACATGATATGTAACTATCACTAAATATGTGCAAGAAAATGATTACTTGGCATTCAAATTCAGTTGTATTACCACCGAAAAAAGACGGAGGTGGACTTAGGCGCTAATATCCCTTTAAAAATAAATTAACACTTTTGTGAAGATAGTAATGTGATATTTTAAATGAGCAGCAATCTTCAAAAATGTGCACTAGTGTCAGTGCAAAATATGTGTCAAGTCTATGGTCTGGACTAGGTCCTAGACCGCGAACTTGCACAGCAAAATACAAATTACCCAAAAAGATATATATATATATATATATATATATATATATACAATTTATTTGTAAATTGGAAATTGATGCAAATTATTGTATATATATTAGCGCAATCCTCCTATTTTCCTTTTGGGTAATTTGCATTCAAATTCAGTGCCTAAGATAGTACACAAACTTTGGGGGTTATTCTGGTTGATTGGCAAGGCTGCAAATTTTCAGCCTTGCGAGTCCACCAAACCCCGCCTTTGCTAATGGTGGCCTGGTCGCCACCCATTCACAGTGTGTGTTCGCACACACTGGCTGCGAATGGATGTTTTACATAAACATCCATTCGCAGCCTGTGGGGGAACACACACACATAGGCCCTTATTCAGATCTGATCGCAGTACAAATTTGTTCTCAAAATGGGCAAAACCATGTGCACTGCAGGTGGGGCAGATGTAACATGTGCAGAGAGAGTTACATTTGGGTGGGGTGTGTTGAAACTGAAATCTTTATTGCAGTATACAAATGATACAGCCGGTATTTACCCTGCACAGAAACAAAATAACTCACACAAATCTAACTCTTTCATACGCACACCATCCATGCCCTTGCGAAGATTCTGGTCCGTGTGAACGGACCAGAATAAGGGCCTTTGTTTCATGTTTTAAAACCTTGTTTCATTCACCAATAAATATATATTTGTGTGTATTTCATGTGTTTGATGTGTTTATACAACATAAATGCAAGATACCTCATTGAAATATAGGGTGTGGATCAGTTGGTCACCAGAAAGTTGGTCGACAGTCATTAGGTCGACGCCATTAGGTCAACATGCATTTAGGTCGACATGTGTCTAGGTCGGAATGGGTTAGGTCGACAGTCAAAAGGTTGACATGGGGTTTTTCACTGTTTTTTTATCCAAATGTCGACATAGTTGACATGGACACAGGTTAAAGTGCACCGCGTCCACTTGCATGGCTCGCTTCGCTCACCATGCTCCAGCTACGTTGGGCACACTATTTTATTCTCCCACCATGCCCTAGTGGATGGTAGGGCATGAAATACTGCCTGTTGGCACATGTCGGTTCAAAAAACAGTGACAAAACCCATGTCGACCTTTTGACTGTTGACCTAACCCATGTCCACCTAATGACCCTGTCGACCTAACCCATGTCCACCTAAATGCATGTCTACCTAATGGTGTCGACCTAATGACTGTCGACCAATATGTTGGTGACCCAATGACCTTTTCCTGAAATATAAAAATATGCCAAAATCCGGAATAATCTCCTGGCTTCTGGTCCCGAGCATTTTGGATAAGGGATACTCAACCTGTATTTCTTCATAATATATTACCAAAATGGTGTTCCCACATAAGAGAATTATCAGTATTTTCAGCCTTCTTATTCAAATACAGTTCGTGCCCTAATATTAAATGTTTACGATTCATCTTCTAAGCATGTGTTATGAGCTGATCCTCCTTTTTCGGCAGGTTTGTTGGTAGGATTTCAGCAAGTTCTAAACCCCCCGTATTATCAAGCTGTCTTTTCTATATTCATTGTGTTTTGATGTCCTGTTCCTATCTTAAGTCTGGATTTTCAGTGGGATATGAGTTCCCATGTTATTTCTGTGATGATGCGGTTGCCAGCGGCGAGCAGCTGACATCAGCTGATGTCAGCTGCCCGTCTGCCTCCCGTATAGGGAGCCTGCAGATCGAAGACACCAGAGAGTGTCTTAGATTTGCGTGCACCTTAGAAATCATTTGATGGTCAGTGACCATCGAATGATTTCCTCCCTGCACACAAGCTGCGAATGGATGTTTATGCTAAATATCCATTTGCATGTGTGCGGGGAAACTCTGTGTTTGAGGGGGGGGTGGCATTCATGTGGGCGGTGGGCAGCATTTAAACAACACACAAGACTACGAATTTTTCAGCTTTGCGTGCAAATCTGAATAACCTCCAAGGGGCGTTTGTTCTTTGAACCTTGTTGGAAGTATGCCCAGTGTCACACATCAAAGGCCTGATTTATAGTTGGAGACCCATTTTTATTAATTTGATGAGACTAAACAGCAGTGTTCTGTAGGTAAGGTACTATGGGCCTGCTTCTGGTTGGTTTGCAGAAGCAAACTCCTTATTTAACCCCTTCAGTGGTGTTTTTTTTTTAGGGAGTACTCCCCACTGGGCGAGTTTTTTCTGGGGAGCACTCCCTAACAAAAACCCTACCACTGTGTCCCCAGGTCCGGGCAGCGCTGCTGAACTGTGTATCAGCTGCTGCCCCCCGGCAACCCGGCCCTGCCCTGGCAACTGTCGTGATGTCCCCGCACAGTCATAGACTGTCACACAGCCAGGGGAGGGAGATGGGAGGCGAAGGGGGTGTGCCGCCTAGCAGCCTGGCTCTAACCAGCTGTAATCCCGAGAATTTTCCGGGGTTGCCAGTCATAGCCCAGAAAATTCTCGGGATTACCAGCAAAGGGATTTATGGACAAAACCATGTGCACTACAGGTGGGGTTGATGTAACATGTGCAGAGAGAGTTAGAATTGGGTGAGGTGTGTTCAAACTGAAATCTAAATTGCAGTGTAAGAATAAAGCAGCCAGTATTTACTCTGCACAGAAACAAAATAAATCACACAAAACTAACTCTCTGCACATTTTACATCAGTACAACTAATCATTAACTCATAATAAAATAATACTCTTTACAATTTGGAAACTAGTTACTGTGCAGTATTCAGTATGTAAAAAATAGCATCCTAGTGGAAAAGTATGTAGGTTAGTACAAAGAGTAGCTACAATGCTACTAATACCAAAAACACAATTTATACATAAAATGAGGTAAGTATGGTGATATTATTCTGCTTATATCATCGGAAAAATATCTGTGCTGAACAAAGCGACTGTCTACTCAATGAGTACATTCTCCTTGTTTCAACATGTGTGCTACATATTCCAGCACAAACTTGTTAATATGGAACACAGAAACATTTTCATTAGATTACGTATATGTAAGTGCTACTCAAATCACATATAGATGTAAAATTCCTATTTTGTAAATTGCTGTAAATACTTCAAATAATGATCCTGATTCTGAGCCAGGTGCAGCGGCATCCGTGTTTGCGCCTTTTAGTGACATCTTATGACTTTATGCTAATACTGTCATGAAACAGCTAAGGGTCCCCAAAACTAGGCCCTGTGGCTTACCTATCTGGGTGCAGGCACAGATGTGGTGCAGATTTAGGACAGGCCGTGCCAGGCAGGTAACTGACAGAGGGATGATTCAGACCTGTACAAACAGATCTGTACGGCCTAATTGAAGCTGAAGTTGAGGTCGCACATCCTCCCCTAAAACCCTAGGGCGAGCCTGCTTTTTCCCTAGGCATGTCTGCGTTTTAGGCACTCCCATGACACAACCGGTTGCGAATAGTGAATGAAAAAAGTAGCAGGATTTTATTGCTGACTGGCGTCACCCATACACATACGCAGTACATCAGCTGCTGGGAGAATTCGCACAGCAGTGATCAGGTCTGAATTGGGCCCAGAGTTCCATCATTGTTGCTTCCAGTTGCGGCAGTTAGCTGTCCTCTCCAGGGCTATGCTGGTGGTGCTGGTGTTTAATGTGCCAGTGTTCCCGCCAAACTGGGACTGTAGGTGAACTGACCTCTGGACGGCTTTTGGGGAGATAACTCAGGGCCTTACTGCTTCTCAGACCATTAACAGTGCCTGCCTTCAGTGTGGGACTCCAGACAGATAAGTATTAAAAATGGGTGCAGTGTATGCGGTGTGGGACTCAGGGGCCCATGTGCACCACACACATTGCACCCATTGTAAATACACCACTGGTTCATTGCTATTTATCATCATTTACTTTCTGCACAGTCAGTTTTTCAGCATTGTGAGGCTTTCCCCTTTTTCTGTGGTGCCTCCACTATGAGTCTGCTCTGAGTTGCAGTGACTGTATGATGTCACCCACATACCTACCAACTTTTAACCCCTTTTAATAAGGACCTGCTGCCCTGAAGGAGCCAGTCAGAGAAAGGGCATAGCTACAGCTTAGATGAGTGTGGCCTTGTGCAGAGGGGGCGTGTACTAGCAAAGCAACCCAAGCTCCCCAAGTGGCTGGGAAGCCCATGACTCCCCTCACTAAATAGATGTCCAAGGAAGATGTGGAGACTTGCTCACCTTTCTGGGGGGCCTAAGGGATACACCTGCCGTAGCCAAATTTGGGTATTTACACCTTAAGACAAACCACCATCAATATAAAAATAAAGTTCTGCATAATTCGACCTGCTTGCTTCACTTATCAAAAACTATACTGTATGTGATCCAAAACATGCCCCTGCTATATCATATTACAGTATTACTATTACTATTATTGTTTATTTCTATGGTGCCACAAGGGTTCTGCAGCACCTAACAGAATACAAGTGAAGCAAAGCAAAATTACATCTTTGCTTCATGTGAGCCATTCCAACTCTCACAAGAGCTTAATCACTCTCCTAATAAATTATGAATGAAGGGGAATAACAAATTGAATACGGACCACCACAGAACAGTGTAATGTGTGGGACAGCCCCTGATATGCCAGATCCAGCTCCTTGTTAATAAAAGAAATCTAATAAAAAGTATGTCATAAAAATTATAAAATGTGCCAGTTCTTGTGAAAACTCCTTCCACCCCTGCTTGCGGAGTGCCCAAACGCAATGAAAAAGCAAGTACAATATTATTAGAAATATTATTATCATTATTATTATGTTTCATTTATAAAGCACCAAGGCATAACACCGAATATAGAATATGGACAAAATAACAAGGTACATATTTACAAACAAATATATAAAATTCTACAATGTTACATAAATACATAATAACAAATTTCAACTAACAGAATTATATTGCCGAAAAAAGGCAAATCTATTTTTCAAGTACAGTACATTAACCTTTTGATTGCCAACATCTCCGTGAGAGATGTGCAAAATATCTGCTAAAAATGACAGTGTCGCTCACATTTGTTATATAAATTCAAATAAAAAATTTTGAGTGTAAAAAAAAAAAAAAGATTGTATTTCCTAAATCAGGTAAACATTACAGGTCATTATGATGAATAAAAATGTTTGCTGGACAATTCTCATATCTATTTCGACAAATTCACTTGGCACTCAAAGGGATAAGAATATATTTAATTTGCATGCTTTCAAGTAAATTTACCTTTTATTGTAATCACCTTATTAACAGGGGAACTAAACTCTGAGACATTTTATTTATACAAAGTGATATATTCTGTAGTGTGGGTGTTGTCCCAACTCTTGCTGGTTCTCAGTGTGTGTGACTCTGCTGTACTGTACAGTATGTACGGAACTCACAGAAAATGTGTAATAATGGCTATGCTCTGGTCTATCATTTTCAGTATATGTAAAAGATGAAAGATATATTTTATATAAATAATGTTAGTGAAAATGGTACAGTTTATTTGTTGATCCAGGCCAGTGATAAGAAATAAGTATTTAGCAGAATAAGGAAAATAAGCAACTATTACATAAATTTTGGCATTACCGGAGCTTAACCGGAAAAAAAGCCAGATCTTAATAGGATTCAGGCTCCTTCACAGCTTTTCCAAATATGTGTTTTGACTTTATTTTCACATTAACTAAATACTATGTTACAGTGTTATATAAGTATGAATATGTGTCCTAAATGAAATACATTTACTAACTGGAAACACAAAATATGGGAAAATGATTTACCAGGTCATGTATCTGTTTCAGTGCCATGGTGTGCTTTATTCTTCAGAAGACTTCAAGTGTAATTCCTTCTATGGAGATGCTGCCGTACATTCTGTGTCTTCCTTGGCACTAATACTGATATTTGTACATTCTCCAATGACCCTCGGGGCAACAGCCCAGCCCATTATTACTAAATACAATGTGATCAGTGCTCTGCTCACTAACATTCTGGGAGTGGTACAGATTAGTGTAGGTGTTCAGATTAATCATTGGATATGTACATTAGCTGTTATGTGCCACTTTTCTCATGCTTAGCTTTCTGTAAATGCTGCTTTTCCTGTAAATTAAGAGAAATAAAAACTTAGAACGGAAAGTAATGTCAGGATTGGTGCATACATCTGTGGCAAATATGAGCATCTTTCACATAGGTGATATGGAGAACATAATGTGTAACTCTCAGGCAATGGGGTGGAAGTCTGGGAATACAAGTACTGTAGTAACCAGAAGTCTGCGTGATGGTCCCTTGTCTCAGCTATCAATGGACATCCAATTCACTTCTAGATGTATAGTAACATATGCAAATGTGCAGGGGTGCTGTGCAGATGCCTTCGTCATCTTGCACAGTCGCTGAGGTGTTCCCACAGGCATCCCCATTTAAATGCATGCAGGGGGCGGGGCTGACATCACATGACATTAGATGGCACCCCCATTGTACATTAAGCAAGAAAAGTTGACAGAACTTATAATTCAACTGTAACGCTGACTAAAATCTTCTTGCACAGGGACAGAGAAACATGTCAAGATGATTTTGATGCATTGATACACAGCCTAGACAGTGGATCTGGTATTACACTCACTTTTAACACACTGGAGACTATCATCCCATTATATATATCCGGAATGGAAACCCGGGGTGGATGGAATGCATGGTGCATGCGCATAAAAAAACGAGAGCATTATTTAAATGTGGGCAGCAACACCACAAACTTTATCTTCTGCGGAAGCCGCTGAAAAGTGACAGAGGCAGGGAATTGCTTTAAGTGTGGTACCCCACTTCTGAGGTACCCCTGTTTGTCTGTTTAAACTGGGACTGCAGACAAATGCTTCTTATGGAGCCCTTACGGACTGGGGCTGCAGGGGTTAATTGCCCTTCCTTGTGGTCTGGTAACAGGAGCAGCCAAAAGAGAGAGCATCTGTAAAGCACTAGGAACCAGGGGAGTTGTCAGAATCCCTGAAAGAGAGGGAAACAGAGCTGTGCTGCTATTGGGCAGAGGTCAGAGAAGTGAAGGTTGAGTTGAGACAGAGAGTGAGGAGAGCAGCAGCATGACATGGCTGTGAGCAGGGTGGAGCAGGAAGGAGAGGAGAGAAGGCAGCATGTGGAGAGAAGGCATGCTGTGCTGAGAGAGGAAGTCCCTGCTTAATTCAGACTGTGAGGGCAGGCATGCCAAATGTCAGGGCCGGCGCTACCCACTCAGCAGCTCCTGCAAAGCAGGGAGGCGCCATGCTGAAAAGGCGCTGTCTCCCTCCCTGCTCTGCTAAAGCTGCCTCAGCCCTCACTGTCACTGCCTCCTGCATGCCACCTGCAGCGCCTGACTGACAGCGGGCAGGCGGCAGTATAAAGAGCTGCATCGCAATCACACTGTCCTCCTCCTGTGACCTGCCCCCTCTTCCTCACGGACACTTGCACTGAGGCATGTAGTGCTGTCTGTGAATGCCTGGATGACATGTCATGTCTGGATCCGCCCCCTACCCATTGCTCCCTGTGCCTGTCAGCTGTCAAACAAATGAAGAACTGGCAGCAGCGCCGCCCTTCCTTTCCTCTTCTCAGTGTGCTATGCCAGTGCCATTGCCAGTCCTCAACACTCCACCCCCTCTATCTCCTCCCCTCTTCTTCCATCTCCTCCTTCTCTCCCCTCCTTTCCCCCTCAGTCACAAGAGGGGTGTAATGGCGTCCTCAGCGTCCTGTCTACACTGATAGAGGAGGAGGGACTGCACAAGGGTTAAACAGCAAAATAACAGTGAGTCTTTTATTATACATGTTTATAACAATTTTTTTAATAATTGTAGATTTTTTTTATATTAATTTAGACACTTTTTAAATAATGGGCTGGATAATGTGCCTAAAGGTGGCCATACACGCTGCAGTAGCAGCGTGCGATGCGATGTGCGCTCCTGCGGGCATCGCACAGTACAAAAAGTATGTGCTGCACATACTTTTTGTACTGCTTTCGGATCGCATCGCACACACATTGCATGCATGCCGTGCTGCGATCTAGCACATAACGTATGCGATTCTCAAAGCGTGTATGGGCACCTTTAGTGCCTGCAACATTTTGCAGACACGGCACTGAGATGGTGTATGCATACATGTACATGCACCCGAGATTCTCCATAGGATCGCATGTTGCATATGCTCCCACAATCGGGCTGCAGCTTGTTGCAATGGCAATGTGAAAGGGCGCAAAATGTATGGTTTGCAGGAGGGTGCCGGACACCCTAGCACCGGCCATGCCGAGTGTGGAGGAGCAGAGCGAGGGAGAGACAGCAGAGGGAGCTGCAAGGAGACAATACTGGCAGGAGCCCAAAATCCGCGTTCAGGTACTGGCCTTTATTCCAGACCCCCTGGTCACCTGCAAATCCCTATGGGGATAAACTCCAACAGAGACTGCCCTGTAATTATTCCAGCCTTCTGGAGCCTGTCACTGGAAGATGCTCAGCATGTCAGAGTGCTAACTAGAGAGTGTTTAGCCTGGAAGTGTGTGGGCTGCCTACCAATAAGTTGTACCATTATTCCCACAGTGTTACTGTATCTAAGGCCCTACTGTGGAATTAAGGAGAGACTGTGTATTTACATTCACCTACTGTACAAGTTAGGACTGAGCTGTTTAATCGTTATACAGTGTTCCCATTGCTGAAAGACTTTATGCATTGAAAGTACAGTGTGTTAAGCCAAGTGCTCCACAGGGCCCTCTATTTGTTGCATCTGTTAGAAACTGGACATCAGTACACCACAGTACCCTATATTTGCTGACTCTAGTATACATTGAACTTGTATGCTTGTAACAACCCCTATTGGAACACAAATAACTGCACGGTTCAACTTTCCTTCACAGCCTCCTCAGAGGATCTTATTTCTTGAAACGGTACTTGTTTCCTAGCACGGCGCCCCTCGGGTTGATCTCATGCCTTAAGTTTAAGGACGCGATGGACCCGATATTCTGTCAATCACCAGTGTATTTGCCGGTAAAAGAGAAAATCGCGTTGATCGGGTCCATCGCGGCCCATTATACGCGATCAACGTGATTTTCCCATAGAGAATAATGTTAAATGATTTTTAAAGTTAAAATCGCGTTGATCGCGTAGGTCGCGGGCCATTATAATGGCGAGCGCGAAGTGTGGCGAGCGCAGCGAGCCCCGCGAGGGGACGCGTATACCTGTAAAGTTATGCACGTCCCCTCGTGGGGCTCGCTGCGCTCGCCACGCTTCGGGCTCGGTGGCTCGCTGCGCTCGCCACACTATATAAGATCATCTCCACGCCGACGTGGATAGTGGGGTATGAAAAGGTCGGAGGACGAGTACCGCCGTCCCACGTGGGGTGGCGTTAACAATGGATGGCCATTTCACCCATCAGGGGGGTTTGCTATTAAAATGGGGTGGGGGGGGGGTATGGGGCTATTTACATTGAAATCAATGTAAAATTGGGTCTCAGGGACCTTTTTACATTGATTCCAATGTAAAAATCGCGTTGATCGCGTCGATCGCATCGCATGCGATTTGGTTGGCATGCGATGCGATCGACGCAATTTTTCCGACCCGATCAATACAATCAAAATCGTGGGCGCCGTACTAGGAAACAAGTACCCTTGAAACAATTCACTTACAATAATTAACTGAACTCAAAAACAGTAGGGGCTATTCTGTGGACAGTTTAGATATTTTGCCAGTTTCAGTGATATGTTATTGCAGGCTTTATAGTGTCTTGAATATTGATGTGTAGATTTTAATGATTAATTGCTAGATAAGATTTATGTGAATAGACCATTACAAATTTTTACGTGGTCCTTTGAATGCATAACCAATGTCGTCATAATTGAATGCTGCATCAAAACAGTGTATTGTGCTGAGGATTATTGTATGGGCAGTATTCAATGAGGATAATTTGCCCTGTTTCATGGTGAATTTGTGCTATTTTTTGGTGATTTTTTTGGGTCAGAAAGTGAATCACCCTATTCAATGTGCACTTTTCGCCGTCTTTCTAAGTGATTTTCGCCGTGTGTCGCCGTGTAGCAAATCGCCATCTTTTCATGGTGAAGTGGAAAGTGAACTTTTAAAATAAAGTTGTTGTTGTTTTACATTTGGTGTAAAAAAATCAGGAATTTTATTCTGTGAAGGGGCATGCTATTTTTATTCATGTGCTTATAGCACATGATTATATATTTCATTTAAAAAAAATATATATATTTTTTTACACATAGCAGCCAGCAGGGGGCCGGGAGCTGCTCATTAGATATTCATATATTCACTGCTCCCAATCATTACATATGCACGATTGGGTGCAGTGAATACCTGGTCCCCTGCTGGCTCTCCCGGGGGGCAGCCTGTGCTGCCTGGCTCCCGGGGAGCCCACCTCCCCCCCACATACGTTCTGGGGCAGGCAGGGAGACTTCCATCTCCCTGCCTGCCACCGTCCTCAGGCTCCCAGCGGCGTTCACATTCGCGGTCAGGGGCAGCAAGCCCCTGCCTCATTGACTACTGTGTCAGCGAGGGCTGGCAGCGAGGGCTCCAGCCCCCCGGAACACGGCGAATGTGCAGCGAATCCTAAACAGGATTCGCTGCACATCGCGATTAGGGACATTGAATACTGGCCTGTGTTTTGGCAATAACCTTAGTAGTCTTACAGCAGTGACCAATTGATTCCTGGTTAATAAATATTATTGTCATCGTCATTTTGTGAACTAGTTACTGTGTGGGTGTGTTGCTTGGGGTGTTCATCCTTCTGCCACAGGCTCCTACTAAGGAAGAAGAAGTTGTTGAGTGCTGAAACCACCCATCATCTGGAAACCAGGTACGACACTACACCATCACAGGGGTGCTCTTACAGACTTTTATTATTTGGCTCCTCCCCCCGAAGAGGGTGATAGGCCACCTAGCAATGGTACTTGCACTGGTATTCCAGCAGCCTTCTCCTTTTTTTCTGGTGTATTTGCATGATTTTTAAAGAAGTATTTTTTTGGAAAAATAAACATTTTTTATATATGGACCCATTGTATATTGCATATATTTCGACACATTGGTCATAAATAGTAGTATCAGGCCATTTTTATTGGCCAAAGTCACACTGCATGTAATTGGATACCCCCTTAGTCTTCTATGGTATGCAGCGTTTAGCTTTAAGAAAATACATTGGTTCAGTGTATTTCATTTATAAAATTGCATTCTTTTCTTTCAATTATTTTCTATAAGTCTATCATTGCGCAGTGGATCCTTTAAATGTCAAGTTAGTAAGTTAGTTTAACAACTTCAGTTAGTTGCTGGAAGGTTTAAACCTACAGGCAGAGCCAGATTAAGGTCTAAATGGGCCTGGAGCTGAAAATGATCAAGGGCCTATTATGCGCAATAATAGGGGTTGTGGCCAGCACCTAATAATGTGGGGGGCGTGGCCAGTGTTCTAGTTGGGTGGTCTGCTCATGGGTGTCTCTATTTGTGTAACTACTTTCAACTAATTACATATGCCTGGAAAAGGCAGGGGGCTGGCATAGGAAAAATGCAGGGTGATATATTGGCGGGTGCCCTCCAAAGGTGCACCCACAGGATGCTGATGTCCTAAGATCCTAAGATACTTGTGGGGTAAGGCGGCACTCCAGTCATAAAAAAAATACTGAAAGCCAAAACTTGGTAGACAACATTTCAGCACCTTTTATGTGGTCACCTAAGTTTACCACACCATATACCGGGATGCGGTCAATATGTCGGCGGTCGGAATCCTGACGGCCGAAATACCGATGCCGGAATCCCGACCGCTGCAATGCCAGCACTTTGTCGCTCTTTGGGTGTCCACGACACCCATAGAGGGAGAATAAAATAGTGTGTCGAGCGTAGCGAGGCACCGGGCTCGCTGCGTGGCCAGCGCAGTGTGCCTGCAAGGGGAAGCGATCCACAGCCCCCCTTGTCGGCATTGCGGCGGTCAGGATTCCAGCATCAGTATTTCGACCGCCTAGATTCCGACCACCGGCATATCATACCGGACCTCTTATACTCCTTATACAAATTATGCAACAAAATAGTAACCCCTTTATACTATACTTGCCTCTTACACATTATGCCACATGGAATGAGCAAAAATTCACACCGACTGAGCCAAAATTTACACTATGGCACACGGATTGAGTCAAAATTCACGTTATGCCACACAGATTAAGGCAAAATTCCCATTTTGCCACATGGATTTAGCCAAAATACACACTATACCAAACTGATTGAGCAATAATGCACAATATGCTTCATAAACAGGAGCAATGCACACCAAAGGCGCGCATTCAAAATGTACACCATAATGCCCATTGCATGTTAAGCCACACAGCATAATGTCCATTATGTATTAAGCCAAACACCATAATGCCTATTAAAAATTATGCTACATACGTGCTGCTTACCTATATGCTCATTGCCAGGGGTTCCATGCTCATTGCCATGTGGGATTGCATGCTCATTGCCAAGGGGGAATACTTGCTTGCGGTAACTGGAGGCCAGCTACCGCCGGGCAGAAATGACAGCCATTGACAGCTGGACAGAGAGCAGGGGGCTGCCCGGCTGTTTTCAGAGCAATGCAGGTCCCGGCTATTTGAAATAATACCTCTTTCACACCAGAAAATGCAGGGATTTACCCGGGCTGGCCCCTATTACACCAGCCTAGTTCCTGCATTTTCTGGTGTGACGAGAGAAAACTACCCCCCCCCCCCTTAAACAACCAGCTATATCTTCGGAACCAACTGACCCATTTACATGTGGGCTTCGAATGATTTTCAAATGATTTTGGTCCTGTGAAACAGGGCCATTTGGTACCAGAGAAATCTGTCCTCAAACAACATGAACAGCCATGAAATTACATTTCAGAAACTAAAAAATCGGTTTACCCGCAATATCTCTGGAACCAATGAACCCATATGGACCAACCTGGTATCATATTGAAGGTCCAGCAATTTGGGTTAGACTGAGATCAACCTCGAGCTTCTGTGATGCTGTTGGAACCAGTTGGGGGTCGGAATTGGAGGTATCTCCAGTTCCCGGGGGGGCTAGCAACGTGGGACCGGGCTTGTTGGAAAGCTACAAAATGGGCCTATTTGGAGAGTGTGCCTGGAGCTGTAGCTCCATCAGGCACATTGTTAATCCGGCCCTGCCTACAGGAGCTTGTTCAAATTTTTCAGTACAGCATCTCTAGCCCACACTCCCTTATCCGTGCTGGCAGTCAGGATACACTAATCTCTCTCACGGTTATTTTGTTGATTACGGCTTTTTCAGGCATTTCCAAAATTCTAAAGCAGTTACACAGAGAGCACAAACTTTACACATGTTCAGTCACTACTATCTCAAAGGAAGAGCTGTAGAGGCAGTAACTGCAGAAAACAATTCAGTTACGGCTGTCGAGGGAAGCTATGGGGGACTGCTAAGGGGGATTGCAATTAGGAAATACTATGGCTGACTACTAAGAAGGATCGACTATGGGGGACCTACTATGGGGGGGAAACTATAAGGGACTACTAAAGGGGCTGCTGTGGGGGACTACTAATGGGCCAATTTATTTAAAAGTGTTTCTAAATGTGCTAGGGGTGCTGCTAAATGTGCTATATTCATTCAAGGGTGCTGCTAAGTGTGCCATATAATTCCAGGGGTGCCACCATATGTGCTGTTTAATTCCAGCGGTGCTGCCATGTGTCGTGTATAATTCCAGCGGTGCTGCCGTATAAGCCTGTTGTATAAGTACAGCGGTGCTGCCCTGTGTTGACGTTTAAATCCAGTAGAGGTGTCCTCTGTTGCCATATAAGTCCAGCAGTGCTGCCCTGAACTGCTGTATAGGTCTGTCATATAAGTCCAGTGGTGGTGCCCTGTGCTGCCATATAAATCCAGTTGTGGTGTCCCTCTGCCCTATCAATCCAGGGGTGCTGCTGCCTGTCTGCTGTGCTGTGTATAAAAACTAGTTTGCTGGTGAAGACAGTCTGTCTGTACAATCCACACACATATGGGATGAGGGGAGACCGTCAATTGAAGACAGTGGTGTAAATTCGTTCCAGTTGCCCGGATGCAAGATTAATATTGGTGCCTCTGTCCCCTCCCACCCACATCTTAACCCCTTCCCGACATATGACGTACATTTACGTCATATGTCGGTTGCGGGGGAATCAAGCCAGCTCACGGAGTGAGCTGGCTTGAAAGAGAGCAGGTAATGGCTGTATATTACAGCCAGGTACCTGCTCTCACGGCCACGAGCGGCGAGTTCGCCGATCGTGGCCGTTTAACCCTTTAAGCACCGCGGGCAAAGCGCCCGCAGTGCTTAAATAGCTGATCGGAGGGGGGGCGCCCCCCTCCGGCGCCGATCGGGGCCCCCCGCGGCGAGATCGGAGGGTGCCGATCGGTTGCCATGGTAGCCAGGGGTCTAATGTAGGATGCTGAGGCAGGATGTAATAGAAAGTGCTGAAAATCACTATGTTCAGCCATAGAGCTCTAAAAAAAAATAAGTTTAAAAATAAAAAAAAAATAAAAAAATATTAAAAGTTCAAATCACCCATTTCACAAATAAAAATAAATAAAAAATAAAAAAAATAAACATATTTGGTATCGCCGCGTTCCTAAAAGTCCGATCTATTAAAATATAACATTAGTTATCCCGCACGGTTAAAGGCGTAAACGGAAAATAATTCCCAACGCCAAAACTACGTTTTTTGGTCGCATCGCCTACCCAAAAAAAAATAACTAAAAGAGATCAGAAAGTCGCCCATATCCCATAATGGTATTAATTAAAAAGTACACTTCAGCCCGCAAAAAATGAGCCCTCACCCAGGTCCGTAGGTGGAAAAATAAAAAAGTTATAAGCCGCAGAACATGGCGACGCGACGCAAATTAGAAAAACCGTAAAAGTTGCTATTTTTTTTTTTAGTGGTAAAACATAACGAAAACTATATAAGTTTGGTATCACCAGAATCGTAACGACCCATAGAATAAAGATAACCCATCATTTTAAACGAACTATGAACTCCAAAAAAACCGTAACCAGCGCAAAATTGTGGAATGGCGTTTTTTTTTTTTTTTACCCCACATTGAATTATTTCCTGATTCCCCAGAATATTATACGGTATAGTAAATGGTACCATTAAAAAGTACAACTTGTCCCGCAAAAAAAAAGCCCTCATGTGTCTATATAGCCGGAAAATTAAAAAAGTTACGCTTATTTGAACGCAAGGAGGAAAAAAAAAAAATTAACAAAAAAGGCCTCGTCGGGAAGGGGTTAAACAAATATAGTTATGAATGTTTGTATGCACAGTAAATATGCAGATTCTGACTAGGTATAATTGTTCGTGCCATATCAATTATTTCAATTAAATGATTCAAGCCCACAGGGGAGGAGAGGTGCCCCCTTGGGAGCAGGAGCTCGGTGGCAGGAGAAGGGCTGATGGCCTTATGGGCCAGTTTTGTGAAGACTGCAGTAGCACCACTGATGCCTCCTGGGCTTTATTGTGCGCTGCACCGCCCCCGTGTCATTAGCATACTTACACTTCATTAGCATATTGACGGTGGAGGAGCTGGTGAGCAAGCGCTGCTGTCCTCCACTGGTACCGGACCCAGCCAATGTGTGCGGCTTGCTGCAAGCCTGTGGCTGGTGCGTGACAGTGGTGGTGGATGACCGGCCCTGAAGTGGCCATACACTCTGCGCACTCCTTCTAATTATTATCTATATATATTATTCTCACTATATTATTACTTAGGTCATAGCGCAAAGATTTTACTTTGAGGCTTTTTAGTATTTATTTACTGTGTGTGTGGTTTGTATATTGCTTTTCCTCCCTGTGCAGATGATCAAAGTGAACAACATACAGTGCTCCCGATCATCCATGTTGCGCAGTGCGTACGGGCCACTCTAGGGCCAGTCATTCACCACCCCTGAGCCTGCTGCCTCTGTCCTGGACTCCTGTCCATCACTTTGTGCCCCACCACCCAGCATGTCTTTTGCATTTGACGTCATGATGCCGCGGCCACACTGATCCGCCGGCACCGCTAATGCCATCCAGTCTGAAGGGGGTTTCAATAGCCGGCCACCTGGATGGTGTAGTCGGATCCGTCCTTCTGTGCTGCCAGTGCCACAGACTGCAAGACTAGCTACAGTACTACTATTAAGTGTCCTGTGCTCTTGTTTTGTCTATGACAGTTTATAATGGACATCATGATGTGTGTCATACTGTGTAATGAGCATTACGGTGTGTGTCATAATATGTAATGGGCAATACAGTGTGCAACAGGGCTTAAAGTGGTCCTGGGGAGGTGGTGGAACGCCTTTCCTCTTACACCGATCCCCATCCCTCCTCATTAGGCAGCCTAGACCAGTGAATTTTTGCCTTATCTCCCATAAAGGGATAATAGTCCCACAAGGAAGAGTTGTTGTCACACAATAGTAACTCCAATTAAAATGACAACACACAGTAGCACAATGATATACACATTACACCGCAGAGTTGTTGTCACACAATAGTAACTCCAATTAAAATGACAACACACAGTAGCACAATGATATACACATTACACCGCATGTAGTGCCCTTGGTTCATATTAAATCACACAGTAGTTGTGCTGCTTATACACATCTGTCTCTGTCACTTCAGCAGCTCACTGTCCATGTCCCTGAGAAGCTAC
This sequence comes from Crinia signifera, assembly GCF_055691185.1. NCBI lineage: Eukaryota > Metazoa > Chordata > Amphibia > Anura > Myobatrachidae > Crinia > Crinia signifera. The sequence continues at coordinate 275,008,647 of NC_139217.1, read as the reverse complement.
ATAACCTGTGTCCCTCCAGCAGCTTCCCCATCTCTGACTCCCTCCAGCCCCCTCTCACCCTGTCTTTGGCATGCACAGAGCCTGTTCCTCTTAGTGGCCCTTCTTCACTTCAGCGGCGGTGATGGCATGACATCTCATAGACCGTGGCAGAAGAAGCTGATTTAAAGGCTTTTCTGTTAAAATTACTGTGGTAGAGGTGGAACTCAGTTCCACCTACCATTAGAAATGGTGGAACTCAGTTCCACCCTGTTCCCCCTCACTTTAACCCCTGGTGTGCAGCAATGAGTAATGGGCATAATGGTGTGTTCCATTATGTGTAATGGGCATTACGGTGTGTTCCATAATGTATGCCTCCTTTCCATGAAGCCATGCCCCCTTATCGCTGCGCAGCGTTACTGCGCAAGGTTACCGTCTCCTGCAGATGGGCCTGTGTGTTCAAAATGCCAGGGCCGATTTCTGGTCCCAGTCTGGCCCTGGTTATGCCTCTGATTGAAGATGTCTATAATCCTGAAACAAGAGTAAAGGCATAAACACAGGCCAAGGCCTCAGCATTTCCTTGCCACTTTGTCATTGGCAGCTTGTTTTGTCCTCACTGTCCTCTTCTCATAATGTGAAAAGTCATCAAATATGGAGGTTGTATGTTTGTAGCTAGCTATGATTCAGAGAACCTGGCAAATGTCACCTTCTGTGTCTATTAAAAATCCCAGAAAATTTTCAGTCAATATAATCATATTTTACATGATTATCCTGGCTATGATCAGACCAATGCTGCTTTTTTAGCAAATGGACAAAACCATGTTGAAAATATAACATGTACAGAAGGAGTTAGATTTGGACAGTGGCGGTTTTTACCTATGGGCTGCAGTCCCCCCAGGTGAAACCCACCACTGTTCTCTGCCTAAGTGAACCCAGATGCAGTCTGTGAAACTGCTCTGGCTTCAATGTGACTGGAAGTGCGACATGCCAGTCACCCAAGGCAGTCCCATTGGGAGGTGTACCCTCCCTCCGGGTTCGCTGAGTGGCAGCCCATACATGCTCAGTATGAGGATGATACTGCGCATGCGATGGACCCCGGGACCCTGAATATTGCTCTGGGGGCTGCTGCAAAAGCAGCCCATAGAGGCTGGAGGCCAGGTCATGCACAGTACTGAAGAAGCTTCTGGACATGCTCTGGCCCTGCGGTGGGGACCAGGACAGGCGGCTGGAACCAGGATAGGTGGTAGCAGCGGCAGGGACCATGAGCATGGTGGCGGCAGAGGAAAGCCCCCTCCTCCACAGAGGTAAGAGCCGTCGCTGGATTTGGGTGAGTTATTTTGATTCTGTGCAGGGGAAATTGCTTTGTTTTTACACTGCTGTTTAGATTCAGTTTGAACACACCCCACCCAACTCTATCTCTCTCTGCACATGTTAAACACACACTATGCGATGTTCACAATGCATGTAATTTGCTAAAGCGGTGTTCGTTTTGAACTAGATGCAATGTAGTCCAAAATGTGCAGCACATACAAAACGCAGCCGACTCCCCACCCTAGTTCCCCTTCCGCTGCTCCCACCGCCATTCACAGCAGTGACCATGCGGACTGACTCAGGCGCCCGAACAGCCTTGAACTTTCCTGAGTGGGGCCTGCTGCCAGCGCCTGCTCACTGCAGAGAATGGGGGCAGGGAAGCTGCAAGGGGAGCTCTGTTGTATGCAGAGGGGCGGTGGTGCGGCAGGGGGGTGTGTGTATGCCGCTAGAGGTGGTACGCCAGTGGTGCACAGCTGGAGGCATCACTGGCGCACACCTAAATACTGGTAGCATGTCTGGAAATTTTCATGGACAGACTGCTGCGGCTGCGCAGCTGTGGCCGGGAAATTTCTAGGCATACCACCGAACTGGTTAAAATTCAAGTTTTGCAACCATATAATCTATAGTTTAAACTATATTATTGCCATAAAACATACGCATTTATCAAGAGTGTACTTTTAACTGTAATTCTGCCTGTCATACATTCCGCACTCCTATTTCCAATTAAGCAACACCCATTTACCTCATCCATACTACATTATGTCCACATCTTTGTCTACCTAATCCTTTCTTTTAGCCGCTTTTTCCACCTTTATTATTTCCCTCTAGATGCCTTCATCTCCTGTTCTCTATCTCCTTTCTACCCCTCCCCACCTCTCCTGTTACTGCACTGTCAGTCACACCTGCCCCACCAATGGCCTACTAGCTGCCTGGATGTCTCCTGTCCTGTTTCAGAGCTGCCTGTGACTGGTGTAGTGCTGAATCTTCATTTTATGCAGGGGTCAGCGCACCGGTGGTCTTCTCCAAGGACACTGCAAGGGGATTTGGTTTTTACAGTCCTGCCATTTCCATAAAATATTTCCAGGATGAGAACGTTTCTCAACACGGATTCTGTTGAGACCTTCAAGCACTCACTGGTCATCTCCAGATTGGAGTATTGTAAACTCCTAACTGGCCTCCCTGACAAATGCCTCTATCCACTCCAATCTATCCTCAATGCTGGTGCCTGGCTCATCTTAATCTCCAAATGTACTATGTCGACCTTCCCACTCTTACAAGCCTTACCCTGGCCCATTTTACGAATTCAATTCAATCCTCTCACACTCACTTAGGAATGTCAATCCCAGGGCATTTTTTAACCACAGGATTTGGGACTGAAAAGTGTACAATCCCAGGATTCCCGGGACTGGCATCCCTAATAAAAAAAATCTCACACGACTCCCCCCCACCGTACCGCCACGCACATTTACTTATGTAGTTGGTGCAGCGGATGGTGCTGCTGGGGAGCGGGAAAGGCACTGCAGCTGGTGAGCGGGGTAGGGTGTGCAAGTGCTCAGACGCTGCCAGTCTAATCACTGAATTGAAATCCTGGCGATTTTGGGGCCAAATCCCAGGATCAGAAGGATTGCCCACCCTACACTCACTTATAAGGAAATAAACTTTTCCTCTCCCATGTTTAAATCTGACCTGATCTCCCTTCCCACCTGTCATCTTCACTCCACAAACGCGTGCTGCCTTTCCTCCCAACTCATAACTTATTACCATTCCTGCCTCTAAGATGTTGCTCCCTATCGCTGGCATTCTCTACATCTCCCCATGCTACTTCCACCGCTCAAAAAAAAAAAAAAAAAAAAAAAAAAAAAAAACACTTAAAACCTGCTCTAAAGAACCAATCTGTCACCCTGGTCTGTTTATGTGCAGGGAAAATACTGCAAATAATAACCCCCTTAGAAGGAAAGGAAAAAAACGAAACCAAGCGGACAAAAAAAAAAAAAAAGCAGCTTGTTCACACAAGCAGCTCCTCCCCGATAATTGATTATTGCGGAGAACCTGTCTCTTGCTGTTACGCATGCATATAAGTCACTCAGTGCATGCACTGCGATGGTCTTGCAATGTGGGTCACAGTAAAAACTTATTTGCAAAGTGATTGACACTGCGATCCTATACATAGTAAAAATGTCTCAGATGTCTTACTTTCCACGGTCTATAAGCAGCAAACTGTAGCGAACACATCCATATAGTAAAAATCGCTATTGCTCATTTGCCCTTAAAAAGAATGCAGTGTGAGCAGGATTGAAAAATACACACACACACACACACACACACACCTAAACCAAGTGCCATGACAAAGCCTGCCAGTAGCTTCGATTGATAAAAACCATTTCTGTTTTAAAAACTAAACACCAACTGATCATGTTCTTTACTAGAGGTCATGCAGCATTACAAATATCATATTGGAAGATGAATTGGAAATATTTTGATGTTTTGCTGGAATTTTTTTTATCAGAGCAGAATAAAATGCTTACAAAGGTCACATATAAAAGCCATCAAATGTTTCCTTGAAGTTGTCATCATTCTCTCTCAACGGTCCATTAAAAAACGATGTATACCCTATGTGTAATTTGATCACAAGGTACTGGGGAACCAGTTGTTTATGATAAATTTCAGTTTATGTTGCTACCAGGATGCTGGGAGTTGTACTTATATATCAGGAAAATGCTGCTGCTGGGAAGAACAAAAAGACCATCAATGTTGATTGACAGCTTGATTTTGATTGCCAATCTAAACTTTTTGGTATACAGGCATTAAAAACCATACCAAATGGGCACCATATCATTTTGGTTGGACTGATTCCAGATCACTTCCAGACATGCATGGTTGACAGGCCCTCAAGCAAAAACAGCATCTGGGTGTCGACAGCTTGCTGTAGATCACTTCATTAGCGTGACATGTGTTTGACAACTAGAGCTTCAAGCTTTACTTCATCAGCTCCACGTAGTTCATCAACCTGTATAGAAAACATACCATGTAAGTATATTAATGTCATGGAAGCAGGATGATTTGACACATTTTAAGTTTATTTCAGGATTATTTTTCCGATGTTTTACATTCCATACAGAACACTTTTGCAGAAACCAATTAAAAAAGGTTGATACCTGTGAAAAGTGGGGAAACAACATTGGACATATCTAAGTTTCAAAAGAAATCATATGCAAGAAACAGTTTCTTAGACTCAAAATAAATAAAAAAAAACAAGGATACCCCAAACTCCCCCTAACTACAGCTTGGATGGATGTATTATATGTAACATTTAAATTATTTTTGTCCACACATGAAAGATTGGACGGCAAAAAAAAAAAGATTCTGACTGATGAATGGCTTTGTAAAGCAATGTCCTTCTTGTTCACCCCATATTAGAGAAACAAGAACTATGCTCATCTAAAACTGAATGAAGTGTAAACAACAGGGTTTATTTACTAAGACGGGAGTTCTATTTAAGATGGGATGTTGCTATGGGAAACCAATCAGATTCTCTTTGGTATTATATTTTGATGTTGCTAAATTGCTAGATTCTGACTGGTTACCCATAGCAAAATCCCATGTGCAATAGATCTCCCATCTCCGTAAATAAACCCTATTGTCAGATTGTAACAGTGATGTTTAGAAAAGTACAGAACTTAAAAGGACAAATTAGCCCCAAACTTCTATAAGAGGATCAGTCCTATGTAGAATTTTTTTGGGGGGTGAGCAACATTCTCCCGCTATCGGGGTTTTGCAGTTTGAGACTGAAGAACAAACAAGGATTTCAGTTAGGTCTATGTAGTCCATCTTTGGTGGTAGAGAAGCAATCAATAATTCAATGTTTTGGGGAGTTATGTAAACACACAGAATGCATACAATCCAACTTGAATGTCTGGAAAACCATCTTTGGGGTCGATTCAATACGGTGATCAGTGAATAGCACTGAGAGGGATCTTCTGGAGCTATTCTAATCAGCATGACCCGTGGCGATGCCGTTTGTGCCGCACTACGGCTGATAACAGCATCACCACCCTAGTTTTGTCGGATGGGTGAAAGCAGAAATCCACTAGTTGGAGTTAGCAACATGCTTATTATACTAGCTCCCTCCCAGCGCTTTTCACTGCGCACAGTATTGAATTGACCCCTTTGAAAGCAAGATAAAGAGCTTGCAAGTTTAATATAAGTTCCTCTTTAAACTTTTACAGATACCAACTATCTCTTTCCAGGGCACATCCGGGAATGTTCATCATCTACGTAAAGCTGCTGTACCTGATGAATTATGTGTATTGGAAAGGCTCCGCCCTTTATATTTTCAGGTTCTGCCAGTATACCATGGGTTTCTTTACATTTTTTTTGATTGTTTTACTATGTATTCTGTGACATTAGATTATTCTGCAATCTGCTTAATTGCCCAGCTGTGTAGTGCCAGAGTTAATATTTTATTATATATTACTTCTTGTCGTGGCACATCTTTACACTTTTGTTTTAAATTATTGTATCAGACTCTGTAAATCACCACAACCTGAACATTTGCAGACTTTCTTGGGTGATTCTACATGCAAGTAAGATTATGTTGAATGTCTTCTCTTTACCCCGTGCAGTTTCTGACAAGTTTCATTTTCTGTATAGGAGTATAATTCCATTGCCTAAGTTTTGTTCAGTGTTTGGTCTAGTTTTTAAACAGTGTCAATTATGTAAGTGGTACAACAGTAAGAGGGGTCAACTTTTTCTCCACTATTAAAAATAGTACCATTTGTTTTTTGAGGTACTAATGTATACCTTTCTTAAAGGACCTAAAAAAAATGTATTTTTAATTCTGTTAAAAAAACGCGTGTTTTGCCATAACACAAAACGTACAGTTGGAGCCCCTGTCAGCTCACTCGTTCATGTGTCCCCGTCAGCAAGGTGGTGGGGAGCGGAGACAGGGTGCTTCCCTGCCCATCTCCGCTTAAGGGAGAGAGGCAGGGAGCAGGCAGTGTGCAGGGGAAGCGGATGGGACAGGCAGCGGCGGGAGAAAGCTGCAGGGGCTTCAGACAGAATGGGGTGCGCAAGAGACTAGAGCGCGTGTGCCCTATTCTGTCAGACTACGGCGGCTCATGGCAATACAATCAACAGGAGAGTGGCTCCATCTGTAAGTAAGGTAAAAGTAATTTGGTTTGGAATTGGGAGGAAAAGTCACCTTGAGAGTCCAACTTGCGATTAGTAAATAATTAAATAAATGTAGAAATCAATATTAAAAAAAGCTAATTGTCAGACATTTAAGATTTGGCCATAATATTAACGTCCTCTCAACTAAAAAAAAAATAAACACGACATAAAAATCTGAGATGGGTGGTGGACAGTAATTTTTTGAGGATGTGGAATGACCCATCAATATGACATACCTTCTGTCCATTTTTGTAAAAATGGAATGTTGGCATAGCTCTGATGCCTTGGGCTGATGCCAATTCCTACAAAGACAGGATAAATAAGAAGTTGACAAGAAACAAAATTAATAAAATCTAAAGTCAACATTTCATGCTACTTGGATTACTGGTATTGATAAATGTTAGTGTTGGTAGGAGAAATATCAAGTTCTAAATAATTATCCTTAAAAAAAAAAAAAAAAGTTACATTCAATGAAGGAACCAGAGCAAAGGTCATCACAGCCAGGTGACAATGACTGAAATCTCTCCCGATACACAGATTATTAGACTGTAGCTTGAAAGTTTACCTGCTTCTTATATGGCGAAGAACCATTATTACAAATACGTTGCGGGTCTGCTGGTTGGGGTCATGTAGAACATCCCTTACAGATACCCAAAACAGTAGCCATACTACATTATACTGTATTTATATACCCATCAGCTATAACATTGAAACCAATGAAAGACGACATGAATAACATTGATTAGCTCATTAAAATGGTACATAAGGAGTGGGAAATAATAGGATCTCAGTGACTTTGACAAGGGCCATTTTGTGATGGCTAGACAACTGGGTCAGAGCATCTCCAAAACAGCAAGTCTTTTGGACTGTTCCCAGTATGCAGTGGTTAGATATGAACCAGAGATAGGGTTACATGTTTTATTTTGCTTTTAAGGATCAATGATGTGCGTGAGCAGTGGCAGCTCCAGAGGTAAGGCTGTAGTACAGGGAAGCCACACCATCTGCTACCCCAACCGCTGCCAGCAGTTGTTGTGGCTTCCTTATTTTAATTTTGAACTGTGCTGCAGCCCCACCTCTGGAGCCAACACTGGTGGTAAGCGATTGCTAGTCAATCTGATCCGTGGCCTCCCATGCTACCAGCTCACTCCCTTCCAGTCTGTTCTCAACTCTGCAGCTAGACTGATTTTCCTCTCCCGCCGCTCCACTTCCCTTCAAGAAGGTCTGCACTGGCTCCCATTCCCCTACAGAATCCTCACCCACACTCTCCAACTCCACTGGTCCCTACATCTCTAACCTCATTTCCCTTCCACCCTCCACCCTGGTCACTGCATCTCATAGTGTATCCTAGATTTTACCAGTACTGCCCCACCTTCATTGGAACATGCTCTCTCACTTTGGGGGTTATTCTAGTCCATTCTTTCTGACAAAATCCTTCTTAGATGGACAAAACCATGTGCACTGCGGGTGGGGCAGATGTAACTTGTGCAGAGAGAATTAGATTTGGGTGGGGTTTTTCTTCAAAGTGAGATCTATATTGAAGTGTAAAATCATGCAGTCAGTATTTTCCCTGCACAGAAACAAAATAACTCACCCAAATCTAATTCTCTCTGCACATGTCACATCTGCCCCCCTGCAGTGCACATGGTTTTGTCCATCTAAGAAGGATTTTGTCAGAAAGAATGAACTAGAATAAACCCCCTTATTACACTGTCCCCGACCTAGCAAAGCGTCACAAAGGCACTGCAAACCCACTTAGATTTAATTACTTATATATGAAAACAAAAATAAAAAACAAAACCATCTAAAACATTTAAGCAAACCACTGGATATGTAGAATAATGTATTTATTGGTGTACCTTAAAAAGGTTTTTAACCATATGCACTGTAGTTCACAATGCACTACCATATATAATGCAATTTCTCTTGCTTTTATTATGGTGTAAAATACATAGATTGTTCTACATATACAGTGGTTTACTTCTATATTTTTTTATGGTACTTTTTTTTTGGTACTCTTTACCTAGAAGTGCGCCCATCGTGGCCATCTCGGGCATTGAATGCACTAAAAAATTGGGTGCGATGCGACCGACGCCCGCGATTTCCCTTAGGGAACAATGTTAAATGTCTCAATTGACCCGATTTTCCTGTTCAATGCCTCAATTGACCCGATTTTTCCATAGGAAAAAATGTTAAATGGGCCAGAGGCCAAATAGGCACCCTGAAGTGTGAAATGGCCACCCCAATTGTTAACGCCACCCTACGATCAACGTCAACCCGAAGCGTGGCGAGCGCAGCGAGCCCGCGAGGGGCGGCGGTACGCATCCTACGACATTTTCATACCCCCACTATCCACGTCGGCGTGGAGTTGAGAATAGAAAGTGTGGCGAGCGCAGCGAGCCCGAAGCGTGGCGAGCGCAGGGGACGCGTATACCTTCACAGGTCCCCCCGCGGGCTTCACAGCTGTCCGCGTCCCCTCGCTGCGCTCGCCACACTATCTATTCTCAACTCCACGCCGACGTGGATAGTGGGGGTATGAAAAGGTCGTAGGACGCGTACCGCTGCGCTCGCCACGCTTCGGGTTGACGTTGATCGTGGGGTGGCGTTAACAATTGTGGGGGCCATTTCACACTTCAGGGTGGCTATTTGGCCTCTGTGGGCCATTTAACATTGTTTCCTATGGAAAAAATCGGGTCAATTGAGGCATTGAACAGGAAAATCGGGTCAATTGAGACATTTAACATTGTTCCCTATGGGAAATCACGGGCATCGCGTCGGTCGCATCGCACCCGATTTTTTAGTGCATTCAATGCCCGCGATTTTTTACTAACGATGCCCACGATCAAAATCGTGGGCGCCGTTCTAAGTAAAGAGTACCTTTTTTTTTTATACTGGATATATCACTGTCTTGCTAATGCCATTTTTCTACTATAAATTATGAGAGAAACCTAGTGAGTTTTCTGGCATAATATAGGACCCACCTGTCATCAAAGCGTACCCTTCCTCACAACCTAGAAACTTCCTGTTCTCACAGCACTCTTCTCTCACACTTTCATTATAGCTATCTCCTACTCAGTGACTGTCTATAATTGCATCTCTTCCCACTCATAATCGTTCATCTCTACCAACGACAACATGCATCTCGCAGACTCCTTTGCTTTCCTCCATCTCAGCTGTATTGCGTGCTGCTATTACTGTTACGTGTACCCTGTATTTTTCTAATGTGCGCCATATTATACAGCACTGAAAATCAGTTGTAGCGCCATAATAATAATAGAAAGGTGTCAGAACCTGCTGCTTAGGAGGCCATTATATTTCCCGATAGCAGTAGCCTCTTCCAGCAGGATAATGCACCAAAACTACACCTCAAAATTGTTCAGGAATGGTTTGAGGAATATGACAGAGTTGAAGGTGCTGACTTGGCCTTCAAATTCTCTAGATTGCAATCTGATCAAACATCTGTGGCCCCACCTTCCAATTTACAGGATTTAAAAGGATCAGCTTCTTTTGTTTGGACGAGACGAGACATGCCACAGTGCACTCTGAGGTTTTATGCAGTCCATGCCATGATGGGACAGAGCTTTTCTGGCAGCACGAGGGGAACCTACACAATATTAGGCAGGTGTTTTTAATGTTATGGCAGATGGCTATATAGCAGTACATGCATAGACACACTAGTTTAAAACACACTTGCCAATATAAGACCGTAAAACCCTAAATAAAGCAAGATACATACCATTTAGGACCGTTACATTAACTTACCTGCAAAGCATCCACATCTACCTTGTATAACAGTATACCTGGAAATTTATCAGCCAGTGCCTGGGAGAACACAAAAAGACAGCCAGCATAGAATAATCAGATTTCAGATTCCATTACACATTACTTGTAAGTTAAAGCTGTCCCAGTAACAGTTTGCATTAATGCTTATTCTTTCCCCTTGGAAACTTGTCAGCATCAATATATTCTACAGCACTGCATTGCATCACAATACTAATAAAAATAACAGCAAACTACAGATATAGCCAGGCTCATCTGTCTTATGGCAGTTGGCTCAACAGATGAGGTGTGGCAAAGCGTTGTACAACCTGGCTAGTGTGGAGTATGGCATTGCCAGGGAGTGTAATGCTTATGTTTATCCACCAGATGTCGCTATTGAAAATCCCCAATTTGATTGCGTGAGGTCTCCAATGAAATATAGTACAGAACTACTTCACCATTTTGTAAATACACTATGCTACATAGTCAATCATTCTTTGCCTGCCATCATGCTGTACAGTAATTATGCTCATCCAGCACCAGGAACTCTGTGGGGAAATCTATCCTGAGCTCAGCCCGCTCTTATTTTGTGTACACACGGTGAGATTCCCTTGCTATGCAATCTTAACTCTGTACTATTTACATACAATTCATGCTATCTGCATACGATTTGCAATATATAGTCATTGCTGCCCTGTCTATCTGGGTTTCGATTCGTGCGGTCCCAGGAGTGCGCATCGGGATCGCAAGGTAAAAAACCTGTACTATCTGCATACAATTTTACTATATAGTCAAAATCTCATGTCAAATCTCACCGTGTGTACACAGCATTACAGAGCTAAGCTTGGCATACATTTCCCACCGAGAACCTGTGGCTGAATAAGCATCTACGTACCATAATTACTGTACAATACGGTGGCGGGCCGAGACTATCGGCCACAAGGGAGCCCACCCTTATGGAGCCACAATAAGTTCTGCAGACTGTACACAGTTAAAGTGGATGCAAAGACGGACAGTAAATGGCAACGGCGCGTTACATGGCCATCTGTGGTACTGTAGTTTTCATTGTTGGAGAAATCACCACCCAGCTGAGAAGCAGCGTAATTACATGCTTTTGCCATAGTATGCCTTAATGGGCCTTTTCTCATGGCCCGACAACGAAGTCGGGATGGCGGGCCAACAGGATAGATGAGCGTGGCTACATCTGTAGATTACATTGGTGAACAGAATACCAATATGATGGGGAAAATTTACTAAGATGGAGGTTCTATCTCACATGGGATGTTGCTATGTGCAACCAATAAGAATCGACTTATTTAGCAACTTCTAGAAGATTATAAATCATATCTGATTGGTTGCCCATAGCATAACATTAGTAAATTAGGTTGACAGGGTCATTCGGTCGACATGGGTAAGGTCGACATTTAAAAAGTTGACTTTTTTAAAACTAGAATGACAACATAAACACTGTTGTCGTGTTGACATGAAGACCAAAACGTAGCACTGCATCCCCTCGCATGGCTCACTATGCTTCGGGCACGGTCCTCGCTACACTCGGCACGCTATTTTATTCTCCCATCAAGCCCTAGTGGATGGTAAGGCATGAAATACCTCCTGTCTGCACATTTTTTGCTAAAAAAAAAACAAAAAACCTCATGTTGACCTAATGACCCTGTCGCCCTTACCCATGTTGACCCAATGACCCTGTCAACCTAACCTATGTTGACCTTAAGTCATGTCAACCTTCCTGCGTGTCTACCTTAAGTCATGTCGACCTAATGCTTGTCTACCATCATGCTGGTGACCCAATGACCGTATCCCGTCCAAACTATGGCCATCCAGCTGTTGTAAAACTACAACTCCCATCATGCCTTGCCATAATCTTGCTATTAGAAAATGCTAAAACTATGGCAAGGCATGATGGGATATGTAGGGCCACAGTTTGGACACGCCTGCACTAAAGGTATCACCATTAGCAATACATATTGTATAGAAAAAAAAACCCTTAGATAAACTAGTAATTACTCATGTAGGAAAGTCGTGATAGACAACCATAATATGTATAACCATTATGCAGGAAAGTCGTGATAGACAACCATAATATGTATAACCATTATGCTTGCACCGACCAAGTATGTGGCAGAGGGGCTTTTCCACTCTTTATTCATATAGGGCAGTATTCAATGAAGATATTCTCCGTGCACGGCGAGCATTTTTTTTTGCTCGCCGTGCACTCTCCGTGTTCCGGAGGGCTCGCTGCCACTCCTGCTCCCCCTATTCAACGTGTTAAAGACTCGCCGCCACTCGCGGCGAGTCTTAACCCCTGCAGCGGACGAGCGTCCGCGGCAGGGAGCTGTCAGGGAGCCGGGGGACGTAGCAGCCAAGAGAGATTAAAGTCTCTCTTGGCTGCTGTAGGGGATATGGGGAGGGGAGCAGGGCTCCCCTGGACCCAGGCAGCACAGGCTGCCCCCCCTATAGCCAGCGGGGGACCCAGTATTCACTGTACCCGAACGTGCATCGGGTGCAGTGAATATATGAATATCTAATGAGCGGCTCGAGCGCTCCGGCCCCCTGCTGGCTGCACTGTGTAAAAAAAAAAAAAAAAAATGTAAAGAAATATTTTTTTTAAAATTAAATATATATTCATGTGCTATAGGCACATGAATAAAAATAACATGGCCCTTCACAGAAAAAAAAAAACCTGATTTTTTGACACCAAAATTAAAAAAAACACCCTTTTAGTTTAAAAGTTCACATTCCTGCTCTCCATCAAAAGATGGAGAATTTCTACACGGAGAGAGACGGCGAGAATCACTTCGAAAGACGGAGAATATTTCACATTGAATAGGGTGGCTCGCCTTTGGAGAAAAAAAACCTCTCTCCACCGCGTGAAAAGCACAAACTCTCCAGAAATCACAGCGAATTTTTCTCATTGAATACTGCCCATAGAGTCAGTCAGTTATGGCCATCCTTGCGTCTTTTGCAGCAGTCCCACCTGCGACTTTATACTAATGACACTGGTTTGTTATCCCTGGGTCGACAATGTTTAGGTAGGCAATTCTTTGTTATCCCTGGGTCGACAATGTTTAGGTAGGCACCTAAGAATTGTCAACATACCCTAGGTCGACATTGACCATTGGTTTTTCATACAGTACTTTACCATCCAAGTCGCCATAAAGTTAGAATATAATAGTGTGCGAGTGAAGCGAGGCACCGTGCCTGAAGCATGGCGAGCACAGAGAGCTAGTCAAGGGGACACTGTACACTTATACAGTGTCCATGTCGACAGACACAAAAAAGTGTAAAACTCATGTCGACCTTGTGTCGATGTCGACATAGGGTATGTCACCCATTAGTGGTCGACCTAGACATTGTCTATCAGCTATACTGTAACCAATGACACTACAAAGCTCTTCCCTGGTGTACAACCGTGCGTACAAAAGTGAAAGACCCGAGATACCCCGTCAGCACCCGCAGATGCATAAATACAGCTTGGTGCACATTTAAAAATGTACACGTGCCCGTAGTGCACACCTAAATATCAGTGGCATGAACAGAAATTTTCCGGGAGAGCCTTCGCTGGCAGCGCAGCTCAGTACGGACATACCAAAAAAGGGGTTTAAGTTTGGCTCAAGCTGCGAACTACACAAGTGCTTCTGTACATGCAGGATCCCCTTCGGAGAAAAACAACCCTTTTAGCTCACAGAGCACAAAACCAAATACTAAGGGGGTATTAATGAAAGCATGGAGAGATAAAGTATCCGCTCCTACAATCTTTTTCACAGCCTGTAAAATACAATTACAAGCCGATTGGCTAGTGCTTTATCTTTCTCCACTTGATCTCTCTTCTTGCTTTCACAAATGCCCCCCCCCTTAAGCTGTGTGATGTGCGCTGTAATTTTCTCTCCCTTCAAGGATCACTGCTTATATAAATGTAGCTCTAGTTCATATTAGCAAACATTCAATTGTTAACTTACAGCAAAGAAAGGTGCAATATTTTTGCAGGGTCCACACCATGTGGCAGTGTAATCAATCACCAGAAGTTTATCACCTGCAGTTTCCACCAACGCTTGAAATTCAGCCTGTTCAAAAAAACAAAAATACAGAAATTTCATATCTAAAACTTCAAGATAAAAAAAAAAAAAATTGGTAAAGAATTATAAGTTAATAGGTACAGTTATGATGCAGGGTGCATTACGCCTCTAATACTACTTTCAGACCGAAAACCCATGTCCAACCCTGCATTTTGAACACGGGTTTGTCCTTGCGGAGAGCCGTGTCAGACTCTTAAATTACCCCTTTCACACTGCACTTCAACCCGGGTTTTCCTAGGATTGGTGCTTACACACTGAGCCCATGTCCGGGCTGGAAAACCTATGTGTGTCATTAAAAATTGACTTTTTTTATGGCTCACAATAATGAGGTCACAAAGGAAATAAAAGTGAGGGGTGGAGATTGTTTACAGCATTGCAGCAGCAGTACCCCTAATGTTGAGCATTTCCCTCACCTCCTCATCTGTCCAGAGAGAGGACATATTGCTGGAAAGCAGGCTGTAGAAGTATGGAATACACACTGGACAAGTGTAGATTGCAGGCTGTAGAAGTGTGGAGCGCAGGCTGGGATGGTGCCTGTGTCCTGTGGTCCGCAGCTCCAGCGTGCTGCTTGTTGGTTTCAGGGGTCAGACTGCTGACCTCACAGGAATCCACCAATAGCGGCATTTCATAAATAGCAGTGTCGGATGACACGGGTTGGGGCCTTTCTGACCGCACAGAAACACGTGTTAGAGCCATGTTCAACCCTGGTAAAGACCAGGGTTGAAAAGCCGTGTTGCTCAACACACGTTTTCTGAGTGTGGCGCTTTCATACTGCACCTTCACCAGTGTTTAAGCCCCGCGAACACTGCAATAACCAGTGTTCACAGTGCGGTCTGAAAGCGGTATTATTCACATCCCGCCAGTAATCATTTATTATTATGATCAGATATATTTACTCAACAAAACACAAGAATAGGCTGATACAGAGATGGACACAGACACAGGCTGTCGCAGTTGCTCCTGCATCTTTATGCTACTGCCGCTATAATGTACTTCCAGGTAGAGATCCATGAGTCCAAAAGTGCAAGAACTGGGGTACCCACTGTCAGCCTCTGGAGACGCTAAAAGACTGATTGGTGCTTCTTTAGGTGACTATCCCTATGGCAAGCACAGCTTCCCCTTCCTCTTTAGGTGACTATCCCTATGGCAAGCACAGCTTCCCCTTCCAAGTATGATCTATGTGAATGGCTGCACGTGTTTGTAAGGAAATATTACACTCCTATAGGATGCAACAACTCTCTGCATCTTGTTAGCCAACCCTTTGTTAACCATAGGTCACATCCCTCAGATTTTTGGTGCGTACACACGTACAGATTTTTCTGTCTGATCTATCTGGTGGGAACAAAAACCTGGAAATGTATGGGAGCATATGACAATCAAAAATTTCCACCCAAATGAGGGAAAACAGAAAAAAATATATGCTTTGATAAATTTGTTATATCAGAATGATTTAATCGGTACTTGTTTCCTAGCACGGCCACAAAGATCATGATCGTGGGCATCGTGAGGAAAAATCGGGGGCATCGCGGCCATCGCATGCACTAAAAAATCGGGTGCGATGGCCGCGACGCGATGCCCGCGATTTCCCCATAGGGAACAATGTTAAATGCCTCAATTTAGCCGCGATGCCCCCGATTTCCCATAGGAAACAATGTTAAATGGGTAAATTTACCCAAATCATCATAGGGAACAATGGTAAATGGCCCAGAAAACCCCCAAAACACCCCTGAACAGTGAAATGTCCCCCCAAAAGTATTTTACGCCACCCCACGTTCAACGTGAACCCGAAGCGTGGCGAGCGCAGCGAGCCCGCGAGGGGCGTCGGTACGCGTCCTCCGACCTTTTCATACCCCCACTATCCACGTCGGCGTGGAGTTGAGCGCAGCGAGCCCCGCGAGGGGACGCGGATACCTGTGAAGCCCGCGAAGGGAAGAGTTTACCTGTGAAGGTATCCGCGTGCACTCGCCACGCTTCGGGCTCGGTGGCTCGCTGCGCTCGCCACACTATTCTATTCTCAACTCCACGCCGACGTGGATAGTGGGGGTATGAAAAGGTTGGAGGACGCGTAGCGCCGCCCCTCGCGGGCTCGCTGCGCTCGCCACGCTTCGGGTTCACGTTGATCGTGGGGTGGCATAAAATACATTTGGGGGGACATTTCACTGTTCAGGGGTGTTTTGGGGGGTTTCTGGCCCATTTACCATTGTTCCCTATGATGATTTGGGTAAATTTACCCATTTAACATTGTTTCCTATGGGAAATCGGGGGCATCGCGGCTAAATTGAGGCATTTAACATTGTTCCCTATGGGGAAATCGCGGGCATCGCGTCTGGACCATTTAAGCCTTTTTTAGCCGCATACGACGCGACCGACCCGATTTTGACTGTTTTCAATGCATTTCAATGGGAAAATCGGGGGCATCGCGTCGGTCGCGTCGTATACCACTAAAAATGACACCCGATGCCCGCGATTGTGGCCGTGCTAGGAAACAAGTACCATTTAAACTATTTGTCTGACAATTTTATCAAAGCATATATTTTTTTTCTGTTTTCCTGCATTTGGGTGGAAATTTTTGATCATATGGTCATATGCTCCCATATATTTCCAGGTTTTTGTTCCCACCAGATAGATCAGACAGAAAAATCTGTACGTGTGTATGCACCTTAAGAGTACAGTTCATCTACTCTGCAAACAAAATTGGGATGCAACGCAGTATGACACACACACAGAAAACATCACTTCTCTGCGTACCACAGCTTCACTGCATGTGACTCAGGCCATGCTCAGACATCACTAGCAAACCTCAGATGTGGCGATGTGGCTGTACAAGAATATATTACCAAACAGACACAGAAACAGGCTCACCCAGTCTGACAAGCTTGCTTAAACAAATTTTAATCAGGAACCTAAGAAGAAGGGGTGTGGTATGGGACTCCGACAGTCGGGATCCTGACTGCCTGGAGTCAGACATCATGGCGAGCGCAAAAAAGCCCCTTGCTGCGCTCGCCACGCTGCGGGCACGGTGGCTCGCTACGCGAGCCACCTATTCTATTCTCCCTCTATGGGGGTCATGGACCCCCTCGAGGGAAAATAGCGGGTGGCCGTCGGGCACCCGGCTGTCGGCATTTTGACAGTCGGGATCCCAACGTCGGGTAAACGACTGTCGGGAACCCGTCCGGCACTTAGAAGAAGATGATTCTTCACCAGTAGAGCAGTAAAATCCTAGAACTCATTGCTGATTGAGGTGATTACAGCAACTACTGTTAATGAATTGTAATCAAAACTGGATACATTTTTGGCCACTAAGGGAATTCTATAGATATGGATTACTCAAGTGAATAGTTACAAGTTAGATAGGTTGAACTCAGTGGACTAATGTCTTTTTTCAGCCTTAATTACTATGTTACCTATTAAAGCAGTCGTCTCATAATTTCTTCTGTAACCACTTACCTGGCGCAGTGGTATACGGTCAGGGTATGGGTCTTAGGGTCGACCACTGAAGGTCAACACACATGAAGGTTGACATGGACCTAGGTTAACACAAGCATTAGGTCGACAGTCAAAAGGTTGACACAGGGGTTTCCACTTTTTTTATCCCGAATGTCGACACAAGCAACAGGGACACTAAAAAAGGGCTACGTTCGGCACATATTTTATTCTCCCACCACGCCCTGGTGGATGGTAGGGCATGAAATACCGCTTGTCGTCCCAAAAAAAAAACAACCATGTAGACCTTTTGACTGTCGACCTAATTCATGTGTCGACCTAATGACCCTGTTGACCTAATCCCATGTTGTCCTTCTGTGTCAACCCAATGTATGTCGACCTTCATCTTGTGAACCAAGTGACCATATCCCATAGGCCTTAGGTCAACACCTGTTATAGGTCGATATGGGTAAGGCTGACAAGCATTAGGTTGACAATGGGAGAAAAAAAAATAGTGTGCCCAAAGCATGGCGAGCTGCAATGTCCATATCGACATTCGGAAAAAGAAAATTGTGAAAAACTCATGACCTTTTAACTGTTGACCTTCCTATTGACGATCCAGTGTTCGGGTGCGATGCAATGCGCGATCCCACGCACATCCCATAGCACAGAAAATACGTGCAGCACATACTTTTTGTACTAGATCGCATCGCGGATACCTGTGAAGCCCGCGAGGGGACGCGTATACCTGCGTATACCCACGCTTTGGGCTCGGTGGCTCGCCACACTTTATAAAATCAACTCCACGCCGACGTGGATAGTGGAGGTATGAAAAGGACGCGTACAGACGCCCCTCGCGAGCTCGCTGCGCTCGCCACGCTTCGGGTTCACGTTTATACTTGGGGGGTGGCGTGGGGGTGCATTTAACATTGTAAGCACTTATTAGGGTGCTTATACAAGTTATAATCGCATCCCATCGCATTGTATGGCGTTGTATGCCATATACAATGCCATACAATTTTAAAATTGTATGACATTGTAGAGCATCGGCCGATATCGCATCGCATGCGATATGGTCTGCGATGCGATGGGCGCCGTGATAGTACACAAGTACCCTAGATTGCATAGCATCTAGTACAAAAAGCGGTCATCTATTAGAATGAACTTAGGTCTACAGTCATTAGGTCGACCCCACTAGGTTGACTGGCAGGAAGGTCGACCTGACTTAAGGTCGACATGGGCCAAGGTCGACATGACTTAAGGTCGAATTTGCATAAAGGTCGACATGAGGAAGGTCGACTGGTCATAAGGTCGACATGGGTTTTTCACAGTTTTTTGAGCCGACATGTGCCGACAGGCGGTATTTCATGCCCTACCATCCACTAGGGCGTGGTGGGAGAATAAAATAGTGTGCCGAGCGCAGCGAGGCACCGTGTCCAAAGCATTGCGAGCGAAGCGAGCGATGCGAGGGTCCGATTGTCATTGCCAACTGTGTCCATGTCGACTGTGTCGACATTCGGATAAAAAAACAGTGAAAAACCATGTCGACCTTATGACCAGTCGACCTTCCTCATGTCGACCTTTATGCAAATTCGACCTTAAGTCATGTCGACCTTGGCCCATGTCGACCTTAAGTCAGGTCGACCTTCCTGCCAGTCGACCTAGTGGGGTCGACCTAATGACTGTAGACCTAAGTTCATTCTGACAGATGTACCGCTTCCACAAAAAGCATACAATGTGCTACAGCAGTGTGCTTTTTGTACTAGATTAGTGTTCCCACTAGGCTGTCTTAGCGGGGCGCCATGCCCTGCCAGAGGGCAAATGTGCCCTGCCGACCTATAGCAGCTCCCCGCTAGAACAGCCTGCTACCGATGTGCATGGGGAAACCCAGAGCCCATGTTGAAGCGCGGCGCTTCCCCGGCAGTTACTTTGGCGGGACCTGGCCTGCCCTCTTTGGGGATGTCAGCGGGCCCAGCCTGCCCCTTTCTTCTGCCCACGTCCTGCCCTGCCCAGTTCCTAGAAGGAACACTACTAGATACGAAGCAATCGGGTGCCGGACAGGGTCCTGACAGTCGGGATCCCAAAAGTATTGTACCCGACATCGGTATCCTGACTGTTAAAACACTGACAGACGGGTTCCCAACAGCCACTGGCTATTCTCCCTCCTCTGATGGTTGTGGGTCTGCACATGCTCAGGTTACGTACCCCTTGGTTGGGTCCTTGGATGCAGACTTCCTGGCCCTGGCAGAATACTTCTGGAGGCCAGTCTTAGAGCCAGATATATCAAGCGTCAAAAAGTGATAAAGTGGAGAGTGATGACAACCGGTATCCGGACTATTGTTAGACAGCACTTACATCGACAGCCATTACATCGACACCATTAGTTCGACAGCTCAATAGGTCGACATGGTTTTAGGTCGACATACCATTAGGTCGACATGTCATTAGGTCGACATCTCATTAGGTCGACATCTCATTAGGTCGACATCTCATTAGGTCGACACTACAATTAGGTAGACAGTGTCTATGTCGACAGTCAAAAGGTCGACATGGGTTTTTTCACTGTTTTTTGAGCCGACACTAGGGCGTGGTGGGAGAATAAAATAGTGTGCCGAGCGCAGCGAGGCACCGTGCCCGAAGCATCGCGAGCGAAGCGAGCGATGCGAGGGGCTGCGGTACACTTCAAACTGTGTCCATGTCGACTGTGTCGACATTTCGGCCAAAAAACAGTGAAAAAACCCATGTCGACCTTTTGACTGTCGACATAGACACTGTCGACCTAAAAACATGTCGACCTAATGAGCTGTCGACCTAAAACCATGTCGACCTATTGAGCTGTCGAACTGTCGATGTAAGTGCTGTCTAATATCCGTCCCAGACCCATGACAACCAGCCAATCAGCTCCTACCAGTGATTTTTTTTAAACCCAGCCTGTAACATGGCAGTTAGGGGCTGGATGTTTATCACTCATTTTATCAATTTTTGAAGCTTGATACATTTGTCCCTTTGTATGCTAAAGCTTACTCAGATGGACAACGTCTATGAACTGATCGTGATAGAGATAGAGATCCGATGATGAGTCTTCAGACACAGCACTTGGATCAGTAATGTAACAAGGAGACATATTTTTTCCTACTGACGCCTCCTTTAGCACTAGCACATCTCTGAATTAGGCCCAACATTTGCTCATCTCAGTCACCGCTATAACCAAAATTTGTTTTGGAGGCGGTTCCCCTATAGCTCAGAATCTGGCAATTTGTGGCATGCATCAGCTCCTACAATCACACAGCCGTAACTATACTCACCTCTGTCTGTAGCAGAAGAATCCTAAATAGTTGCTGATGCCCTGGAAATGTGGGCAGGGGCTCATTCAATAGAAAAAAAGTTACATAAATGCTGGTAGCTTATGGTTAGTGTAAGGGTTTATTTGGTGTAGATTTAGTTAGAGGTATATTTACTAAGGTGCAGATTTATAGAAGTGAAGGTGTTGCCCATAGCAACCAATCTGATCCTAGCCATTATCTTCTAGAAATTCTAGATAAATAAATCTGATTGGTTGCTATGGGCAATATCTTCACTTCTATCAAACCCCCCAGGTTTCATACAGATTTTATTCACATGCATTCTCTTGTAGGGGTGCCCCGGGGTGGTGGTTCAGCTCCCTTTACTAGTACACAATTGTTAAGGAGCACACAGTGCCAGTCCTGCTCTCATACACACACACTCGTCGTCAAACACTGGAATAGCTACGTATCCCCTGGAGCTGCTTTCCCACAGTACACTCCCCCTCCCCTCTGCACATCACCTGTATGGGGCCATCACACAGATCAGACACATACCTCACACTCAATATTCTTCACCATGATAGCGCCGTCCCGCCGCCCGCTCTCTGCTGCTGCTGCGCTGGCCGGGTATAGTGGTATTATGTTAGTGAACGGTGCCCACGCCGCTGCAGCGCTCTATGCAGCAACAGCCTTAGGGCAATACTTGTCACCCCGCCCCTTTATGGTAGGTTGATCCAATAGAAGTGCTGAGCGCAGGAGGTGGGCGTCTCCGTGACTAAGAAGCCCCTCCCTCGCCATACGGCGCAAGCGACCTTATGAATAGCTGCTGCTGCTGCTGCTGCCTCGAACACACAACACGTCATTTCAGGAGCACTGACTGTCAGTCAGACTCAGCCCCAGGTCCTCCATCACATTAGCCCCATAGGATCTGCTCTTCTGCTGCTGTAGATAGACTTTTTCTTTATTTACAGTGACTGTTGAACTACATATCACAGCATGCTCTGCAACAGTTTTAGCATGACCAAATAGCAAAAATGTAGCAGGGCATGCTGGGATGTGTATTTCAACAACAGCTGGAGGGGCCGGAGGTTACACATCCCTGCTTTAAAATAAGGTGACCAACTTTTTTTACAATGAAACCAAACCAATAAATTGAAGGGAAAAAAATGTAAATAAAAGAAACAAGGAGCAAACCTAATTAGACTAGCAGGGTGGGGAGTGGCGGAACTATTTATTTATTTATAGTTTCTTATATAGCGCAGCATATTCCATTGCGTTTTACAATTGGAGCCACTACCGACTCATAGGCCCAAGTGCAAGCATATGATTTGGGCCCCTAGCAACCCATACCTCCCAAATTCTAATCCACGGCAGGTGGGACTTCAATTACAGCAATTTGAGGGCGTGGCCTGATGGCAAGAGGACGTGTCCTACAAACCCAGTCAGTGAAAAATAAAAGCCTTCCCCATTCACTGCTGCCCCCATCTCCAATATGTTTACTGTGCCCTGAGCTGTCTCTTACTTCCTCAACTGAGGCAGGCCTTGGACTGGGCATACTGCTTCTTCGGGCGGGCGGGTGAGCGCAGCAGCTCCCACTTGACTATTATATTACGACGGCGTAGAAAAAGGGCTATGGTGCCAGTCGCACAGGACAATGAGTGAGTTAGAGCGGACCCCAGTAATCGTACATCTTAGAGTATTACTAATATGGGGGTATGCTACCGCTGGAAATTTATTTTGTAGAGAACACTTGGGAGAAGAAAGGTTGTACTTGGTGTGGTGCACCTAATGAAAGCTAAAATACAGGTTGAGTATCCCTTATCGGGACCACGAGCATTCCGGATAAGGGATTTTTCCGGATTGTGGAATAATTTTTTTTTTGAACATACTTACCTATCCCCTGGTGGTGCCCCGATGGTCCCTCGGCATCCACTTTGTCCCCCGGTGTCCACGGCAGGCCTCCAGCACTGTCTCCGGCATCTCCAGCAGTCCCAGGAGTGCATTGCGCGAGTTCCCAGGCGCGCCAGTGACGTCACCGGAGCTCGCATACACTCGCGCAATGCACTCCTGGGACCGCTGGAGACGATGGAGAGGATGCTGAAGGCCTGCCGTGGACGCCGGGGGACTTGGCAAGTATAATAAAAGGGTTAGGGGGGTAAAGGGGGGGGGGGTAAAAAAAATTTGGATAAGGGATGCCCGGATACGGGATACTCAACCTGTATAACTTTTATTTGGATTGAATAAATTTTTTAAATATATATATTAAAAAAACACACACACAGAACATATAGTGATGGTACAGAGTAGAAAAAGGAAAAGTGTT
Organism: Crinia signifera; assembly: GCF_055691185.1. Taxonomy (NCBI): domain Eukaryota; kingdom Metazoa; phylum Chordata; class Amphibia; order Anura; family Myobatrachidae; genus Crinia; species Crinia signifera. The sequence continues at coordinate 274,985,311 of NC_139217.1, read as the reverse complement.
TTTTAAAATAAGGTGGCGAGCAAGTGGTACACTTTATTTAACCTGTATGTATTAATGTAAGTAAAGTTTTGACAGTCTCCAGCATTTTATTTACCAGTAAATAAATGGCAAGTGTTTTCATTTTATTTGGTAAGTGTATGTAGTGCTTTAGACGTCTCTCACTTTATTATAAATCATAAGGCAGGGGCTGATCCAGAATTTGTTTTGCAAAGTGCGGGTATTGGTGCCAGGGAGCACACATTTTGAGAAGACAAAGGGCGTGGCCTCACAGGATCATGGATGGCGGAAGTATAGAATTATATATTTATTTATTAACAGTTTCTTCTACAGCGCACACATATTCTGCAGCGCTTTACAGAGAATATTTGAACATTCACATCAGTCCCTGCCCCAGTGGAGCTTACAATCTATAATCCCTACCACATGTAAATGCACACACATACATTGTTGGGTTAATTTTGTTGGGAGACAATTAACCTACCATTTTTGGATTGTGGGAGAAAACGGGGGGTACCTGGAGGAAACCCACGCAAGCACGGGGAGAATATACACATCACAGCATGCACAATTAGGGCCATGGTGGGAATCTAACCCATGACCTCAGTGCTGTGAGGCAGTAATGCTAACCATTACACCATCCAAACTTCCCCATATATGATATACGAAAAGTTGTTCACCCCCAAGAAAATCGAATGGACGGGCGAAAATCACAGAGTGTGCATGCACTGACCGATTTTCAGCATCATTTGTCTGCATACATGCTGGGCAAAAACACCCGGGCCACATATACTAAGCTTCAAAACGTGATAAAGTAGAGAGTGATAAACAACCAGCCAATCAGCTCCTACCTGTCATTTTCAAACCCAGTCTGTATCATGACAGTTAGGAGCTGATTGGTTAGTTGTTTATCACTCTCCACTTTATCAAGCTTAGTACATCTGTCCCCCAGTGTGTATGCACCTTAACAGAGTGAGCTGCACCCTCCAGTGGCTAGCATTCTTATGGTCCCCATACATTAGGCCGACATGTCACCATACATTAGGCCGACGTGTCACCATACATTAGGCCAGCTGCACGGAAGAGCTCACTACAATTTGGCACTTGACGCTTTTTACATGGGATAAATCCAGGGCCGGTGCAAGGCACCGGAGCGCCTCAGGCGAGTCGGGGTGGGGGCGCCCCGGTGCCGGGGGTGGGGGACGGGGGTACCTGTTGCGCTGTCTGGGGAGCGGGCAGGGGGGTCCATGCTGGAGCCTGCAGTGGTGTCCTTGCCGCACAGGTACCTGCGGCTCTGTGTATAAAGCTGGCGGCAGTGGGGGGTCCCTGCAGTGAATAAGAAATAACTAGCGCTATGCGGCGGCGTGGGAGGCGCTTCTGTTTTGAAAACACTGGCCACACGCTGATTGGCTGAATCTCAGCCAATCAGCGTGCGGCCAGTGTTTTCAAACCCGGCAGCGCTTCCCACGGATAGCGCTAGTTATTTCTTATTCACTGCAGGGACCCCTAACCGCCGCCAGCTTTATACCCTCCAGTGGCCGGATGGCCCTGGATAAATCGCATGCAATTTATCCCATGTAATTCGATCTGCGGGGGCAGGAGGCTCGGCTGTGTGAAGCACCACTGGGCTGTGGGGTCGGGCAGTCTGCAGTGTCCGGGAAGCGCTGAGCAGACACTGCGGACAGGGGCAGCAGAACGTGACGACATTTGTTTTATATGGTCAGGAAATAAGGAAAAGTTGGATCTTTTCTGTTCATCTTTGAACTAAAGTGGATGAGATTGAAGGAAATACTTTATTAAATCCACAACCTAAATACAACTCCACGGATGATAGATATAAATGGGCATTTATTAGTAAATTTAGTTTTGTGCATAAGGATGTAGAGAAAGTTTTTAGCCAGAATTGACATTTATTGCCAAATGATCCAATTATTGGACTTGAAACACCCAGGGCCACCACTAGGCAAATCTAGGCATTTGCCTAGGGCGCCAGCCACTGGAGGGCGGCACTTCGCCCCTCGCCTCTCGCATGGAGGCAGGGCCGGCCTTAGGCATAGGCACACTAGGCAATTGCCTAGGGCATTTGGAATTCCTAGGGGCATCAGCAGCTTCTGCTGATTAAAATGATATGCAGCATGCCTATATTCTGTGTGAGTGAGGCTGTATCTGCATATGAAATAGTGTATTCATGGAAATCACTGTAACATAGCATTCCGTATGCAGGTACAGCCACAGTTGCACACAGAATATAGGCATGCCGCATATCATTTTAATCATCGGAAGCTCCTTGTGTGTGCTGGTCATAACAATGCAAATAAGACGAATTTTCAGCAAAAAAGGCACCCAACGTTAGCAGAAGGGCCAGGAGCTGCATGGCCTATTGAGACAAGATGTATGAGGAAACATCTGAATCCAAGCAGAGGCAGAGGTCACAGTATTAGCGGCTGTGCGAGTGCGGTCTGCGGGTGGGTTGGTTGTGCAATAGTGTTCGGCATATGTGTAAGGGGCATTATGTGTGTCATGTATAAATGCATTAATAATGTGCAACATATGTGTAACAAGCATTATGTGTGTCATGTGTATAAGGGCATTAATAATGTGCGACATGTGTAATGGGCATTTTGTGTGTCATGTGTATAAGGGCATTAATAATGTGAAACATATGTGTAAGGGGCATTATGTGTGTCATGTGTATGAAGGGCATTAATAAAGGTTGGCATAATGTGTAAGGGGCATTACGGTTATAAGGACATAAATAATGTGTGTCATGTGTAAGGGGCATTACTGTGTGGTATTATCAGGGGTGCCGAGAGAAAGGGGTAGGGGGTACAAATTACCCAGGCCAAAGCCTGATGGGAGGGCCCAGTGGGGGCCCTGGGCCCCCTCCCCTTAAGTGACAGCAGCAGCTGCAGCTCTTCTCCTCTGCCCAGCACACACTGCTTTGTGCTGGGTTGCAGTGTGGCCATGGAGGTGGTTAAAATACAATATTTTCTCAGGATTTTTTTCTAAGGGTATAATTTGATGAGTAATGTATATAAGGTAAAGTGGTACTACAATGTGATGTAACATGAATAAGGGACACTCTCACATGATATAATGTGAATAAAGTTGCACTACTGTGTGGCATAAATTGAATTTGGGGTAAAATTGTGTGGCCATGCCCCTTCCCAGCAAGAACGCACCCCTATTTGGGCTGCGCACCAAATGTGTGCACTGTTTCTATTTAAAATATTGCAGGTAGGAGCACCAAAATGATGACTGCTATGATGAGGGTTGATGGTGCTGGGAAAGGGGAGCAGTGTCAGAGGCGGAACTAGTGGCGGTGCTAGGGGGCACCAGCCAAAATCTTGCCTAGGGCATCATTTAGGCTAGGGCCGGCTCTGCATGGAGGCTGCAGGGGTGTCCGTGCCGGGTACCTGCGGCGCTGTGTGATCTGGCGGCGGGGTCCCTGCAGTGATGCGGGCTATCCGGCAGCCAGGCGGCGGCGCTGGAAGCGCTGCTGGGTTTGAAAACATTCCGCATGCTGATTGGCTGAGATTCAGCCAATCAGCGTGAGTCGAAAAATATCGGTAGTCAAGCTAAAGAGCCGACATCATGCGCGCGCCGAAGGCGCATGCGCCAAAAAAGGGGCGTAGTCTATTTTGACCCCTTGGGTGGGTGTGATACAAATATGCCTCCAATAGTGCAGTGCCATATATACATATGCCCCCAATAGTGCCAGATACACATATGCCCCCCACGGTGCCAGGTATGCACCAAACGGTGCCGGGTATGCCCCCACAGTGACAAAAAGCTGGTATGCCCCACAGTGCCACAAACTGCTATGCCCCCACAGTGCCACAAACTGCTATGCCCCCACAGTGCCACAAACTGCTATGCCCCCACAGTGCAAATTTCCCAGCAGCAGCACTCACCGTTGTTGCTGCTGCTGCCAGGTGGGAAGAGGACAGTCTGGTGTCCCCCTGCAGTCCTCCTGTCATGTTACCGATGGGAGGAGAGCACAGCACACCGCGTGTCTCCTTCCCCCTCATTTCCCTGTGACTGGGCCGCCCACCAATCAAAGCTCGCTTCTCCGGCTCCTGATTGGCTGCTGCCCCACGAGCTCTGCTTGGCGGACGGCCCAGTCACAAGGATGCACAGTAAGGGGTAGGAGAGATGCGCGATGCGCGCTCTCCTCCCCTCAGAAGGAGAAGGGATTCAAGGAACCGGCAGCAGGGGGGACTGGGACAGACGGTGGGCGGCGGGCCGCAGTGGGAGCAGGAGCCGCACTTTACAAGGGGGAGAGCCGCATAAGGCTCAAGAGCCACAGGTTGGCCACCACTAATTTAGTGCATAGTTCTACTAATGCCACCACCCATCAGAGTATTAGGACCAAGGTTTTCCATCGGTGCGGGTCCTGCCTTATGTGCAAAATGGTAAAACTGAAAGAGAGGAAACAAACTGAGCTGATTATTAATAATAAAAATGTATCAATAAGGCAACTCATAACCTGCCACTCTAAAAATGTTGTATATGTGCTACAGTGCAGCTGTGGACTTTCATATGTTGGTAAAACGACAAGACAGTTTAATGTTCGTGCGGCTGAGTACGACGTGTACAACATACTTAAAGAATTAAGATCGCATACAGTATCTGAACATTTTAGGGTGGTTCACAAGGCTGAAGAATGTCATATTACAAATTTTTGTGCTATTGAATTGATCCAGCTACATTGGCGCACTGCCAATGCAGATAACATCTATCTCAGACAGAGATGCGGTGGATCTATCGTTTGGGCACATTGGTCAGGGGATTTAAACGGTGAGTATGAGTTAAAACCTTTTCCACCACTTTTGCCTCTTCTTTCTTGTATTAGTTAAATATATCTTGACCATTTAATATACATTTTTGTTGTGATTTATCAATTCCTGCCGATTGTGAACAAACTCACATTTTCTCATTCAGAGCTTCTACTATATCTAGATGTCACAGTATTTAGCTGAGTTTATTCCAGGCTTGGCATCTATTAAAGGAGAATTTAATCTGTTGGTATGTAAACTGCAGCTTAACAACACTGTGGAAGCACTATAAGAGTCACTTCCGGCCATATGAACACAAATGGTGATGCGTTTCCAGTATATAGAAGGCATGGCCATTTTGAAATCGGCTGAATGAGCAGATACGGAAGTTGGGAAGCAAGATCAGCTGTGGTAGGTGGACATTTAGGTTATATATACCCACTACACAGGACTGTTAGTACACTCTTCTGATGAAGGTATCCATTACCAAAATGCGTTGAGCGTTTACTGCTTTTATCTGGACTTCGTGGCAACCTGGGTGGACGCTGTGCTGTGTTGGGATCACTATTCTGGAGTTCCTGTCTGGACTGAGGGACTGTGGATGTGGACCCTATACCATCTGCCTGCTGTTTGCCTGGGGACCCCTTGTCTTATGCTTTTAACATGTCACTTTATTGGGAGTTACTGCATATTTATGGACATAAAATTGCTGTCTAAGAAGCGCTGTTACCTATGAGACTGTGGAACAAATGCATAAGTAACTTGTTTGTTTATTATTGCATGTCATAAGGTGAAAGGTGATATTTGCCTGTCTAGTCACCATTGTGCGCTGTCTTTTCATTTTACACCCTTCCTCTTTCACTGGAAAAACACATACAGAACAAGAGGAGATTCATATTGTGTCCACAGTAGAGAGAGACAGCGCCTCTGTGTTTACCACCATTTTCGAGATCTTAAATATATGGGGTGTGCATGAGAGCTGAAAAGCGAAAGATAACTTTATGTGCCTATAGGGCCTTTTTCAAAAGGTCAGTCGTATGGAACTGAGAATCAATGTGGCAGTGTATACATTTGGAACCGGCATCTGACCCTCCTCTTTTCTTTTGTGTTTTCCATATCTAAACTTATGATAATTGACTGTTGGAACAACACATACAGATTAAGAGGTTCATATTGTGTCCACAGTAGAGAGAGACAGCACATCTGTGTATACCACCTCTTTCTTTGTAATGTGCATTCTCTGGGAGTGGTAATCCCAAGTGATATTCGTTGCTGCAGTCTTGGGGCCTGGGATATCTTCTATTTATATTTTTTTGTTTGCATGTGCCCGTAGAGAGTTGTAATACTGCCTCCACCATCGGAAGATGCGACTCCCAGTCAGAACTAAAAATTACAGTGTCATCATATTCTCTATGAGGCTCTTGTTCATGGTCCTTTGGAAAGTAGCAGGGCCCCATGCAAATCAAAGGGCAGTATTTTATACTGGAAAATACCCTCTGGAGTGATAAAAGCTGTCTTGGCCTTAGCAGCCTCAGTCAACAAAATTTTTCAGTCCCTTCTGATGAAGGACCTTATTGGGTTCGAAAACGTGTTCAAGCTTCTAGGACACCCTTTCATTGGATCCTTTGGAGGTACCTGGGTGGATTCGCTTTGCTGTGAAACTTCTACAGCTGCTTGGAGGAGCTGGCATCCTTCCCTTTAGCTGTTCAGCAAGTGTTCCTCCCTGGCATCCCTCTTTGATTGTGCACCAGTTGGTGTTATATGCTGTTTTTATCTGTTTTAAATATGTATACCTGTAATAAATCCCCTTCTATTAAGTTATACAGTGTTGCACTATTGGATGTCATTTAAGTTACAGGAATTCATTTGAAGAAACCACGTGTATATTGGAGGCGTGATCTATGCAGGACCTCAGTGTCCCTAATACGCTTATTATCAAGTAATTATGTGAGTGCGTCCAATAATAAATTATTGAAGTTTTTTTTAAATACCATCTGCACTATGATTCTCTTCTTTTGAGTTTCCTTTTCATATTTATTATATGAAATTGAAACTTCAGTATCTTGCAAGAATATTTTATGTAAGATTTATTGGTACTTGTGTAGTTTCACGGCGCCAGCATGGCGTCTGAGTCCCCTTGCGGGGCTCGCTTCGCTCGCCCACGCTGCGGGCTCGGTGGCTCGCTACGCTCGCCACGCTATTTAAAGTCAACTCCATGCCAACATGTATAGCGGAGGTATGAACTATCCATGTTGGCATGGAGTTAAGTTACTTTTTTGGACATATTTCGTGGCGAGCGTACACCCGGAAGTACACCCGGAAGTAGCTCCGTGAAACTACACAAGTACCGATTTATTTTTGTTGAGATATCGCTCAGTGTGATTAAAAAATTGTTGTTTGGTGCATTTGTTTGAACTTTGGTTCTTTTTTTATCTTTTGAGCTGATTGTCACAGGTGGCGCTACGGGGGAATTTTCAATTATTTCTTTCCACCCTTTTATTAAGTCAAGAATAGCGAGAAACTGACTTTTTGCTAAATTTTACACTAGCTCATCAACATGGGACATAAGATAGGAGATTTGAGTTTTTCTTAGGATAGTCGAAAACACATTCTGGTATTGGGTCACTAAGTCTATGACTTCTTGTTTCTGGCTGGGACTCAAAGTAATCTCAATGGGAACCTGGCAATCTGGGTTCTTCGCGGATACTAAAAAGGATTGACATGTATCACCTGGCTTCATTCTGATATGAAGAACGGACCATCACAAAATGTCCGCCCTCATACAGCAGACAGTTTCAGAGAACTGTCTGCTATATGGGGGCGGACATTTTATGATGGTCCATTCTTCATATCATCAGAATGAAGCCAGGACGGGACCTGGGATGACTGCAGCGCTGACAGGCATCACAACTCCCACCCGCACCGTACCGCTATTACAATAGCACCGCAGCCACCCGGCGCCCGCACTTACACTGCGCCTCCCCGCGACCGTGGGGGCTGCGGTGCTATTGTTACGCCACTGCCTCAGTACCATCTGCTTGTGTTTCCTGGGAACCAACAACTGATTTACCTTTTTACCCTGCACATAGGCAACACAGTACAGTACAGTACAGTACAGTAGAGCAAAATGCAGTACCCCATCTGTTAGAATGTAATAGTGTGCTGAGTGCAGCAAGGCACCGTGACCGAAGCATGGCGAGCACAGCGACAGTATCCATTTTGACGTCTAAACAAGAAAAGGGAAAAACTCATGTTGAACGTTTTATTTGTTGACCATATTCATGTCAACCTTTTGCTTGTGTTGACCCTTTGTCATTGTCAACCTAAACCATGTTGACCTTATTCATGTGTCGACTTATTGCCTGTCGCCAAATCATGGTCAACCCATTGATTACCCACCTAATTACTGTTGATCCGATGATCTACACCCCACAGTAATTGGTCTGTTTGCCTGACAGTGGATTTGATCTCACTATCCAAGAGTGGAATCTATATTTATGCAACTTGATTACTGTTTATAAAGTAACATCTCTGTCAGACATTACTAAGTAACAATAAATTAGCTTCTTGAAAAAGCTACTAAACCCATATAACTGAAAGTCTTATGTATTGCAATTAGATTGAAATGCATCCCGCCCTTATTTCTATGTATATCAGTGTTTTATAATGCCATTATGAAGAAACTATGAAGAAATACTAACATGCTGGGACAGGTCTTTCTCTGTAGAGTGTCCTGGAAAGTACAGGCTTCTAGTTTAATGACCTGGAAGTCCCATTGACGTATCTATAATGGGTGTATGATGTGCAGTACGCATTTCTCACATTGGTAGTGCTGCACAAATCACCAGGAAAATGGGGCAGTGTCCACTTTCCTATTGCACATGAAGCCCGGGGGAATCCTAATGCACATGAAGAGCCTATGGCCATTTTGGCCTTTGAATCCTTCACAAGGGACTTTTATAGGCAATGGCATTAAATAATACTTTGCTGGTGAGAATATATTTAAAGGAAGAAATATCCTTGCCGAAAAAACATACACTGTTTTGCTATACAGTATACAGTACTTATACCTATATTGCTATTGGAATTACAAAGAATAAAAAAAAATCAAAGGTGAGGTTGGGTCGCAACCACACATACCATGCTAAAACATGTCAGCTCTTTAAGTGTGCTTTATAATCAGGTGTGGTGCTTCAGAGACTGTAGGCTATACAATCACACACACATCCATCTTATGCAAATGTTCTCAAAGCCACAAAATAAAATCTGTATAAACAACATTTTCAATTATGTGCACTCATATGAGTAGCTAATAATTACAGGGTTTGGTTTTTTATTATTCTCATAATTACAGCATTTCCAGAACTTGCAGTACTTAGTCATCATTATCCTGATGTGTGTGTGTGTGTGTGTGTATTTGTTTCCTATTACACAAGGAAGTCATTGTTTCAAAATGTCAACAGCTCCTCAAGAAATGATCAGGAAGTTGGTCAACTATTACACTATTGCTAACTGACATTAAGACATGTAAACTAAAAACACTACCTAAAACTTGTTTAAAAGAGGGGAGCCCCTTCATTTAAAATAAATTCACCTCAATGTATATTCATAATAAATAAGTGTGATCACCAGGAATTAACCCCTCTACTAAAAAAAAAATGTTGAAGAAAAAGTTTGGGCATGGGGAAGATCTATAAATTGAGGAACACTCACATTTCAATTGATGTGATCTGCTTCTAGTTATTTTGTGGTGATCACATATGATAGAAACATAGAATTTGACGGCAGATAAGAACCACTTGGCCCATCTAGTCTGCCCCTAAGAACCACTTGGCCCATCCAGTGCCCTCACCGGACAATGAGGTGAGGGCACTGTTGGCCTCTAACCCACACGGGAGTACCACAATTGTAGGACATGTCTCCTGACCACAGGCCACACCACCTACTGTATGTTCGACCTTGCGCAAGTGTCCCTCATCCACTGCCACCAAAGTTTGAAGGTATGCAATATCACCCATGGCTACAGAAAAATACCAAAATGTTTAATTGATTGAGTGGGGAGAAGAAATCTAAAGCATATAGTAATTGTGCCATCTATGTTGAATATAAAAAGCTGTCCACATTTACTGCGGTCATTTTTTAAATGGTAGACCTTGCTGGGCTACAGTATTTTTCCTACACATAGTATGAGTTTAAATGAAGACAGTGAATAATAAAAAAAAAAAGACAGGCAGACAGCACAACCAATGATAAAGTAAACTTGCCTGTTGCCCTCCATAGGTGCTCCTCACCCTGGATCCCAAAATTACAACATGCAGTACCCTGGTAATGAAAACAACATACAAATGTAGAAATACTGTACCAGTGTGTGTTGTTTTTATAACCAGAGTGCCAATGCATACATGTATATATATAACATAAGAAAAAAAATCACATATTAGACCCCTATACTCTAATCCGAGGCATCGCATGTAGCCTTATCTTGCCGTATCGTATGCGACCCCCAGCAAGTGATGCCGGAGCCAAAAAAACTTACATACAGCACTTCTGATCTCTGGATCCAATCGGAATCAGAGGTTAGGCACATACGATTTGGCCCCATTCACACAATTTCTCAGCCTAATCCTTTGGAATGAGATGAAAAGGGTCCAAATCCAAATTGTAAAAAAAAAATAAAAAATTACATGTTAGAATTAGTAAAAAAATGCTGTTTTCTGACTATCCAATGTTTTCTGAAAATCATAATTTGTGTGGTTACCATATACAAAAATGACTGATGTTGATATTGAAATATAACAAGCACAATTTTTTTTTTTTAGATATAGGCCTATGTACAAAGAACAGATTGATTGCATATATATATATATATATATATATATATATATATATATGCCCAGCGTCTTTGGGGCGGGGAAGGGGGGGGGGATATGGCGACAGAAACTATTTTGGCAAGGTGGGGGGGGGGGGGGGGTTATAGTTACGCCACTGACTGGGGACATGATATGTAACTAGCACTACTGAGGACATGATATGTAACTGGCACTAACTATGTGCAAGAAAATGATTGCTTGTCATTCACATTCAGTACCTGAGATTGTACACAAACTTTGTTTCATGTTTTGAAACCTTGTTTTGTGCGCAAATAAAACATATTTGTGTGTATATCATGTGTTTGATGTGTTTGCACAACATACATGCAAGATACCTCAACCTGTATATATATATTACATTAATTTGTATTTAGTGATTAGAGATAGGACAAATAAATAAGGGATTCTGGGCCTGATTCATAGGTATACAATATTGCACAGCCACAGGGAAGTATCTGTGCAATAACGTACAGCTAATATGCTAATGCCACAGGTGGGGTGTGTTGTAAATAAAGACCTTCTGTTTGTTTATGTGATCCACTGCTGCATCCACTACCTGGACCATTACTCATAATTACTTGGATTACTGATTATTGCCATTTTAGATCCGGCACTACCTTGTCCTTGCCCCAACATGCCCCCAACCTGTCAATTAGGATATGGCTTAGGTACAGAGACATAACTAGACTTTTTGTTGCCCTTTGCCAGAATTAGAATTACCACCCTTCCCCCATTTTTACAAGGGACTTAATGCCCATGCTATGATGCCCCTTCACCTCCTTGCAGCCACACACTACATAGATCTGCATTGGTGATTGGTTCAAATCCTGGGTATGTCAGCATCCCATCTTGAAATATGAAATAGGACAGTGTGACTGTTGTATAGGTATTAAACCTCTTTTTATATATTCTTTTGCCCTTTAACTGGATGAAATTGGTGAAAAGTATTAAGCATACTTGCCTACTCTCGCAGATTGGCCGGAAGAGTGGGCAAGTCTCCCGGATGGCCAGCTCCTTTCTATGCCCCACTATGCCGATAGGCTTGGCCTTGTTTAGTGGGGGGAGGTGCACTCCTGCAATGCCAACCTGAAGAAGGAGCCAGAAAGTCAGGAATTATGGTTCTAAGCATTAATAAATGGGAGGGCTTTGTCTTAGTTGCCTGAGTTGTAGGGATAATAATGACTATGCCAGTAAGGAGAGAGCTGAGGTGCCACTGCTGGCATTTACACACCATTACAGTGTCACTTTGCAATTTTTTGCTTGTCAAAATCAACCCGTTAATATAAATTCATGGTGTCTTTCTCTTATAATAAAAAAGGAAAGTTGCATAGAATAAATATGAGGGAAAAAAGGGAATTTATTAACCCTTTGAATGCCAAGCAAATTTGTCAAAATAGGTGTGAAAATTGCCCAGCAAACATTTTTATGCATCATAATGACCAATAATGTTTACCTTATATAGGAAACTGAATTTATATAACAAATGTGAGTGACACTGGCATTTTTAGCAGATATTTTGCATCTCACAGCCATGTTGGCACTCAAAGGGTTAAAGTAATTATATTCAATAGTGATCCCCTTTTAGCAACTGCTAAATCCAAAAGTCTTTAGTAATTATAAAACAAAGACTTTATATAAAACAAAAGTCACTACATCCCCAGGCCCAGACTGGATTCATCCTAGGGTACTAATGGAATTAAGGGAGGAATGAGCAACACCACTCATTATCATCTGGTAAGGTACCAAAAGACTGGAGAGTAGCGGAGGTAGTACCAATATTCAAAAAAGGAAAAAGGGATGACCCAGCTAATTACAGACCTGTGAGCTTGACATCAATAGTGGGTAAATTATTTGAGGGATTTTTAAGGGATGGTATCCAAAAATATCTAGAGCTACACAGGATAATCAGTATTAACCAACATGAGTTTGTGAAAAATCGTTAATGCAAAAACAAATTTATTAGGCTTTTACGAGGATGTCAGTAACAACCTTGATAATGGAAATACAGTAGACATGGTCTTCCTAGATTTTGCTAAGGCTTTTGACACAGTTCCACATAAGAGGTTGATATATAAAATGGAAAATCTGGGACTAGGGGAAAGTATTTGTAGGTGGGTAAGGAACTGGCTGTGTAATAGAGAACAGAGAGTGATAGTAAACGGCTCAGTATCAAATATGATACCAGTATTAAGTGGAGTGCCACAGGGGTCGGCGCTAGGCCCCCTTTTATTTAATATATTAATTAATGATATTGGGGTGGGTATACTCAGCAATGTTTCCATCTTTGCAGATGACACAAAACTGAGCAGAGTAAATAAGATCAACCGAAGATGTCTCCACGCTCCAGAGCGATCTTATTATATGAGTGGGCTAAAAAATGGCAAATGATGTTCAATGTGGATAAATGCAAGGTTATGCATCTTGGGAAACATAACCAATTTGCTATCTATAACCTAAGCACTGGGTAGTTCAGAACTTGAAAAGGACCTAGTAGTCCAAATAGACAACAAGCTGGGGTGTAGTGCTCAATGTCATATAAAAACAAATAAGGCAAACAGGATACTAGCATGCATAAAAAGGGGTATGGAGACTAGGAGCTCAAATGTAATTATGTCACTGTACAAAGCATTGGTTAGACCACATCTGGAATATGGGGTACAATTCTGGGCCCCACGCTATAAAAAGGACATCATAGAATCCAAAGAAGAGCAACAAAGCTAATAAAGGGAATGGAGAATTTAAGCTATAAAGATAGATTGAACCATTTAGGATTGTTTATGCTAGAAAAGAGACGTTTAAAGGGGGACATGCTAAAAATGTACAAATATATCAGGGGACAATATAAGGAGCTGTAAGGAAGGACTCAAGGACACAGGGTCATGAGTTTAGATTAAAGGAAAGAAGTTTCCGTTCCATTAGAAAAAAAACATTTCTTTACAGTCAGGGTAGCCAAACCATGGAATTCTCTTCTTGGAGATGTGGTGTTAGCAGACACAATAAACACATTTAAAATAAGGTTGGACAAACATCTATTGGTTAAAACCATACAAGGGTACAAACAATAAGCATAATCTGTCCTTAAACATAACATTAAACATTACGCATAACATGGGAGGAAGCTAATACACCAAGATTTAACTGGATGGATGGGAGTCTTTATTCAGCCTTAAATACTATGTAACTATGGGGCAGATGTATCATAGCAGCGCTTATCGCGCCGCTATGATACTTCCTGCTTCGCCTCAATAGCGAGGCGAAGCAGGAAGGGACATCGACAAGATGTATTAACATCTTGTCTGCCGAAGCGGGGGAGCGTTAACTCCCCCCTTCGGCGATGTCCCTTTCTGGAGATAGCGCATCAGTTAATACTGATGCGCTATCTCCTGTCCCCCGGCCGGCCGCACTGGGCATGCGCGGGATCTCGCTGTTCACGCGAGATCCCCAGCGCAGCCCACAGCTGACAGCAGGGACAGCGCTGTCCCTGCTGTTTAGATAGGGCTTCGCCAGCATGATGCTGGCGAAGCCAAAACCGGCTTCGTGCGGAACGGTCAGCGATGCTGACCGTTCATACATTCGGCCTGCTATCATTTTGATAGCAGCGCCGATATGGACAGGGGCGCATAGCGCCCCTGTCCATTAACGCATCCCGGCCCCTTCATACATGGGGGAGAAGCGGTATCAGTGCACATAACGTGCGCTAATACCCCTTCTCCCCCATAACGACCGTTGATACATCTGCCCCAATGGGCCTTATTCTAGTTCTCTCTTTCTGACAAAATCCTTCTTAGATGGACAAAACCATGTGCACTGCAGGTGGGGCAGATGTTACTTGGCAGAGAGAATTAGATTTGGGTGGGGTTTTACTTCAAAGTGAGATCTATATTGCAGTGTAAAAACAAAGCAGCCAGTATTTATCCTGCACAGAAACAAAATAACTCACCCAAATCTAATTCTCTCTGCACATTTTACATCTGCCACCCACAGCGCACATGGTTTTGTCCATCTAAGAAGGATTTTGTCAGAAAGAGTGAACTAGAATAAGGCCCTATGTAACTATGTAACATCATGCTAATGGCTCCAACATCAGTTAAACCAAGTAAGGTAAATACAGTAGTTGGTCTATTAACGCACACAATGGAAGGTTTACAAACTACTTTTATAATTATTATTATTATTATTATTAGAATACAATCACAAATATGTTTAGCTGCTGAGAGTATATATGATTGATGAAGTCTTCTGTTACTATTTTGAATAAATGAGTCTTAGCTACCACCAAGCAACAAGGATAAAGTAAGTATAGTAACCTCTAACATACGAATTACACCCAGGAGTTGAATAACAATGAATATGACAGTGGTGACATGACATTTTGCTACAGTAAGTTGGGTGGAGGCCTGGACAGATGAGTGATGTCACAGGGAAAACTGCTGTGTAATGATGAGCAGCTTAGATGTGCTTAGGAGAAACATTTGCTTTGTACATATTCACTATTAATCAATTGCCAGATTCAGTGGCGGTTTTTATGTATGGGCTGCAGCCACTCCAGGTAATATCTGCCACTGTGCTCTTAAAGTGAAGCCAGATGCAGTCTGTGAGACTACACTGGCTCTACTGTGACTGGAATTGACTTCCTGTCGAAGCAGCCCATAGAAGCTGGGGCCAGCGCATGTGCAGTACTGAGGAAGCTACTGCACATGCGTCAGCTCCACAACCGCGGCTTGACAGGCGGGGACCAGCAGTGGCAGAAGCAGTGTCAGTGAGGGACCAGCAGCGGCGGCAGTGGAGGGGGAGGGGGTGGGGGCAGCATCACCAGATTTACTTCTATTAATGATTTTGTAGTCAAAATTTACAATTTTGCACAAATTAAAGCTTCAGTGTAATAAAAACCAAAAATATAGATTTGGTTATTTATTTAATAAAAACAAAATATTTATTTGGTTTTTATTTGGAACCCAGAAGCACTAGACATTGTGTTGTGATTTCCTCTCTTTCATACCATCGGACTATGGCCCTTATTCTGATCGGTGCGGATATTCCCGAATTCTTTCGGATGGCGTTTTTTAGCCGTCTGCGCATGCGTGGAGAACGCTACGCGCATGTGCCACGCATGGTCTCCGTACTTGTTCTCACTAATCCCGTACAGAAATGTGCACCGCAATCATTCGGCCAATATGGGTGTGTTATGGGCGTCATGCGGAATGACACAGGGGCGTAGTTTCAAAGTGGGCTAAACTGGGCGGTAACATGGGCGGACACGGGGGAGTACACATATTTTGGTAGGCGTGCATTCGGACAGCACGCCGAATGCACGCGAACAAAAAGGGAAGAAATGTGCGGTGACCAAAAGGTTACTCTTGCTTTGCGGACACCACTCGGTCATGCGCTAGGCAATCGGAACGCCTAATCAGGGCGGACGCACCTCAACCAATGTCACCTGAACCCAATACAATCACATACTTTACCCATTACTTGTTAATTACACGCTTCTCACTGCTACAATTGGAAGCATTGCAGCTTAAAGGGAACTTTACATGCTGCCCTTGTCACACACTTTTACACTGCAAATAATGCACACAACTTAATATTAATAATACTAATACACATGCCACTTCTGCATGTATCAATTAATACAGACATTTGGGGGGCCAACATAAAATTTATTAAAGAAACTTTGGTACAAAATTCAAAACCATAACAAAACAAATGGTACCATACCAGGACAAAAATGACATAATATATAATAAATAGCCACAGCAGAATCATTGGGAACACATCAGGTGGCTTCACAACAAAAGTATAGCACCAACACTTCAAGTACAGCACACAGTAATGGTAGCCGAAACAGGGCAACAGGTGAACCAAACATGACATTTGAACCGCGGGCAAAAGTGGTGACCCTGGGCACGGATTTGGACACAGGATGCTGACACACACAGCTCAATGGAAGATTTGGGAAGACATAACGGTGGAGATTAATGGGGACACAAGTTCATTTGCGGGCACGTTTGCCCCTGGCAGGCTCCTTGCCACGTGCAGCAGCTCTTCGGACTCGTCCACGGCCAGAGTCCGATGGTGGCTCATGTGGAGCACATGCTGGTGAGGGGGTGGATCTTCTTCCCCCTCTGGCAGCAGGGAGTGATGCTGTTGGTAATGCACCCGAAGCGGATGACATTAGGGCCCTATTGCTGTTAACTAGCTCCACCATAAGTTCATTATGGCGGAGGAGGAGGTCATTTTGCCGCAGGGCTTGATCAGCCAGCACCTGCAGGCTAGCAGCAATAGCTTGCTGGCTGGTACTCATATCTTGCTGGCTGGCACTCATAGCCTGCAGGCTCTCAGCAATACTCTGGTGGCTGGTGGTCAAACCCTGCAGCACCTCCTCGGCCCTACGCACCCGCTCTGATGCCGAGTCTCCCTGCTGCATAATACTATCCAGCACACGGCCCCACATGGACAATTCAGCCGCAGACAATCCCGGCGGCTGCTGCTGCACGGGCCTGCTACTGGGGCCAGGTGGCACAGACTCCACAACCTCCTCAAGAGAATCTGGACCAAGCGGTGGGGATGCTGTTGAACGAGAAATTACCAATTACCACACATTCCATGCCAAATCTAAAACATCTACTTATGGCCTGGCAAATAATTACCTTCAAGCGTAGAAGCCATCACTTCCGCTGGGGACTCGCTGTCTATAGTGCTCACCCCCCGGACCTCCTCCACTGCGATACAGCACTGGGCCATCTCTTCCAGGGGGGTGAGCTCCAGCTTTGACGGCATGGGGCCAGCCCCAAAGGTCTGGCTGTGTTCCCACCGCTGGGTCAACTTCTTCTTGAGGTTGCCTTTGAAGTCGTGCCACCTGCAATCAAAGTGTACATATTAATACATGTAACTACTCATGTTTGCTGTAGCACCCATTGCAATATGAAACATAATACAACATGTGGCTACTGACACCAAACTGACATTATATTCATTTTTCAAACCAACCCTTAGAAGATATAAAAACAGTCACCCTCCAATAACTATCAATTCAATGTCATGGCCAACATGTATGTGCCTCCAAGCAACGTGAACACCCATTGGCCAACTCCATCTAATATTGAATGTAAACATTACTGGACTTGTACTACTCAAATGTAACACACATGTACTTGCCTCTTCTTAACATGCTCCGTCTGACGAACTTGTGGAGCCACTGCATTAATCTCCGCCGTTATCTCCTCCCAGATCTTCCATCTCCTTGTGTGTGTCAACTTGCCCGCTGGGCACTCTATTAAATCACGTGCCCGGGTCACCAGGATGTCAAGCTCCCGCGGTTCAAATGCCATGTTTCTTGTGGTTGGTTCCTCTGTTGCCCCACTGCGGCCACGGGCACTGCCACTGCCACGGGTACTGCCACTGCCACGGGCACTGCCACTGGCATGGGCACTGCCACTGCCACGGCCACGGCCACCGGGTGCTGTACTTGAAGTGCTGGCCTGGCTACTCTGTTGGGAAGCCACCTGCTGTGTTCCCAATGATTCTGCTGATGCTGAGGATGGACCAGCTGCTGATTGGCCTGATGTTGATGGGCCATCTGTGGGCTCTGGGTTGAGGGGCACATAGGTGGTGTTGGCTTCCATGCGGGACAACAGATTCTGCACCACCTGGTCTTCCTCTGACTCTGAGCCTGGCATGTTTGCAACAACTGTTTGCCTTTCTAGGCCAACTTTAAATACTATTTCTGTAATTGGCGTTAATCAGCTGCAACCTGCGTTCCGTACGGCCGCGTCCCGTACGCTAGCGTCAACCGTGTTGAAAAATTGGTGTTGAAAAATATTTCCAAAAAACCTGGCAAACTCAGTAAGTGTGATTTATTAGATAAATGCAGATTCCAACACCAATGACCAAATACAACTGAGGTCAGACATGCAATGTATATTTCAATGTACTTCTGTACTGTGCACTTGTTTGCTATGTAGTACAACTGCCACTACTCATTCCATATGTCAATCCAGTCCACCACTTAGCCACAAGTAATCAGTGCTAGCATCCAAATCACATGTGAAAGCACTCCACATTCAGGTTAGATGCTAGCTACTTTTCATGACACCTCTGTAGTAGGGGCCAGTAGAAGGTAAGTGTACACATGGCTGTATGTGCTAATTTTGGGAAAAGGTCTGCCTTCATTATAAATTAGCTGTTTAGTACCTTGTGGAGTTAGGTGTAAGTGTCTAGAGATGCACACTATTTCACCTGTTGCTTATACCCATGTTTGGTGAATGTTATAGATTAGATATAATATGTTACCATCATATTTTACACTGTTTAGGATGGGTGTGCGATGCAATGGGTTAGCCGTCTGTTCGGGCGCATACATGCTGTTAGTGTAAAAATGAACAATAAAGTTAATACCAAATATCACTCTGATCAACCAATGACAGCACATGATTGTTTGATGTGTGCCATTGCTAAGATGGCGGCTTATGGCAGAGCAGCACCCTTCTCTGCAGCCGAGCTGAAGACACTGGTCTCCGTTATGGAGACCCGTCGGCGGATATACGCCCTCACCCATGTGCGGCGGACCATCGCTCAGCTTGAGCGGCGGTGGTCCGACCTCCGGCGCAGGGAGCCAGAGAGGCTTCAAAGCATAAGGGCCAGCATTGCTAGATGTGAGTATTTCAACAGTAAATGTGAATTTGTACATGATTGCTTACCTGACATTATTTAATCCACTAAGGTCAGCAGCCTGATCATGAGTTAAACATGCCATACAATATATGAGTGCTACTTCCTGATTGACACCCTGTAATGGTCATAAAATATGTTATTGGGGAGGATTAATGCTTGTGATGCTTACAATGGCCCAAATGTCACAGCATACCTGCCATGTTACAGGCTGTGTTTTGTAAAGGCCACTGAGGAGCTGTTTGCATGTACAAGTATCAGTACCTCTAACCTTTGCATTTATAGGTTGATAAGGCTTATTACAAATTACCACTAATTGGCACTTTTTTCATTTTTCCCGAACACAGCACGTGCACGAGCAAGGCAGGCCCGGGAGGAGGCAGAGGCAGGCCTGGCACAGGAGGAGGCAGAGGCAGGCCTGGCACAGGAGGAGGCAGAGGCAGGCCTGGCACAGGAGGAGGCGGAGCCAGCGATGGCCGAGGAGGAAGAGATTGAGGAAGGGGTGGAGGAGGCTGAGTGGCCAGTGGAGGCAGAGGTGGCAGCCGAGGAGGAGGTCGTGGCGGCCGAGGAGGCCCAGGAAGAGGGGGAGGATGAGGAGGCCTGTGTGGTTGAGCAGGCGGCCGAAAGTGGTATGTATACATAAAGATTCGTTCTTCCTTTTGTCATCCACTATTTGATATGTAGCACTGTTGATTCAAATGTGTTTGGAAATACTATAAAGCCAAACAACAAAATGGGTAGCAACAGACACACTTTGGGGTTAGATAGGGTGGCCAAACCATCCCTTTCATCCTGGACACATATTAATGACACAGGTTGTGCGGATGGCTTTCAGGTCGAATTGAAGTGCCACTGAATCTGTATCCAGGAAGAAAGTGATGAGTTGCTCATGTAAGGGTTACATGTCCCTGCTGGTTGCATACAATCTGTAGGCTCATATAGGTGAGTAGAGTTTACTGGCGAATGATCTTTGTTAACTAGATTCAGTATGGCATAAATGGTGTATGGCCAGGCGTGGCCTAGACTGGAGTAACAAGTGGTGAGTGCCCCTGGGCCCTCCTCTAGCTAACCACCCCCTGCGGTCTGCATGTATGTTTTTCACCATAATTGTGTGTGTATTTGGTCTTAGTAATGCTTTTGAGCATGGGAGTGGGTTAGTGCTGCAGCTTCCCCTAACTGGCATTCTGACAATGATTTCTGGAGCAGACCATCAGCAGGCAAGCCATGCTTGATTGCACAAATGTACTGAGCATTCCTGAGAGTTGTGTAACTCCCCTGCCAGGCTCCATCATATAACAGACACTGAACTTTGTTTGCCGAATTGTGATTGGTGCAGCGCGTGGCATGCTTCTCAGAGCTTAGTCATGGGTGGGTTTGGATGGAGAAGGAGCAGTATGACTGTGAGGTGTTCTACAGAGTAAAGGGTAGAGGGCCAAAATCAGGCTTTCCATGTAGTATGTATGCATGTATGTATAGGTGTATGTCTCATATATATAGGTAGATATGTGTGTATATATATATATATATATATATATATATATATATATATATAGTTATATATATATATATATATATATATATATATATATATATATATACACACACACACACCTCTCAGAATGCATGTTTAAAATGTAGGTTTGACTATGTTAAATGTATGCATGAATATCATTAGTCATTTTTCATTTTTAATTTCCTCCACAGATGAGCTTGCCCAAGCAGAGGAGGGTCGCCGTGGGGCCCTCCTTAGACTCCGAGGCCTAATGAGGGAAATGGTGGTCCTAATGGACGAAATCATTGAGGGGGAAATTTAAAGTTATTTTTTTTTACGTTCTTTATGAATAAATTGTTATTTAAAGTTGAAAGTTGTCAGTGTTTTTTTCTAACATGCTAAAGTATATGTGTAAGTTGTTTAAAATGTTTAAAATAAGCAAAATGTACATAGTGTATCTAGATGTATGTTTGGGTCACATGCTGTAAGGGTTAATGTGTGTCATGAATGTAGTAGGAATGTGGGTCAGTATAGATGAGCATTTAATTGATTGAAATTGCTAACAATCCCTTTTTCAGGAGGTTGCCTAATAGCCTAAGTGGGTCATGTGATCGCTGTGTGTACTCAGTACAAAAGTGTTGGATTGTGCGTAAATACTCCGCATCGGGGCGTACGGACAGCTTTCCGTACGTTCTCACGCGGTAAGACCGTGCTTGTGCGGGAAGACCGTGCAAGAATCTGTACGTTTCCCCCGCACACGCACGGTTTGTATGTCGTCCGTACACACGCCCTGTTCTTAAAGAGTGACTCCGTCCGAATGCGGAGGACACGTGGGCGTTTCTACGGACGATGCCCGCACGCTGCCGCACAGCGTTGCGTGCGGCCCGCACCGTAAGAATTCGGGAATATCCGCACCGATCAGAATAAGGCCCTATGGGAGAACAACAGCACAGTCATTGTGAGGCGTGTTACCACACACAAATATTCCATTATATGAACCACCTTACTCTGGCCTGTGTGAGTACGGTACGCTTGACTAAAATACTTGTTGACAGGAAATTTTTGTACCACGAGGTCGGGTCCTGAATAAAAAAAACCTTTATGCACAGGTTCTCACTTTGGGCGGGATGTACTAAAGGGAAAATGCGGTAAAACCCCTGTTTTACCGCATTTTCCTATGTACTATTACCCGGCCGCACCGTTATCGCAGGGCAGGGTATCGCCACCTTTGGGTGGCGATACCCTATAGAAGCCTATGGGATTCTTTTCGCCGCCCTCCACATCGCCGCAACCCTGCCGCCTCGCCGCCCCCCTTCTCCCCCTCCCTTGGGCTTACCTTCTTGCAGGTCCTCCTGGACCCCGGAAGGTAAGCCCTTCCTCCCCCTATCAACGCAGCTCGATGTCCTTCCGACTGCAGGGGGGAAGGAGGCGGCGCCGGGGACAGCTAAGCAGGCTGTAGGCGTGCAGGCGTGTAGGCATCAGGAGCCGGCTGGGAGGTGACAGAGACCCCCGCAGACCACAGTACAGGTATCGCGGGGGGGCTTCGTTACCGCACCGCGATGCCAGCCGCATATGTTAGTACATATGCGCTGGCATCGCGGCGGACAGCCGGCGAAGGGCGGCAATGTATATTAATACATCCCGCCCTTTCTCCTATGTGAGTGAGGGTACTCTTTTCTGTGCCATATTCCATTTGGCTTGATCAAAGTTTTAGACATACTAGACCAGGCCTGGCCAACCAGTGGCACAGTTTTGCTATAAGGGAGTGTTAAAACTGTGGCAAGGCATGCTGGGATTTGTTGTTTCACAACATCTGGAGAGCCACAGGTTGGCCTGTCCTGTAATAGAGATTGGGGAAAATGTAATAGGATGAGAGATTCAGAAAGTGAGAGATATTGGTAAGACATCTTCAGTTTCTTTAAAGCAGCAATCATTTACACTGCAAATCTAGTTTGGTTTTGAAGTGTAAATGACTTTAAAAAACTGGAGATTTCTTACAAAATCTCTCACTTTCTAAATCTCATATACATGTCACCAACAACGAGGGATGTGACATCCTCATCTGATGAATCTTGTGGTGTGTGAACAAGCTCCATCGCTGCTCGCCTGATTTGTTGGATATTGTCTTTTAAAAGATTAATTAATCTTAATTTGGAGGTGTGGCAGAAGCAGCTTGATAGCGCCTTGAGACTTTTGTGTCTTGTTTTGTCTATAATGATTATTTTACCATCCACGTGAACTATGGATGGGAACGATAATCTTGACCAAAGAATGGCTAGTGAAGCGTGCCTTGCACATGGACGTGGTACACTAATTGGAAGTTAATTTGCTAAAAGTAAATATTGACACCTTTGGATCATGTTGAGTTTTTTTGTCATGTCAACCTTTTCACTCTCAACCTAATAATCCACACCATTTAAAGAGGCAGCTAATAACGCTCAGGTGCTCATAGTGTCCTGCGCCCACAGACTGCAGCCCAGAGTTCACTCAGGGATACCACCCCATTATCAATACCACCAACAACAATATCAAGTGATCCTGAAGGCTCTGTCTCTGTCACACAATCTTCCAATTTTCTAAAAGTGGGAAGATTGTGTGACAGAGACAGCGCCTTCATTATCACTTGATTTTATTGTTGAGTGACCTGCATAAGAAAACATGGAACTATAATGGTATAGTGCCAAGAACATATGCTTGAGAGAATATTTATTTGCCAAGTGTGCCACTCCTCCATATTAGGAACCATTAGTAGACCAGAAATAACTAAATGTTGTTCCAAGCAAATTATCTGACATGATAGAACATGTGGTGCGCAATTGCCGTAGCTCAATATAAAACTAGCTAATTCATACCCAAATTACTGATTATAACTAGAGATGTGCTGGCTCGGATTCCGACATCAATCTGAGCCCGGATCCGAGCAGCGCTCGACTCGGATCCGGGCGCACATGCAAAACGTCATTGCCCAGCGCTGGATTCTCGCGATATCCGGACCGCTATATAAAGAGCAAGTGTCCGGCACCATTATTCACTCGTGATTTGAGCTGGTTAGACAGAGTAGGATAGTCTGTGTGCAGAGCTTTGTTAGGTTACGTTAGGTTAGGTTATGGAGCTGTGTTTTTTTTTGCTGCTGGGGCGACTGCCAGTGCCTACTAGCCACTGTCTGCTCTGCTCTCTGGTGGTGTGTGCTCTGCACTGCCAGTGGCTGGCTGCCAGCCAAGTCAGCAGTAGTACCTCTACCTGGCCACTTCAATCATACATGTGTATATGACTGCAGTGTGCACTGTTGTAAAACGTATTAACCACTTGTATACCAGTCTGCTTGTGCATCTGCTGTATAATTAATAATACCCCCATGCTGGTGTAATTTGTACAGCCTTACATAACTAGTAAACATATTCTCTGCTGGTGCATCTACTGTACTACTGAGTCTGACAAATAAATATTAATAAATTAACAGTGTACTGGTGCAACTACTAAATAAAATAATTTCTCTGCTGGTGAATATTAATTATACTGCTGTATATATAATATCTCTTGGGTGGTGCCTAATTAATTTACTGCCATATATATATAATATCTATCTGGTGAGGCATAATTAATTTACTGTTGTATATATAATATATTCTGGTGGAGCCTAATTAATTTATTACCGTATAAATAATATCTATCTGGTGGTGCCTAATTAATTTACTATCGCTGTATGGGAAGAGGTGGCTCTTTCCACCATTTTCAGCACTCCCTCTGTATATGCTGGAAGGATCACCCACAGTGCAGTTCCTGATTTAGATAATGCAGTTGTCAATGTTGTAGACCGAGAGGAGGATATTGATGTCGCTGGCGCTGAGGAGGAAGTTGACAAGGAGGATGCTGAGGTGGTTTGCTTAAATGAGGCACCAGGGGGAAGCAGTTGTTGTCCATGGGATGAAAAAGCCTATTGTCATGCCTGGGCAGAGGACCAATAAATCTACATCTACGGTCTGGAATTTTTTTTATCCGAATCTGGACAACAAATGTATTGCCATACAGTATGTAGCTTATGTAAAGCTCCAATAAGCAGGGGTAAGGATCTTGCCCAACTAGGGACATCCTCCTTTATACATCACCTGAAGACCCTTCATAAATCAGTGTTTAGTTCAGGAACTGTGGCTAGCAGTCCAGGGACACCTACATCCCTTGGTCCTCCTGTTGGAGCCAAGCGCCTGAAAAGCACACCACCAACTCCCTCCTCATCAATTTCCTCCTCGATCCGGATCAGGAGTCCTGCTATCTCCCAGTGGCTTACCCCCCTTAGACTCTCCTGGGGATTTGTGGTGTCGGACAATGCCAGTAACTTTGTGTGGGCATTACACATGGGCAATTTCCAGCACGTGCCATGTTTTGCCCACAACATCAGAAGTGACAGGAGCATGCAGGAGATGCTTGTGGTGGCCCGCAAAATTTTGCCACTGCCTGCCTAAGGCTGGAGCGGGCAGCAAAACTCCTCAACTTGCCCTGCCATCAGCTTAAACAAGAGGTGGTGACGCGCTGGAACTCCACCCTCTATATGCTGCAGAGGATGGAGGAGCAGCAAAAGGCCATTCAAGCCTACATGGCCAACTATGACATAGGGGTACTCTTTACCTAGAACGGCGCCCACGATGTCCATCGCGGTCATCGGGGGCAAAAAATCGCGGGCATCGCATGCACTAAAAAAACGGGTGCGACGCGATGCCCGCGATGCCCGCGATTTTCCCATAGGGATCAATGTTAAAAGTGTGATTGGACGCGATTTTAGTGTTAAATGCCTCAATGCCCGCGATTTTTCCATAGGAAACAATGTTAAATGGGCCACAGAGCCCTAATAGTCCCCCTGAAGTCAGAAATGGCCCCCACAATTTTTAACGCCACCCCACGATCAACGTGAACCCGAAGCGTGGCGAGCGCAGCGAGCCCGCGAGGGGCGGCGGTACGCGTCCTCCGACCTTTTCATACCCCCACTATCCACGTCGGCGTGGAGTTGAGAATAGAATAGTGTGGCGAGCGCAGCGAGCCACCGTGCCCGAAGCGTGTCGAGCGCAGCGAGCCCCGCGAGGGGATGCGGATACCTGTGAAGCCCGCAAAGGGACGCGTTTACCTGTGAAGGTATCCGCGTCCCCTCGCGGGGCTCGCTGCGCTCGCCACGCTTCGGGCTCGGTGGCTCGCTGCGCTCGCCAGACTATTCTATTCTCAACTCCACGCCGACGTGGATAGTGGGGGTATGAAAAGGTTGGAGGACGTGTACCGCCGCCCCTCGCGGGCTCGCTGCGCTTGCCACGCTTCGGGTTGACGTTGATCGTGGGGTGGCGTTAACAATTGTGGGGGCCATTTCTGACTTTAGGGTGACTATTTGGGCTCTGTGGCCCATTTAACATTGTTTCCTATGGAAAAATCGCGGCCATTGAGCCATTGAACACTAAAATCGCGTCCAATCACACTTTTAACATTGATCCCTATGGGAAATCGCGGGCATCGCGGGCATCGCATCGCACCCGTTTTTTAGTGCATGCGATGGTTGCGATGGTCGCGATGGGCGCCGTTCTAGGTAAAGAGTACCGACATAGGCAGAGAAGTGGGGCTGCACCTGACTCAAGCGCAGTGGAAGCTGATTTCCGTGTTGTGCAAGGTTCTCCAGCCATTTGAACTAGCCACACAAGTCAGTTCCGACACTGCCAGCATTAGTCAGGTGATTCCCCTGATCAGGCTGTTGCAGAAGCAGCTGGAGAAAGTGAAGGAGGAGCTAAAGCGTTGCGATTCCGCAAAACATGTCACTCTTGTGGATGAAGCCCTCCATACGCTTTGCCAGGATATGAGGGTGGTCAGTCTGTTAAAGAGGAATACATTCTGGCCACTGTGCTTGATCCTCGGTTTAAAGCATATGTTGTGTCTCTGTTTCCGGCAGATACAAGTCTACAATGGAGCAAAGACCTGCTGGCCAGCTCCTCCTTCATTTTCTCCCACACCTGTGTCTGCGAGGAAACAGCTGCGATTTCCCACACAACCCGCTGGCGGGGATGCAGGGCAGGCAGGAGGGAGTTTGGACATCTGGTCCGGACTAAAGGACCTGGCAACGATTGCTGACATGTCTACTGTCGCTGCATTGGATGCTGTCCCCATTGAAAAAATGGCGGAGGATTACTTTGATGACAGCATCCAAGTAGACATGTCAGAAAGTCCTTACCTGTACTGGCAGGGAAAAAAAAGGCAGTTTGGAATCCCCTGTACAAACTGGCTCTATTTTACCTGAGTTGTCTCCCCTCCAGTGTGTACTCCAAAAAAGTTTTTAGTGCAGCGGGGAACCTTGTCAGTTAGTGGTGAAGGAGGTTGCTTCCGCAAAATGTGGAGAAGATGATGTTTATAAAAATGAATTATCAATTATTCAATGAAGACCAGAAATTGCCTCCAGAGATTATAACGGGACCTGTGATTGTGGAGTCCAGCGGGGACGAATTGAGAATCTGTGACGATGAGGAAGTACACACTGAAGGGTCAAGGAATCAGAGGAGGAGGATGATTAGTGACGATGACATCTTGTCTGTATAGAGCCTGTTTATACAGGGAGATATGAATACTTTTTTTTGTGTAGGGGCCCAAACAAACCAATCATTTCAGCCACAGTTTTGTAGGCCCTGTCGCTGAAATGTTTGGTTTGTTATAGTGTACATGTCCTATTTCCGCAACATAAGGGTGGGTGGGAGGGCCCAAGGACAATTCCATCTCGCATCACCATTCATTAATCCCACTGCTGAGAGTCATTGATATGTGAGATAAGTGGACTCGTCTTTAATCACACACAACTGTTTACGCTCAAGTGATAATAATCACAGAGCTGACCAATCCCACTGCTGAGAGTCATTGATAGCTGCACGAATCACCAAGGGCTTTTTTTTTCTTTAAGTGGCACAGGTGTTTGTGTGTGTTTGTACATTAACGACAGGTGGTGCACAGACATAAAGTCCCTGGGCAAGTCATGCAGCCCCCAACTAGAGACTCTTACCATCAAATGCAAACCTTTCTACTCCCCTCGGGAAATTGCCTCTATTATCCTAGTAGGAGTATATATCCCCCCACAACCAAGTCCAACAGAAGCCCAACTTCAGCTGGCCACTCTGATAACGGACACCTAACTAAGACACCCAGACTCGCTGCTCATTGTGCTTGGTGACTTCAACTGTGCCAACCTGAGCCAGGAGCTCCCAAAATACACCCAGCAGGTCACATGCCACACAAGAGAGGGGCGAATGCTAGACCACTGCTACACCACCATAAAGTCTGCATACCGATCCATACCCCATGCAGCACTGGGTCTCTCCGACCACTGCATAGTACACCTTCTTCCGACATATATCCAGAAGCTAAAGTCTGCTAAGCCTGTTATCAAGTCTGTCAAAAACTGGTCAATCGAGGCAAAAACAAAGCTTCAGGCCTGCTTCGACTGCACTGACTGGATGGTTTTCGAAGCCTCTGCCTCTGACATAGATGAACTAGCGGATGCAGTCACATCCTACATCAGCTTCTGCGAGGACTTATGTGTACCAACCAAGCAAATCCGATCCTTTAACAACAACAAGCCATGGTTCGGTAGCCAGCTCAGGAAACTCCGCCAAGCCAAGGAGAAGGCATACAGCAGCGGGGACAGGACACAGTACAAAGAAGCCAGGAACTCCTTGACTCGGGGTATCAAACTCGCAAAAAGGGAATATACAAACAAGCTGACACACAACCTCACAGCAAAGGACCCTGCGGCAGTATGGAAGGGCATGCAAAACATCACAAATTACAAGAAAGCCCAAACACAGTCTGAAACCAGCCATGAACTTGCAGAAGACCTGAACAAGTTCTACTGCAGATTTGAGCAGGCCGTACCTCCCCCACTCCATCCCAAAGACCACCACACCCAGGCCCTCCACGTGGACCAAGGCGAGGTAGAAGCAGTACTCAAAAGAATAAAACCTAAGAAGGCTGCAGGACCGGATGGTGTGTCGCCATCCAGCCTTAGGACCTGTGCAGCTCAGCTCGCCCCCATCTTCACAACGATATTCAACTCCTCCCTGGACTTGTGCAAGGTTCCTGCCTGCTTCAAACGCTCTATCATCATCCCGGTCCCTAAGAAAACACCCACGAAGGACCTAAATGACTTCAGGCCAATTGCACTAACCTCAGTGGCCATGAAAGCATTTGAAAGACTAGTACTGAAGCACCTGAGAGAAGTGACAAACTCTCACCTTGACCCCATGCAGTTTGCCTACCGGGCGAACAGAAGTGTAGAGGATGCGGTCAACCTCGGGCTGCACTATATTTTACAACACCTCGACCACCAAGGCACCTATGCAAGAGTCCTATTCGTGGACTTCAGCTCAGCATTTAATACTATCGTTCCCGACATCCTGCAGCCAAAACTCCTCTCCTTAGGAGTCCCATGATCAACATGCTCATGGATAGTGGACTTTCTAACAGCAAGGGAACAGGTGGTCAAAGCCGGCGCCTTCTCGTCCAGCACACGAACAATCAGTACTGGGGCCCCCCAAGGATGCGTCCTCTCCCCTCTGATCTTCTCTCTCTACACGAATGACTGCACCTCAGCTGAGCAGTCAGTGAAAATCATCAAATTCGCAGATGACACCACTATCATCGGCCTAATCAAGGATGGTGATGAGACCGCGTACAGGCATGCAGTGGAGAAGCTGACACAGTGGTGCAGCAGCAACAACCTCGATCTAAACCCCACCAAAACAGTTGAGATGGTGATCGACTACAGGAAAAAACCAAATGCACTAGCCCCGCTAACAATAGCCAACGCAGTGGTGTCGCGGGTTGATTCCTTCAAATTCCCAGGGACAACCATGTCCAGTGACCTAAGATGGGGATTAAACATAACCAGAAACATCAAAAAGGCCCAACAGCACCTGTTCTTCCTGAGGCAACTCAGGAAATTCAACATCCCACAGGAGCTGCTGTAGGTATTCTACACCGCCATCGTGGAGTCGGTCTTATGTTCCTCGATCACAATCTGGTACGGTGGCGCAAGCGAGAACGACAAACAAAAACTGCAGAGGGTAGTGAAGACTGCGGAAAGGATCATAGGGACCGGCCTCCCCCCGATAAGGGATCTGTTCTCATCCAGGGTAAGGAAACGTGCTGAGAAGATCGCAAACGACAAGCTGCATCCTGGACACAAACTGTTCGACATCCTACCATCCAGAAGACGGTTCAGGTCCATCCCCGTCAAAACGTCCAGATCCGCAAGAAGCTTCTTTCCGTTAGCCGTCCATCACCTAAACAATCCAATCAAAGCTAATGCAATCCCAATATTAACAGCCAAACAACGTGTCCCTACTTGATGACCTGACCACCATAGTCATAGCTAGAAATTAAATGCTTGTAATGTCTCTATGTAATATATGTAATGTCTTCCTCCCCCCTTTTCATCCCTGCTTGATGCTGCACTGTAATCCACAAAAAATTCCTAGTGTGCGCAAGCACACATGGCCAATAAAGTTGATTCTATTCTATTCTATTCTATTCTATTGTGTTAAGTGACAGACCTGTGTGTGTTTGTCTTAATGGACAGACTTGTGGGTGTTTGTATTAAGTGACAGAGGTGTGTATCTGTTTGTTTGTGTAAAATAAGTGTGTTTTTAAATGAAAGAAGTGTATTGGCCCAATGTACTAGCCTCAGAGTTCAGTGGCTTTGCGGGATGCCGGCCGAACTCAGAGGTTCTTTTAAAGAGGCAGACATTTACAATGCAAAAATATTGCGGGTAGGAGCACCAAAATGATGACTGCTATGATGAGAGTTGATGGTGCAGGGAAAGGGGAGCAGGGTCAAAGGCGGAACTAGTGGCGGTGCTAGGAAGCACCAGCCAAAATCTTGCCTAGGGCATCATTTAGGCTAGGGCCAGCTCTGCTTACAACTAACACACCAATTTCTTAATGAAAAGTGATTATACACAGGTAATATTTACAGGAGATCATACATATATACATACATACATACATGCATGTGTAACGGGACTGCGATGGGTAGTAACCTCGCACCAGCTTACGCTAATATTTTTATGGCTGCGTTTGAAAAGAAATACATCTATACACAATACAGTGCCAATATTGAATTTTTTTTTTAGATTTATCGATGATATCTTCATATTGTGGTCTGGTACCAAGGAGGAGTTTGTGGTTATGGTTACAGAACTGAATGCACTTAATGAACCTGTAAAGTTTACCTATGACATCGATTATGATAAAATGAATTTTCTGGACGTGACCCTGTTCAAGGATGGCGATAAATTGGGGGCTACCCTTTACAAAAAGGAGACCGATCGCAATACTCTATTACAAGCCACGAGCCAACATCCACCTAATTTGAAGGAGAGCTTACCCGTGTCACAATTTCTACGGGTACTGCGCATTAACACATCCCCAGAGAGAACTTCTACACAGATCAATGAGATGCGACTAAGGTTCATTGAGAGAGGGTACTCAACCACTTGCATTAACCGATGCCTGGAGAAAGCTCAGACCAGATATGCCAATTCAGGCACCAACATAAAAAAACAAGAAGAACGTATGACTTTTGTAAGTACCTTTGATCATACATCCAAGAGATCCAACCAGGTGATTAAGAAGTACTGGCCTATCCTGAACTCCGATCGTGCATTAAAATTAACACGCACACCACCACCGATGTGTGCATATAGGAGGGGACCGAACATAAAACAGCTTCTAATGCGTCCGTTGGCACAACCATCCAATACAACAGACCGTTGGCTAAAAAGTGATAAAGTCGGATGTTTTAAGTGTCCATCATGTACTACGTGCAGTGCAATGCTTACTGGATCCTCGTTTCCGCATCCACATTCTGGAAAGAAGATAAAGATCCATCATAAGTTAACCTGTACAATGGACCACGTGATATACCTTCTTACCTGTCCATGTGGACTATACTATATAGGACTGACCACGAGAAATTTTCGTGAACGCATGGCAAATCACAGATTGTCAATAAGAACAGCGTTGGCATCTGGGAAAACTGACAAACCGGTGGCAAGACATTTTCTTAACTTGAAACATCAAGTATCGACATTACGGTGTATGTTAATAGACCACGTCCCAAAACCATTACGTGGTGGCAACAGGGAACTGACTTTGAAGAAAAAGGAGGCTAGATGGATATATAACCTGAATACAATCCATCCCTACGGATTAAATGAGAACAACCCGTTGAATATATTCTTACAGTAAACATATAGAGGTGTCAATAGGGTGTCTGTGACCAATGGTGCGTTGTGCATATGTGATGTAGCATTTGTCCCTGCCAATTGGACGGACTTAGTGCTTCATCACATATGACACATTTTTAATGTTAGTTTAATATGTTGACTAGAACCAGCCCAGAGTTTTTCTCTATATTTTGGCATATAACATTCTATATAACGAATTATTTTAGTATTCCTCATGCACACAGCTAGAGTACCGAGTTCACAATAGCGAGTAGTTTCACAAGTGCACTCCCTGGTTATCTAATAATTGTACATACCCTATAGCATCTACAGAAACTTTGATTTGCGCGAGTGGTAAATGTCAGTGTTTGGGTAGATATTGCCTTTGATCCCGGGCACCACCGCATACCACGGTATGGACTCGGTTTGAACTGGGCAGACCCGTATTACGCGACCAGACCCCACTCCTAAGATATTTGTTGGGTGATCCACATGTGACCCTCCCGGGTGCAGCAAATGTTTTTGCCAGCCTCGGTGAGAGAGGACCAGTGGGTCCCTTACTATACAGATGACGGCATCTATGTGCCATTAGATTCTGATTAGCGGGAGCTGGAACGCAACTGACCCGCACACTTCCTGTTGCTCTTCCGGGAGTACAGTGCTGACACGCAGGTGACCCGCACAGCTCTGACTTCCGGTGTGGAGACTGAGCAGCGTCCTCGTGTCTCTTTTGGAATTAGTACCCGATTTACTTTACTGGTAAGCAGTTAACAATTTTTTTTGGTGCGTTTATAGTTAGTACACTATTGTGCTCAGATTTCTGATTTGTGACAGGTGCCGGCTGTGTGCATATTAATGAGTAGTTGTCCACTACATACCGATTGGTTAATTAACTGACCTATTCGATTGGCCATGGTATATATAGACCTCAGGGCTGGATCAGTATATGCCTGACTTTCTTTGATGACACATCACTGTGCTGACTCTGTCTTGAAAACGGCCCTCCGGGGTTGAAACGTCGACACATCTATGCTGACTTCTGTCAATTAAATACAGATTTTATTTGCAACCAGTGGTGAGTGCCCTCTCTAATGATCTACATTGGAACTGTCTACTTATATTTGAAATTACGATTTCTTGGGGAGCACCCCCCTGCTGATTTCTCCTGGATGGGAGTGCGGATCCCACAACCAATATATTGGAGTCTACCAACAATGCGATAGCCTCTTATCCTGCACCCACCGAATTGAACTCTCCCAGTTATTAACACTGCTTTGAAACTTTATGATAACCAGTTGTGTTCCATTGATTGTGTCATTTTTGGCGAGTTATTACGCTTATACTATGCTGTAAAGTATATATTGTTTTTAGTATGCACTATTGGTCCGGCACTAGTATATTTGTACCTGCTTTTCACTTTGTTACAACCCTGATTGACATAGAGAATTTATTTTGAACATTATTTGTGATATTCTCTGTGATTGGTAATGTCACAACCTGGTTTTTGCATACTTGATGAGGCACAACTGACGGCGGCCCAAAATACACTTATTTCTTTGACTGATGACGACGCTGATCAAATTTACTTTGACCAGTGTGAGTTTAAAGACCTCCCAGCTGAGACCTCACCAGACTTGTATTATAGATGTCTAAGACTTAAAAAGAGAGAAACTGACCTCCTACTACATGGCCAATTTCTAAGTGATTATCACAGAAATAAAAAAATCCCAAGGGGGTTCAGGGTGTCCAATGTCCCCACGATAGGGCGTACAAACCCAGCATTTTGCGCTAAATGGTGTGGAGTGTTAAATAAATGTTCAGCTGACTTGTTGCTTCTAGTAATAGCAGAGGTTGGTGTTGAGTTGAAACAGGTGAGGGTTGATATCGATAACTTTAAATCCCAATACCTAAAAAAATTAACGGCAGACAAATCGGAACCCTGGCTAGATAAACTTAAAAATCAAGTAGAAACATATCACCAGGAATTGGTTTTATTTAAACGCAAAAAACTGGAAACAGTTAATCACGATTATAAAAACCATCAGGTATATCGTTGGTTGAGTGGAAATCAGACTGAGAGACGGGACCGACGCACCTTTAGGGGGAGAAATAGTCGTAATCCCATACACACTGACAGACCTTTGTACGCATCATCTTCAGAAGGTGAAAGCTCTGACCAGAGATCCGATAGAGGACATTTTTTAGAACAAGGTCGACCACCTTCCCAAAGAGGCAGAGGTTTAGAAACCATCAAAGGAGGGGTGGGTGGAAGAAAAGTGGGCAGGCCCCAAAAATACCAAATTTAATCTTCAACCTATCCTCACATACCTTAACTGACGCAGAAACCTCAGTACTTGCCTTGGGTATGTCCTTTGTACCTACATCTCGACATGATAAATTTGATCTCACTGTCGATAACTACAGATTTTGTAGGAAATTGAGATTAAGGGAACATTTTTCGTCAACAATGTGTGACTCTGATATTCAAAATAAATGTACCAGGCCTAGTACATTTGACCCCATATCACGCAACGATAGCATTAAAACCTTTTCACGGATGTTCATGTCCGAGATGAACGATCCGATATGTGACAAACCCCAATTCTACAATCTTACTTTAGAGCAGAGACAAGCCCTACAGACGTTACAAACCAATTGTAGTATAGTGGTCCGCCCAGCGGATAAGGGCGGGGCCATAGTGGTCCAGGACTGGACTGACTACGACATTGAGATACGGAGACAGCTTGCTGACATAGGGACTTACACCAGATTAAGCTCCAATCCAACACCAACCATTAAAAAAACTATCGATGAAGTATTACAGGGAGCAATGAATGCAGGTTTCATTAATGATAAAACCTTTAAGTACCTGAAAGTGGATCATCCTGTTACCCCGATCCTATACACTTTACCGAAAGTACATAAGCAACTTGACCGACCACCGGGCCGACCAATAATATCGGCCAGGGGATCTCTGCTACAGCCCCTAGCCATATTTGTTGATCAATATTTACAACCTGTTGTTCTACAAATTCCCAGTTATGTGAGAGATACTGGGGATTTCCTATCAAAAATCTCTGATATGAGTACCATACCCCATGACTGTCTACTAGCCACAATGGATGTACAATCATTGTATACCATTATTCCACATGCAGCAGGTATACAAGAAGTACGCAATATCTTACATGAGACAGGACACATTTCACCACCCATTGACTTCTTGATCACCCTTATCGATCTGATTCTTTCAAAAAATTTCTTCCTGTATGACTCAAAATATTATGCGCAATGCAACGGGACTGCGATGGGTAGTAACCTCGCACCGGCTTACGCTAATATTTTTATGGCTGCGTTTGAAAAGAAATACATCTATACACAATACAGTGCCAATATTGAAATTTTTTTTAGATTTATCGATGATATCTTTATATTGTGGTCTGGTACCAAGGAGGAGTTTGTGGTTATGGTTACAGAACTGAATGCACTTAATGAACCTGTAAAGTTTACCTATGACATCGATTATGATAAAATGAATTTTCTGGACGTGACCCTGTTCAAGGATGGCGATAAATTGGGGGCTACCCTTTACAAAAAGGAGACCGATCGCAATACTCTATTACAAGCCACGAGCCAACATCCACCTAATTTGAAGGAGAGCTTACCCGTGTCACAATTTCTACGGGTACTGCGCATTAACACATCCCCAGAGAGAACTTCTACACAGATCAATGAGATGCGACTAAGGTTCATTGAGAGAGGGTACTCAACCACTTGCATTAACCGATGCCTGGAGAAAGCTCAGACCAGATATGCCAATTCAGGCACCAACATAAAAAAACAAGAAGAACGTATGACTTTTGTAAGTACCTTTGATCATACATCCAAGAGATCCAACCAGGTGATTAAGAAGTACTGGCCTATCCTGAACTCCGATCGTGCATTAAAATTAACACGCACACCACCACCGATGTGTGCATATAGGAGGGGACCGAACATAAAACAGCTTCTAATGCGTCCGTTGGCACAACCATCCAATACAACAGACCGTTGGCTAAAAAGTGATAAAGTCGGATGTTTTAAGTGTCCATCATGTACTACGTGCAGTGCAATGCTTACTGGATCCTCGTTTCCGCATCCACATTCTGGAAAGAAGATAAAGATCCATCATAAGTTAACCTGTACAATGGACCACGTGATATACCTTCTTACCTGTCCATGTGGACTATACTATATAGGACTGACCACGAGAAATTTTCGTGAACGCATGGCAAATCACAGATTGTCAATAAGAACAGCGTTGGCATCTGGGAAAACTGTCAAACCGGTGGCAAGACATTTTCTTAACTTGAAACATCAAGTATCGACATTACGGTGTATGTTAATAGACCACGTCCCAAAACCATTACGTGGTGGCAACAGGGAACTGACTTTGAAGAAAAAGGAGGCTAGATGGATATATAACCTGAATACAATCCATCCCTACGGATTAAATGAGAACAACCCGTTGAATATATTCTTACAGTAAACATATAGAGGTGTCAATAGGGTGTCTGTGACCAATGGTGCGTTGTGCATATGTGATGTAGCATTTGTCCCTGCCAATTGGA
Organism: Crinia signifera; assembly: GCF_055691185.1. Classification (NCBI taxonomy): domain Eukaryota; kingdom Metazoa; phylum Chordata; class Amphibia; order Anura; family Myobatrachidae; genus Crinia; species Crinia signifera. Next base: position 274,948,657 of record NC_139217.1, on the reverse strand, counting down.
CGGACTTAGTGCTTCATCACATATGACACATTTTTTATGTTAGTTTAATATGTTGACTAGAACCAGCCCAGAGTTTTTCTCTATATTTTGGCATATAACATTCTACATAACGAATTATTTTAGTATTCCTCATGCACACAGCTAGAGTACCGAGTTCACAATAGCGAGTAGTTTCACAAGTGCACTCCCTGGTTATCTAATAATTGTACATACCCTATAGCAACTACAGAAACTTTGATTTGCGCGAGTGGTAAATGTCAGTGTTTGGGTAGATATTGCCTTTGATCCCGGGCACCACCGCATACCACGGTATGGACTCGGTTTGAACTGGGCAGACCCGTATTACGCGACCAGACCCCACTCCTAAGATATTTGTTGGGTGATCCACATGTGACCCTCCCGGGTGCAGCAAATGTTTTTGCCAGCCTCGGTGAGAGAGGACCAGTGGGTCCCTTACTATACAGATGACGGCATCTATGTGCCATTAGATTCTGATTAGCGGGAGCTGGAACGCAACTGACCCGCACACTTCCTGTTGCTCTTCCGGGAGTACAGTGCTGACACGCAGGTGACCCGCACAGCTCTGACTTCCGGTGTGGAGACTGAGCAGCGTCCTCGTGTCTCTTTTGGAATTAGTACCCGATTTACTTTACTGGTAAGCAGTTAACAATTTTTTTTTGGTGCGTTTATAGTTAGTACACTATTGTGCTCAGATTTCTGATTTGTGACAGGTGCCGGCTGTGTGCATATTAATGAGTAGTTGTCCACTACATACCGATTGGTTAATTAACTGACCTATTCGATTGGCCATGGTATATATAGACCTCAGGGCTGGATCAGTATATGCCTGACTTTCTTTGATGACACATCACTGTGCTGACTCTGTCTTGAAAACGGCCCTCCGGGGTTGAAACGTCGACACATCTATGCTGACTTCTGTCAATTAAATACAGATTTTATTTGCAACCAGTGGTGAGTGCCCTCTCTAATGATCTACATTGGAACTGTCTACTTACATACATACATACATACATGCATGTGTGTAATCATGTATTATTATAATAATATTAATAATAGAAATACAATCTTTTTCTAACAGTTTAATTTCATTTTAATTAATCTGTCTTCGGTTCATAGCACAACCAATCTATACCACCAGAGAGCAGTACAGTTCAGCCATAGGCATTCTAGCTTGTATTATAAAAAAAAGCATAGTAATGAGAAAAGAGATTAACATTTACTAATTTATGTTTCCATCTATCAAACAGAGAAGTTGTTTTCTTTAAGGTGTCAAGTGGTGTTTTCTTTTTTGTGGTGTTGTTCTATACAGTAAAATAGTTTATATACTTTTTGTCTTAACCTTTTGAGTGCCAACATCTCTGTGAGAGAAGCGCAAAATATCTGCTGAAAATGCCAACGTCTATATGAGACATAGCCCACATCCTGGCCTATCGCTTGGGCAGCTAATTCACCTTCAACAGCATTTATCCTCTTCCCTGGAAACACTTATATCAGGAGAGCACAGGTGCAGACAAGTAATCCTATATTATTCTATACTATGCTATATTATTATATTGTATTATATTATGGATGTTAATCCCAGTATTTGTTACTGACAGCCGAACAGGTAATCCCATCATAGTACAGACTCTTCTAAATGCTCCAGTGGTCGCTTCCATATCCCACACCCCGGCCCATCACCTAAGCAGCTAATCCACCATCAAGAGCATTTACCCTCTGCCCTGAAAACACTTATATCAGGAGAACACAGGTGCTGCTAATTACATAATGCTGCTGATGCTACTGCTTCCAAAACCTGGTCTGGATCCTCCACGGTACTCTCATGTGGACAGATGCCGTCTCTGCCACATTCCTCCCCCCTTAGCTTCAACCACCCTGGTAAAGCTAGAAATATCCCACACCCCGGCCCATCACTTGGGCAGCTAATCCCCCTTTAAGATCATTTACCCTCTGCCCTGGAAACACTTATATAAGGAGCCAAAAAGCATGTTTCTATGAGATTTAACCCTTGCGCTATCTGCAGCCTGGAATATCGTTGATAAAGTATGAATCACCTTCCATACACAATACACACAAATACAAGAAAAATACCAACTTAATCCTAGGCGCTGATGGGAGTATTTTTCGCAATTTTTTCCCTCTCATTCAGAGTATTACCCAAAAATGAAAAGACAAAAACGGGGGATACAACAGTGTGATATTATTTTTCACAACAAATTATCTCTAAAATAGAAATAATATTTTGGGGTATTGAGACCCGTACTCTTTATGTTGGTCTACTATTAAAAGCAGACATAAATCGCTTATACAGGAGCGGTAACATCACCAGTCAGTCATCAATACATCCAGATGGATTCAGCATACATGCAAAAAAAGATTGGAGCTGGTATAGTGTAATACTGCTTATTTATTCACAACACAAATTAAAAACAAAGGTGAAAAAAATCAGACTCTCACCGAGTAAAATTGTCTACAGGAATTTGCAGACAAATAAGGCAAAGATTTTATATCCCAGGCGTCCCTTTGTCCAGTCAGAGTCCAGTGTTGTCCACCTCCTCTCCACGTCCAACGCGTTTCAAAACCCAAATGGTTTCTTTATCAAACCCAAATGGTTTCTTTGTCAAAGACACTTCTCTTCACATGTCACTCACAGCTCTCCTATACTCAAACACTCAGTGACCATCTTCGTCTGCATACCCATCTCCATCATTGGCCTCAAGCCTCTAGTTGTATTTTGATTGAGTCCTCACTACTTATATTTAAGCTGTAATGTGTATTGAACTGTGGCGCTCTTTATTTGTACTCCTGTTTTTGTTATTTATTCCATGTTATGCCAAGTTTTGTGTCCCTGTACTGTTCCTTTGTCGGCGCTGCAAAACACTTGTGGCGCCTTTATAAATAAAATTATAATAATAATAATTAATGTCATTCCCATTATATGTCACTGACAGCCGCACAGCACCACGTGTGTGATCCTATATTATGGATGTTATTCCCAGTATATGTCACTGACAGTCGTACAGCACCACGTGCGTAATCCTATATTATGGATGTTATTCCAATTATATGTCACTAACAGCCGCACAGCACCTTGAAAAAGGCTGGAAAAGGCTGAAACGCGTAGGTGACTCACAAACACCCAAAGCCCACCAACACTCCATCATCAATTCTCCCTAATCTTCACAGGGAGGAGATACCAGCGGCCTTCGCCACACCTGAAGTGACCCGCCGCGAAGCCAGAGACCCAGTGACGTTATCTAACTGCGCTTGCTGGGAGAAGACACGCCGCGCACACTGGGAACACCCGGGCTTCACGAACCGGCCACACAGCATTGCTGTGTGACACACCACAGCAAGGGGAAGATCAGCGACGCATACAACACGGTGCGAAGACCCGCCACACAGCCAGAGACCCGGGGACGCCAGCAGACAGCACGCGCCGGGAGAAGGCACACCTCAGGCACAGGGGAATACTAAGAAATCGCGGACCTGCTGCACAGCGCTGCTGTGAATACATCAGAACCGTGAAGCATACCCATGCACTGCAGACAGCACTCTACTACAACAAGTAGTAAGATACTTTGAGAGACCTCATTCTAAATCCAGAGATTGACCATAGGGGGAGAGGACATAGGCACCACAAGTCTATGAGATTGTAAAGGGATCCCTTGGATTGCCTGAAGCCAACCAATTGGCTCCCTCCCACCCAGATCAATCTTTCAGACTTAAGTACAATCTTCAACCATCCCTAAGACAGTAAACACCATCCCCCGCTATACCCACAGTATAAGAAGCGAGGAAGGACATAGGCTTTAGCAAGCCTATGGGATTGTAAAGGAGTTCCAGTGGAATTGCCTTAAGCCAAGCCAGCTCCTTCTCCGCAAAAGGTTCACAGACAACTTTTCAGTGCACATCACATAGAGAGACCGTAGATTCCTGAACTAAAGGGACCTACGGGAGTTTAAAGGAATCCGTGAAGGGATAACCTGAACCCCTGTAGGGGATACTCTCTTATGTGACACGGCGCTGAAAATTCTCCTATCGGGGGACCCCAAATAGGTGTGTCAAAAACACCAAGTAAACCCACACCATCACCACCACATTTGAGTTTACTAAGACCAAATCTGACAGAGTTCATTTCAAACGTAATAAAATCACACTCTTTCCCACAAACAAGCATTCCTATCCTTTATTTCGCAGACACAGGTATACTTACACTAGAGAGGCAGCGCCAAGCCCAATCAAACTTAAATATTTTCGCACAGCACCATGTGTTTAATCCTATTTTATGGATGTTATTCCCAGTATATGTCACTGACAGCCGTACAGCACCACGTGTGTAATCCTATATTATGGATGTTATTCCCAGTATATGTCACTGACAGCCGGCAGCACCACGTGTGTAATCCTATATTATGGATGTTATTCCTGGTATATGTCACTGACAGCTGCACATCACCACCTGCGTAATCCTATATTATGGATGTTATTCCTGGTATATGTCACTGACAGCTGCACAACACCAACTGCGTAATCCTATATTATGGATGTTATTCCTGGTATATGTCACTGACAGCTGCACAACACCACCTGCGTAATCCTATTTTATGGATGTTATTCCCAGTATATGTCACTGACAGCCATACAGCACCACGTGTGTAATCCTATATTATGGATGTTATTCCCAGTATATGTCACTGGCAGCCGGCAGCACCACGTGTGTAATCCTATATTATGGATGTTATTCCTGGTATATGTCACTGACAGCTGCACATCACCACCTGCATAATCCTATAGTATGGATGTTATTCCTGGTATATGTCACTGACAGCTGCACAACACCTCCTGCGTAATCCTATATTATGGATGTTATTCCTGGTATATGTCACTGACAGCTGCACAACACCACCTGCGTAATCCTATATTATGGATGTTATTCCTGGTATATGTCACTGACAGCTGCACAACACCACCTGCGTAATCCTATTTTATGGATGTTATTCCCAGTATATGTCACTGACAGCCGTACAGCACCACGTGTGTAATCCTATATTATGGATGTTATTCCCAGTATATGTCACTGGCAGCCGGCAGCACCACGTGTGTAATCCTATATTATGGATGTTATTCCTGGTATATGTCACTGACAGCTGCACATCACCACCTGCATAATCCTATATTATGGATGTTATTCCTGGTATATGTCACTGACAGCTGAACAACACCTCCTGCGTAATCCTATATTATGGATGTTATTCCCAATATACGTCGCTGACAGCCGGCAGCAGCACGTGTGTAATCCTATATTAAGGATGTTATTCTTAGTATATGTCCTATTATTTGCAAAGGGTGTGAGGTGCCATTGGTGCGACATTTAAACACTGAAAATGGAACCCGATTCATCACCCTTTGCAGACTAGTTTCAGCCTGAATTTGGTACCGCAATGATTCTCATCTGTGAAATAATCTTGTCTAATGGGTTCGGCCCCTATGTTTCTATGAGTTGGTGCACTACACCAGACTAGAGGGGCATAGGCGAATCTAGGGGGTGGTCCGGGGGTGCACAGGACCACCCATTAACCCATTTTGTAGCTGAGGGATGGGGCTTTCCAACGAGCCCAGCCCCGTGTCTCTAGCCCCCTGGAAACCAAAGATACGGCCAGGCAAAGCTGGAACGTTTTCCCTATAGGATAACATGGGACCTGCTAATTCCGACCCCCACCCAGTTCAACGGCTGCCAGTTCCCCCTTCGGCATCACTGAAGCTCGAGGTTGATCTCAATCGAAGCCAAATCGCTGGGCCTTTAATCTGATACCAGGCTGGATCCATATGGGTTAATTGGTTCCAGGGATATTGAGGTTAAACCGTTTTGTTTTTCATTTCTTAATTGTAATTTCATGACTGTTTATGTTGTTTGAGGTCAGATTTCTCTGGAACCAAACAGCCCAGTTTCACGGGACCAAAATCATTCGAAGCCAACTCAAAAGTTCTTCAATATGATACTGCTCTCATGTAAATGGGTCAGTTGGTTCCGAAGATATAGCTGGTTGGTTAATGTGGGGTAGGGAGAGGGGAGTGGTTGTCTCACACCAGAAAATGCAGGGACTAGGCTGGTGTATAAGGGGTCAGCCTGGGAATGTCACTGCATGATCCTGGGACCATATTCCCGGGTAAATCCCTGCATTTTCTGTTGTGAAAGGGGTATTATTTTAAACAGCCATGACCTGCAGTGCTCTGAATACAGCCGGGCAGCCCCCTGCTCTCTGCCCAGCTGTCAATGACTGTCACCCCTGCAGCTTCCGCTCCAATTCTTCTCCCTGCTTTCACCTCAGCCCGCCCCCCCCCCCCCTAATCATGTGGTGCCGGCGCCCGGCGTGCTCCCCCGACGTCACGCACAACAACAGTCCGCATAATATTTAAAATGTCCACTCGGCTAGAGGGGACACCAGGAGGGGAGTGGGTGCGTGCTCTACACTGCACTCTGCTCCTCTCCCCATAGAAGCAGCTGCACCGCTCTCCATCTCTCCCTGCAGCAGCAGCGAAGGCTCATATAAAATTTACAGTAAGTGGCACTTTTGGGGGCATTGCTTAAGGTACGCTATAAGTGGCGGTATGTGGGGGCATTACGCATAATGTGTCGCTTAATGTGTAAGGGGCATTACGGTGTGCAGCATCATGTGTAAGCGGCATTATGTGTGCAGCATCATGTGTAAGGGACATTATGTGTGCAGCATCATGTGTAATAGGTACTATGGTGCGCGGCATCATGTGTAATGGGTACTATGGTGTGCGGCATCATGTGTAATGGGTACTATGGTGTGCGGCATCATGTGTAATGGGTACTATGGTGTGCGGCATCATGTGTAATGGGTACTATGGTGCCATCAAGCAAGAACCCCCTAGCAATGAGCACGTAGGTAAGCAGCACTTATGTGGCAAATATGTAATGGGCATTACGGTTTGTTATATAGTATGTAATGGGCATCATGATATGTGGCACAATGTGTAATGGGCATTATGGTGTGTGGCCTTATGTGTAATTGGCATTATGGTGTGTGGCTTTATGTGTAATGGGTATTACGGAGTTTGCTAAAATGTGTAATGGGCATTACTCTGTATGGTCTAAAGTGTAATACCACACCCCTTTTTGTGATGCCATGCCTCCTTCCCATGAGGCCACGCCCAATTTTTGACGCGCGGCTACGCCGCGCTAAGGTCCCTCTGCTATGGTCTCTAGATCTGGGACCACCCATTACCATAATTCTAGATTCGCCTATGTAGAGGGGAGCATCCGGTACTAGACACCTATCCTATGTGTCCTTTAAAGTCACGTACAGGTGGTGATAAAATAAGAGAAGGTTCTATTTCACATGGGATGTTGCTACGGGCAACCAATCAGATACTACTGTATCTATTGGCGATAAATAAATAAGAAGTAGATTCTGATTGGTTGCCCATAGCAACATCCCATGTGAAACACTGTAGAACTCAATTTCCCCCTTAATATTCTTAGTGCTTGATATGTGCACCTGCGTTTTCTTGTTTCTAATTCAGACCTAGCAAGTGGGTATGTGCCGTCTGTCAACCCGGTAAATCCCCCCCCCCCACCCCCCACTGCCCAAGTGTCATCACATGGGGCCACTAGCAGGAGAAATCATTTGATAGTTGCTCCCCTTCCAATGATTTCTCCTGCCTTCAGTAATTACAGTCAGTGTGAACTGACTTTTATTACAGCCTCTATCCACATGGAAATGGGATGGCATCAGCCCGTCTCTGTTACCAGTAGAACACCCAGCCTTTTCATGGGAATGCTAATAAAATTATGGGTTTTCCCTTGATGACAGCCCCTGCCCGCCCCGGTCCCTCCGCTACCCATGCAAACACGTCAGCGAGTATGATACTCGTTGGCATTCGGGGTTCTGCACATGCACAAATATGTGCATGCACAGACTCCCCACCATCGGAACAGGGACAAATTAGTCCTCTTCCGATCGGATCTGAATTAGGCCCAATGTTTCCCTCCTTTCCTCAGTATTCCGTTTATGTATTGTACACGTTAAGGTGAGACTCCTTCTGTCTGGCCTAGCTCCACTCCCACCTGCCGGTTACAGTAGGTGATATTCATTAGTGTAATGTCCTTGCATAGCAGTGTACAAACATGCACTAAGAAACCTTATTAATACACCATGTTAAATCAGAGAGTTTATTATAATGTTTATAGGTGGAACTGAATGGATTAACGTCTTTTTTCAGCCTTAATTACTATGGGGTAGATGTAAGAAGCGGTGATAAAGGAGGACAAGTGATAAAGTGCCAGGCACTTTATTACTTCTCCTCCCTTATCACTGCTTCATACATCTACCCCTTTAGTTATTCACCAGGAACGCCCATAAAGTGCTTTAGGCTTAGCTGCGCACAACACGCAGGTCACGTCCTCTGACAAAGTAGTGCTCCACCACCAATTAGCATGGAGCCTTGGTAGCAGCTGGGGTCTGCCCCACTCTCACCCTCTACCATCAGTCTGATGTATTCCACCTAATGATCAGCTGCACTATCCCTTTGCATTTGCGTTGATGTTTCTTTTTAGCAATGGTTTTTTTTATTTTTTTTAGGTGCTCCTGTGACACAGAAAGAGCCTTAAACACATGCTTTGCAGTGCAACAGGGTGATGTGGCAGGTGGAGTGAAGGTTCTGATGGGAGGGGTTATGATTGCGGGCTTGGTTGGTGGTGGGGTTGGTTCGGTGTTGATTAGCGCATTTTTCTCAATATCGACGTTCTCTCTGTTCTTCCGATTTGGTGTTATCTCTAGGTTATTAAAGCTGCAATTATAAAGAAAAGTGGTTAGTTGGAGATTATACCTCTATTCCTGGGAATGCTAAGTCCCAGAGTCCCCTCCCCAAATGTATCAGCACAATCTCTGTCAGCATAAAGAAAAAGATGGCCACAGCCTGGTTGGAAAGAGATGGTAGAGGTCCTCCTGCACCCCTATTGGTATAGGAATGCTTGCACACTGTATGCCTGCAGCTCCCTGGCAATGAGCATGTAACCCTCCCTGACAACAAGTGTGCAACCCTCTACCCTGACAATGAGCAAGAATCCCCTGGCAAAGAGCATGTATCCCTCTGGCAACAAGCAAAGAAAACGGAGTCAACAAGCATGTAACTCCTGGAAATGAGCATGTAGGTAAGCAGAACTCCATGGGGCATTATGTGTGTGAGTGGCACTAGTGGGGTGCATTATATGTGAAACCGCTCTATTACGCATAATGGTGTCAGTGGCAAAGCTGTGTGTCCTAATATGTAATAAGCATTACATTGTGTGGTATAAAGTGTAATAGGCATTACAGTGTGGTATAGTGTGTAATGAGCATTACAATGCATGGTACAATGGGCCTTATTCAGATCTGATCGCAGTAAAAAATGTATTCTCAAAGTGGGAAACACCATATGCACTGCAGGTAGGGCAGATGTAACATGTGCAGAGAGAGTTAAATTTGGGTGGGGTGTGTTGAAACTGAAATCTAAATTGCAGTGTAATAATAAAGCAGCCAGTATTTACCCTGCACAGAAACAAAATAACACACAAATCTAAATCTCTCTGTACATGTTACACCTGCAGTGCACATGGGTTTGCCCATTTTGAGAACAATTTGTACTGCGATCAGATCTCAATAAGGCCCAATGTGTAATGAGCATTACGGTGTGTGTCATAAAATGAAATAAGCATTACGGTTTCTGTGGCATCATTTGTAAGGGGTAATATAATAAGGATATATACTCCCCAGGGTGGGTGCTCCGGGCACAATGTCACCTAGCTATACCTCTGCCTGGCTGGGATGGGTGTCTGCCTAGCATTCTGGGTTTTATTTGTGTACCTGTCACTTATATATTGCACCTCATATATATTGCACCTCATATATCGCCAGATTTTCATAGTTATTATCATCACCCTGCCCACTTCAAATGGAACCGGGAAGTATGCGCAGGGATGCAGGAGAGTGACTTGCCCTTCCGGTCCTGCGTGTGACTACCCTAAAGATTGGGAGCCTCCCGCAGCTTTCAGGAGTGTACAGAAGTATGGAATAGTTTAACCATGGATGACGCCCTGGGTTCCATGCTCACTCCTTAAAACTGGCTAAAATTTGGTCAGCTGGTGACTATATGGGATATGGATCATTGGATAGACAGCACCTAGGTTGATAAGCATTAGGTCAACACTACTAGGTCGACATGACTGAAGGTCGACATGGAGTTAGGTTAACAGGATTATTAGGTCGACAGGGTCATTAGGTCGACATGGGGAAGGTTGACAGTCAAAAGGTTGACATGAGGTTTTTCACTTATTTTATTCCAAATGTCGACACAGTCGACATGGACACTAAAAAGTGCACAGAGTCCCCTCACATGGCTCACTATGCTTGCCATGCTTCGGGCACGGTGCCTTCGCTATGCTTTTATTCTCCCACAATGGCTAGGGGATTGTAGGGCATGAAATACTGCCTGTTGGCACATGTCGGCTAGCGATGTCGACCTAATGCTTGTCGACCTAGTTGTTGTAGACCTAGTCACTGTATCCCTCTATATGTTAACCAGAACATCCGTTACTGTTAGATAATGAAGTGATAATACTGTATCTAGATTAAAAAACAATAACACTATATGTAGTTTGTTAGTAACTTACCTCCTGTAAAGAATAACTCCTACAAGCAGTACTGCTGATGGGATGGCAATCACCAGCGCCCCTTCCCAGAGTCTGACTTCTGTGCAAGAAAGAAAAACAGTTGGTCAATAATTGCATTTAATTTACAGTCTTTGCTACTAAAGCCATACCTCCCAACTGTCACGATTCCGTCGGGACAGTCCCGATTTTCGGGTCCTGTCCCGACGTCCCACCCGCGGCAGGCATTGTCCCGCTGCGGGGGGGTGGCAGTTGGGAGACCCCCCAATGTAGTAGAATAGACGCTGTGCGCATGCGCACAGCGTCTATTCTCGTATGAAAATGAGGTCGCGGCTAATTAGCATAAGCCGCGCCCTCATTTGCATACGCCACGCCCCCTTTTCGGGCGCTCGCGCGGCTTCGCCGCGCGAGTGTCCCTATTTCTTAACATGAAAAGTTGGGAGGTATGCTAAAGCCCCTGTAGGCCAGACCTGGCCAACCTGTGGCTCTCCAGCAGTTGTGAAACTACACATCTCAGCATGCATTGCAACAGTTTTAGCATTCTCTACTGTGGCAAGGCATGCTGGGACTTGTAGTTTCACAATGGTTGGAGAGCCACAGGTTGGCCAGGCCTGTTCTAGGTGATATAGAATATAATTCCTTAATTCCTCTCACAATGGAAACATTTGCAATTGCATACCTCCCAACTGTCACGATAACAGCGGGACAGTCCCGATTTTCGGGTCCTGTCCCGCTGTCCCACCCGCGGCAGGCATTGTCCCGCTGCGGGGGGTGGCAGTTGGGAGACCCCCCAATCTAATAGAATAGATGCTGTGCGCATGCGCACAGCGTCTATTCTCGTATGAAAATGAGGTCACGGCTAATTAGCATAAGCCACACCCTCATTTGCATACGCCCCACCCCCTTTTCGGGCGCTCGTGCGGCGAAGCCGCGCGAGTGTCCCTATTTCTTCCGTTCACAAGTTGGGAGGTATGCAATTGTTACAGCAAGGTTCATGCACATAATGCACCATATCACTCATTTAGGCACTGTTGAGTGATATCGGTCAGTATATGCCGTGTGTACACCTCCAATGATGCACTTGTGGGTCACTAACGAGCTGCCACATCACCTTAGCGTGTACAGACCATGGAGCACATTGTTAATGGCCCCTGCTCACCCCCCAACCGGATCACATAGTGTGTATGGGGCTTAAGCTATACATCCCACCATAAACTCTGCGGGGGAAATGTACTAAAATGGGAGTTCTATTTCAGATCAGATGTTGCTATGCCAACCAATCAAATGCTATGTATTATCTTCTAGAAGGTGCTAAATAAATAAGATGTAGATTCTGGTTGGTAGCCCATAGCAACATCCCATGTGAAATAGATCTCCCATCTAGTAAATTGCCCCCCTATGACTAATTAGGTGTACTAGTGGCATCACTAATTTGACAATATGACAAGGCACGGGCACTCTGGGCACTAACGCTGGTAGCTGCTGTGTGTGACTTAGATGATGGATAAAGTAATGAACCAGTTTGTAACCTGGGAAACCCAATAAGCTGCTACTGGCGCTATAAAGTCGCTATAGAGTCTGAACCACAATATTGGGGTTGGCAGAGTCATACTTACCCCGTGGGATCTCTGACATAGAGCGAGAGACAGGTGTGTTAGTGTCACCCGTCATCATCTCATCATTTGTCCTCCGCGTGGGCTCCACATCCTCCTCTGCATAATAGATGTCATCTGGTGCAGCTGATGCAGGCGGCTGTTCTTCTGCATAATACACTCCCTCTGGAGATGTTGGCATGGAGGGAGAGACAGCAGGGTTATGATGTAAACCTGCCGGAACATAAAAATGGAAATAGAAATGAGCCTTCCGCAATCAATTGCTAATCCCACCTACCAACATGTCATAAGCAAAGGCATATCCCTCCCCCATAAAAACCCGCAAAGAACAGAGTTTGAGCTTTGTGATGTCAGCCTCAAACACCCCTCCCCCCCAACATGCAGCATTGGGGCTCATCTCTGGGCTTCTCCTGGAGAGGCAACGTTAAATTTATGCCCTCCACTAATAATAACTATGGTCAGTAAAGGGTGGTAACTATGTAATTGCTGAAAATTATGGCCTGTATTCAATGCCGGTGCGAGCGGCCGGCGAGGGGGTTAAACTGCGAGGATCACAGAAAACCAGTGATCCTCGCAGTTTAACCCCCGCGCCGGCCGCTCGCACTATGCAACGTGACAGGGTATTGTCTAATCGCTGTGCCCAATTATCCCCCCACAAATGACATAACTCTCTTGTTGGATAAAATTGGCCACAGCAGCCATCTTTATTGAAACAATACAAAATTAACAATAATCAAAAACATTCCCCACGGAAGGTGGTCCCCGAGGCCCTCAATAAATCAATCCACACCTCTAAGCACTTCCAGGAGTTGTTACCCCCAGCCGATAGCGATTGGCTCGAGGGCACCAATTGTCAACACCCAGTGCTCATTAATTAGCCTCACCCAGGGGAGTCCAGCCCCCTCATGGGGCCCTCCCCGCCGCATAATTAAGCCTCAATGCCACCAACCTCGAGGACCCCCCTCCGCACAGGCCACTGTGACAAAAGACAACCTATCAATAATTCTTCCTAAAAATTATAAAATTAGGGAGGGTGGGTGGGAGCTGTTCAGAAAAATCTCCCAGTGACCCCTATTTCCTGCCTGCACTCTGCTTATATACCCTTACTACACCCCGTTAAGCCCCTCCCCCTATGACCCTCTCCTTAGACACCCCTTCTATGACTGTCCAGCTAGTCAGCTCCCTACAAACCCTGTCAGGGGAGCCTACCCCCAGGCTTTGCCTCCAGTCCGGCTCCTACATGACAGGGTATTGTCTAATCGCTGTGCCCAATTATCCCCCCACAAATGACATAACTCTCTTGTTGGATAAAATTGGCCACAGCAGCCATCTTTATTGAAACAATACAAAATTAACAATAATCAAAAACATTCCCCACGGAAGGTGGTCCCCGAGGCCCTCAATAAATCAATCCACACCTCTAAGCACTTCCAGGAGTTGTTACCCCCAGCCGATAGCGATTGGCTCGAGGGCACCAATTGTCAACACCCAGTGCTCATTAATTAGCCTCACCCAGGGGAGTCCAGCCCCCTCATGGGGCCCTCCCCGCCGCATAATTAAGCCTCAATGCCACCAACCTCGAGGACCCCCCTCCGCACAGGCCACTGTGACAAAAGACAACCTATCAATAATTCTTCCTAAAAATTATAAAATTAGGGAGGGTGGGTGGGAGCTGTTCAGAAAAATCTCCCAGTGACCCCTATTTCCTGCCTGCACTCTGCTTATATACCCTTACTACACCCCGTTAAGCCCCTCCCCCTATGACCCTCTCCTTAGAGACCCCTTCTATGACTGTCCAGCTAGTCAGCTCCCTACAAACCCTGTCAGGGGAGCCTACCCCCAGGCTTTGCCTCCAGTCCGGCTCCTACATGACAGGGTATTGTCTAATCGCTGTGCCCAATTATCCCCCCACAAATGACATAACTCTCTTGTTGGATAAAATTGGCCACAGCAGCCATCTTTATTGAAACAATACAAAATTAACAATAATCAAAAACATTCCCCACGGAAGGTGGTCCCCGAGGCCCTCAATAAATCAATCCACACCTCTAAGCACTTCCAGGAGTTGTTACCCCCAGCCGATAGCGATTGGCTCGAGGGCACCAATTGTCAACACCCAGTGCTCATTAATTAGCCTCACCCAGGGGAGTCCAGCCCCCTCATGGGGCCCTCCCCGCCGCATAATTAAGCCTCAATGCCACCAACCTCGAGGACCCCCCTCCGCCACCAAGCACGGGGTTAAGCCCTTGACCCCGGGCGACCCCCCCCCACATCCGGAACGCTGTTTCTATCCCTTCCTGTAGTCCCAAGGACCAAACATCGATCCCTACAGCGTTCAAATGCACACCGTCTCCTCTCCAAAAAGCACCGGCACCAGACTCAAGTTCCCTGTGCCTAAACCACCACCGCGCCGTTTCTAGCCATAAACGCCCAATTGCCCTGTTGACTTTTATCCGTGCCTTATTGATCTTGTCAGCCGACCTTGCATCCCTCCAATAACGGCGCGGCACAATATCCGACCAAACTGTGATCACCTCTGGAAACATTGCCCATAAACGTAGGAGATCAAACTTGATATCCCGTATCAACTCCCTAAATGGTCTGCTCCCAAGGTCATTCCCTCCCACGTGCAACACTAATATGTCGGGAGCCCTATCGAGCCGAACAAAACGGTGAAATTCCTGTAACATTCCACTCCATACCATACCGCGCTTCCCCAGCCATCGAACCACTGCCTCCCCTCTATCCAAACCTAGCTGGCGGCCGTTCGGTCTGACATCAGCCCGCAAAGCTCCCCAAAAGACATATGAATGTCCTAAAATCCAAATCAGGCACGGGGGATGCCCTAAAATTAGAAAGAACACAATCAGCCTCAACAATCCCCTAAACGAACATATGAACGAAAACGAGACGATTCCCATCGCCCAATGCGCTTAATCAGCTCATCTCCCAAACCCATCCTAGCAGCCTCAGTTGCGGCCCCGATGCGGAAAGAGTGACCCGCGTATTCCTCCCCCTTGAGGCCCAACGTCCGCAGGACTGCTCTAAACACGCTTGTGAACTGGAACCGTGATAAAAAGGACCCATTCGCATGCATCAGCAAAGGATCCCTTTCTCTGCCCACTCTGACTTCCTTAAATATCCTCAGCCGTGCTACCGGGCACATATCTGAGCCCGGTACAGAGAAGAGAACTACCTTCTTCCCCCTCCCTAATTGATCCGTTTTAGACCTCCTCACCACTAGCTCCACCCTATCCGAGTATAAATCCACATCCTCCCCTAACAAACCTCCCGGCCTGGAGACGCTTGGACTCACGAGTTCACCAATCCGCAGTGCCCCGAAGAAGGCAAGCGAAAAGGCTACCCCGAACAACCTTTCCTCGAAATTGGAACTACAGACCTCACCCAACTTCCTGCCCATATTCTGCAACAACTGGAAGGACACCGGCCTTCTCTGATCCTGTACTACATGTCCTTTTCTCCAGCCTTTTAAAGCCTGCGCAATCAGGAAATTCTTTGTGACATCAGGCCTCCCACCTGCACGAAACCCAAAAGCTAAGCCCGCCATACAGCGCGTGATCTTAGCCACTGACCAACCAATCTCCTTACAATGGCCTATGTATAGCAAGACAGCCAACTCGTCATCATCCTCTTTCAAACCTACTGCCTCACGCCATTCTAACCAGCTCCGCCATTCCTGGTTGTATGCCGACCATGTATTTGGGGCCAAGGATTCCCTGATGAGCTGATCGACTACCCGTCCAGCAGAGCCCAGAGCCGACTCGGGAACCCGGTCCCCTCCCTGTCCGCCTCTGGCGCCAACTCCCGGAATCGTTCCCACTGTGAACGAGATAAAGAATCCGCAATGCCGTTAGAGACACCGGGAACGTGCCTAGCCACAACCCACAAATTCAAAGCCAGACATTCCAATACCAACTGCTGCAAAATAGTAACCACCGGAGGTGAAGATGCCGACAATTGATTAATAGCCATGACCACCCCCAAATTATCGCAATAAACAAATCTTCGTATCGCGGAACAGCTCACCCCAAACAACAACTGCAACCAAAATAGGAAACAATTCCAACAATGCTAAATTTTTAACCAAGCCTCTCTGCACCCAAGACTCCGGCCACCGGCCCACACACCAATGTCCCTGGCAATAAGCCCCAAAACCGCCACTACCAGCGGCGTCTGTGAAAAGGTCTAGCTCTGTAGCCACGCACGTGTCTGACATCCACAACGCCCTGCCATTAAAGGTTTCCAGAAAAGATGCCCACACCCGCAAGTCCCCTTTCAACTCACTACCTAATCTGACAAAATGATGAGGAAGAACCACCCCTGCTGTCGCTGCTGCCAGCCTCCTGCTGAAAATGCGGCCCATCGGCATAATGCGACACGCAAAATTCAACTTACCCAGAAAGGACTGTAATTCCCTCAATCTGATTTTCTTCAACAGCAACGCCCTCCCTACCTCGGCCTTCAAACCCAGTAACTTTTCTTCAGGCAAGCGACACTCCATATTCACAGTATCAATGACAATACCCAAAAAACTGATCACAGTCGCAGGGCCCTCCGTCTTTCCCGGAGCAAGCGGGACCCCAAAGTCTGCCGACACCCTTTCAACAGTCCTCAACAATAAATCACATACACCGGTCCCCCCGGGACCAATACATAAAAAATCATCTAGGTAATGAATAACTGAACTGCACCCAGAGACATCCTTAACCACCCACTCCAAAAAGGAACTAAAGGCCTCAAAATAAGCACACGACAAGGAGCACCCCATCGGTAAACAACGATCAACAAAAAACTCCCCATCCCAACAACATCCCAACAAGCGCAAACTGGTTGGATGAACAGGCAGCAACCGGAATGCCAATTCAATATCAGTCTTTGCCAACATGGCCCCTTTCCCAAACCGCTTCACCCACTTAACGGCCGCATCAAAGGATGTATAAACCACCGAGCAGATGTCGGGGTCAATGCCATCATTGACCGACGCCCCTTTTGGGAAGGATAAATGGTGTATCAGACGAAACTTGTTCGCCTCCTTTTTTGGCACCACCCCCAACGGAGAGACTATCAAATCTGGCCACGGTGCCGCCCTAAACGGTCCAGCCATACGACCCAGCTGCACCTCCTTAAACAGTTTTTCCTGCACCACTTCAGGATGCTCCCTAGCAGACTTCAAATTCCTTCTTAAACTTCCTGACACCTGCACGTCAGAAGGTATCTTAAAACCTTCCCTAAACCCCTCCTCCAACAAGGCGGCTGTCCGCTGGTCAGGATACCTACGCAGATAACCCAGCATCCTTTCCAGCCGAACTGGTGTCGCCCCCTTTTGAACTACTGTCTCGGGACTTCCCTCTGAAGCATTTATTTGCCCCATGGTTCCCTCCACATGATGAACATTCATGCTTGAATTTGCATTTTGCTCCAAACCGGCATGACCCGTCGTTGAAGGCAAAGCAGAGTCCCTTCTGCATGGCCGTCCCGCTTGTGGCCTCTCTCGGCCCCCCCCCATCCCCACGAAAGGGCTGCCCACTTTTTATGGGGGCCGTTACCTTTAACCATAAAGCAATATCCTTATGATCCCAACGAATGTTGGGACGAACCGCCTTCCTCTGCCTAAACTGCTCATCATACCTGAGCCAGGCCATGCCCCCGTACACACGGTATGCCTCTCCTATCGCATCCATGTAACAGAATAAGCCTGAACAATTGTCAGGTGCCTTCTCCCCAATCACACTAGCTAAAATAGCAAATGCCTGTAACCAATTTGTGAATGACCGCGGTATCAGCCGATACCGCCGCCGTTCCTCCTCCTCCTTTTTCTCCTCCTTGCGGGGCCTATCCAGGTTAAAACGCTCTAAGGGTAGTAATGAAAATATATCCACATATTCCCCTTTCCAAATCTTCTCCCTCACCTCCTGCTTCAGGTGGGCCCCCAATGGCCCCTCAAAACATACATACACCTCCCCTTTCGCAGTGTCACTAAGCCTCCCACTCTCATCCTGCGTCACCACACTGCCCCCTTCAGCCCCTGCCCTGCTGCTGCTTTGCTCCCCGCCGGATACCAGCACCACGCTGCTCCCCGGCACCCCACTGCTAACCGTCACCCCACTGCTAACCGTCACCCCACTGCTAACCGGCACCCCACTGCTAAGAGGCACACTATTACTGACCGGCACACTAATGCTAGCTGGTGTGCCCGAATTCTGCGGTGCCCATGCTGCCGCCGGGGACGGCCCCGCCCCCTGCCGCAAACCCACCAGCCAATCTGCAAAACCACTCAATAATTCGATAAAGCCCCTACTCATTTCCCCCTGGGGGGCTAACCCTCCCCCCCCCTGACTTTGTGCTAAAGCATTAATAGACATAGAGACAGACTCACCAGGCTGCCTGGGGGCTGTGAACCCAGCAGCCGCAGGTCCAGTGTCCTGACGGGTCCCAGATGAAGAAGGACCAGGTATCTCTCCATCGTCTGCTGACGCTGCCATCTCTCTTCTCCTGTCCTCCCGACCTTCAGGTATAGCACCAGCCGGCGTGACCGCGTTGGAGGCGGAGCCGGCTGTGCATCTCTCGCTCCGTGTACCAGGCCTGCGGTCCGCAGCCTGTACTTCTGCCCCCCTGGCACGACTCACCCCGCGCTGGGCAGCAGCATGCCCCGCATGCCCCGCCGCTCCAGGTCCAGACCCACGTGACGCCGGATCTTCTTGCACGTGGGGGGGGTTCCCCCCGCGCGGAGGGTTCCGCCTGCATGTTGGATTCCTCCCAGACCTGGTCCTGCGGGCGGAAGGTGCCCGGCCCGCAGCCTAGCCTGGAGGGTCCCTGACGGGGCTCCTAGAACGGCGCTGAACCCTGGGGGACACGGATGGGCTGAAGCGCTCCGGAGGCCTGGACCTTCGAGGCCGTGCGCCCGCTGGAGCAGCCTCCTGCGTTGCTGCTCCCAGTCCCCCCAGCAGACCTGACATCTGCTGCTGCAGCCACTCTGTCCCTCTGGTGCCTGCTGCCTCCCTGAGGGCAGCCAGCGCTGCAGATACCTCAGCATCAGCGTTTGGGGAAGCCATGGGAGATGCAGTGCTGCTTAGCTGTTCAGAAAAATCTCCCAGTGACCCCTATTTCCTGCCTGCACTCTGCTTATATACCCTTACTACACCCCGTTAAGCCCCTCCCCCTATGACCCTCTCCTTAGACACCCCTTCTATGACTGTCCAGCTAGTCAGCTCCCTACAAACCCTGTCAGGGGAGCCTACCCCCAGGCTTTGCCTCCAGTCCGGCTCCTACATTCCAGGGGAATCCTCGCAGTCACAGAACTGCGAGGATTCCCCTAAACTGCGAGAGCCGCGGCTAGTGCAGCAAACTCGCTGTAATTACCCTCGATTCTCGCAGCTTTAGGAGGCACATACGCCAATTCTCCCTCGCTCAAAAAACGGAGCGAGGGAGAATTTGCGTATGAGTGGGGTCAGTTGAATACTGACAGGGTGAGCGGTGACTAAGAGCAAATAGTCCTGCTCGCAATCACCGCTCGCCCACGGCATTGAATATATGCCTATGAGGGCCTTACAGAGCAATCCTGGTGCTACATTCTGCTACAGAGCCAGCTGGGCAGCCTAAAGCCAAAGTCTCCTTCACACGCCAGAAGCATTAGATCCTACATGCCAGCTGTATAACCTCCATTGCATGCACATGGCCAATATGACTGGTGAGTCTCTGAGCACACATAAGCTCAACCAAACACCAAACCAACCTGTTATCATGCATTGCTGGACTCCACTAGAAAAGATTTTACTCCAGCAGCAAAATGACAACACTGCACATTTGATGGATAAATCTTTTTTACTCACCGTATATACTCGAGTATAAGTCGACCCAAATATAAGCCGAGGCACCTAATTTTACAACTAAAAAACTGGGAAAACGTATTGACTCAAGTGGGACCCTCACTCGAGTATAAGCCGAGGGGGGGGGGGGGGGGGGGGAACAATCTGTTCTTACACAATATAGGGGAGATTTATAATAGCTTGGAGGGAAATAAAGTGCACATACTGTAGCTCCTAACTGACATTTTATAAACAGTCTCTAAAATGACAGTTGGTGCTTAATCTCTCTCTAAGCTTTAATAAATGTCCCTAATATTCAGTTATAATTACCACCCAGTGTATGCCTGTTGTAGTGCTGTGTCATTTGGTTGTATGGTATTGTATGCTGTGTATCATATAACTGCATCTTGACATCTGCTGAAGTATAAATGTCACTAACTGGTCAAACAAAATATAATATTGCTGCTGAGTCAAAATAATTCAAATAATATAAGTGTCCACTCACTTTCTCTATTTGGTATCGGTGCTGCTGTGTCACATGCTGATAATAGTAGTATTATAAAAGCAATCTTAATGCAGTAGCACATCATGCTTCCTTTTCTCCTGAAACTTCCTATCTAAGGAGACAGTGACAGCCTAACACCTTATATGATGTCACGATTCTGTTGTGATGTCACGATTCTGTTGTGATGTCACAATGGCAGATGGACCTGCCTGGGACTGTTATGGTGACTTTTTGCAGCTATACAAATAATATGTCAGTGTTATGTTACTTTCTAATTGCTATCTGGGGTATTTAATTACTAACCTTATCCCACTTTATATATTGCCTACATCAAGGGCTCTTACCCATTCAAATGAGGTAGTATATAAAAATAATATTATTTTTATTTAGTTCATTTAAAAATAACGAATCACAAAATGTGCTTTCTGTCACTGTGTAGGAATTACTATAACAATTTTTATTTTCTAAAGCGTATTAGAGCATTAGCAGTGTCTGATTAACCAATAGGCTGATAAGGCTGCAGCCTAGGGCACCAGGACTGGGGGGGTAGGTCTTGCAGGTGACAGCCGAGAAATAAAATGAAGGCCTAATTTATTCCATGCTAGTCAGCTATCAGCCGTCCTGATGTTCTGGTTACTGGCAGAGTGCTGTGCCAGTGTAACTTACCGATGGAGCCATCACTTTATGTACATTGTGCTATATCGCCAGCCGGGCAGCCTAAGGCCAAAGTCTCCTTCACACGCCAGAAGCATTAGATCCTACATGCCAGCTGTATAACCTCCATTGCATGCACATGGGCAATATGACTGGTGAGTCTCTGAGCACACATAAGCTCAACCAAACACCAAACCAACCTGTTATCATGCATTGCTGGACTCCACTAGAAAAGATTTTACTCCAGCAGTAAAATGACAACACTGCCCATTTGATGGATAAATCTTTTTTACTTATATAATATCCCCCAAGTGTCCAAACTCATGACTCCTATTCATTTGCTTCCCCTTTCAAATGTCCCTTTCTCCCTCCCAATCCATGACTTCTAAACTTCCTCGGGAGGCTCACAAGCCATCTGGCACTTGATGGGAGATTTTTACATGCAATAAATCGCATGCGATTTAGTGCATGTAATACGCCCGGGGAGCTACTGCAGTGG
The DNA here is from genome assembly GCF_055691185.1 of Crinia signifera. NCBI lineage: Eukaryota > Metazoa > Chordata > Amphibia > Anura > Myobatrachidae > Crinia > Crinia signifera. The sequence continues at coordinate 274,926,861 of NC_139217.1, read as the reverse complement.
CGGGGGGCTGGCAGTGGGGTCCAGCCAGCTGGTGGTGGTGGCGAGGAGTGGGCAGCTAATAGTGGCAGGCAGCAGGGTCCGTCCGAGCAGCATGGCGGCTGGAAGGCTGGATGTAGCTGGATGCAGCTGTTGAACATTTTGAAATGACTGCCCGAAAGTTCATTGGCTGAGACTCTCAGGCAATCAACAATTAAAAAATATTCAGCAGCCACATCCCGCCACCCAGCAAAATGCTGCTACAAGCTCCATCCACAGCTCAGATGGACCCCGCTGCCCTCCATTATGAGCTGCCCACCCCCTCTCACTACCACCAGCTGGCCAGTCAGACCACCCTTGATGTTTTGAAAAAGGTGTTTTACACCGAAACGCGTAGACAGCTAGTGTGGAGAGTGAGCAGCCAACCTCTTTTCCAAAACCCTTCACCTGATGTATGTATTTTATTCCATTTTTATTTTTATGCTTTTTCATGTTTTAAAGTTTTTGTATGACCATTGTGGGTCCTTTTGTACTGGTTTTCCTGCTTTATGGTATCCGACCATCATGAGGATGGAGGACTTTTAAACTTCCTGTTAGAATAAATCATTTTTAAAAGGGATACAAATTAGCGGCTTTTTCTCTGAAAAAAGAACATTGAGATACTTCTCTTCCTTTGTTTTACTGGTCGTATAACCAGATGAGGCTCCCTCAGAGAATATTGGCAATACAGGCCTAAAAGAAAGAGCTATAGGAGTGTAAAGACTTACCAACCCGTAAGTCCGGTACGCCATCATTATCTGCAGTTATTGCTGCCACTGGGTATAAAAACCCTCTCTCTCTCTCTATTTGGTGAAGGAATCTTCCACAACCAACCTTCACATAAAGAAATCTTTATACACATTAAGAAATTTTTTAAAGTGTGAGTCCTGGTACGATTTGTGCACACCACTTTCATAGTTCTTCTGTAGAACACCTGCATATATGCACACTGGTTAGGTCGATACTACACATTGTCTGTGTTTATTTGTTTTCTATATCTGCACTTCGGAGAAAAAATTCCTGACCATCACATTAACTATGGAGACACAAAGAACCTGCTACAGGCATATACCCAATCTACTTTACCGTGAGTGGGGTACGCCCATTTATTTCATCACTGCACTTCGTTTTAAATTTAACTACACCAAAAAAGATACCTTTACATGTGTACCTCCCCCTGATATCGGGTGAGTGAGGTGCGCCCATTAAAACTGCTTGTTCTATCAATTTCTCACAAATAATGAGTATACGGATTTGCACATTACTGTTCATTCCTTCTTTTATGATTTATACACCACTTGGAGCAAAGGGGGAGAATAGAAAAAAAGTACACGCTACTTGCACATACAGCGCCACTCACATTGTGAGTAAAGGTACGCTCACCCTTATTTTTCTACTTTGCCACATTGGTGAATCTGTTTTGATCTTGACATTTTTGAATTTCATCTAATCAGTGGTTTTTTCTTTGATTTACTTTCCGAAACTCCGAAAATACACACGGAGAGGACATACTGGATATATGTGGAGAAATAGATTGAAACCATTGACGGTCTGAATACCATCTGGATCGGTTGCGCCTCAGACAGTTTGGAAATCTCACTGTTGTATTCTTTTGTTATTTGTTTTGGTTGTTGGGTGATAACCACGGGATAGTACGAACTAGGGGCAGCAGAGCGCCAAATAGGGGTCATATCCTATACCACTTTAGTCAGACCACCCATTTGGGTCTGATGCAAACGGTACCGCGCATTAGACCTGAAGGGACATCAAACTGAGCCGATTTGGGCAGATTTGACGGGATTCATCCCGGGCTCGGACAGAAATGGTGCCCAGGTGGAAGTTCTGTGGTTAGTACAGGCTGACAGTGTAGCAGATGTAACTAGAGACACAGACAGCAAAAGCGGCATTTGGGTTTTAGTTGTTTAGGGCTGCTTTGCGCCAATAGAAATAGATACCAACACTCTTCACTTTTGGGTAATTCAGACCTGTTTGCTGGGCTGCAAATTCATAACAGGCCGATTATTGATCAACTGTGCATGCATGATGCAATTGCGGATAGTAATGAGCATGTGTGAGGCCATCCTGCTATAAAATCCAGCATCTTTTTTAACTGCTGGTCATTTGCAAGTTGACTGTCAGGAAGCCAGCGTTCAGGGGTGGTAACCGGTGTCAAAGTCGAGTTGCATGTACACCACAATAGAATGGTATGACTGCCATCTTGGTTCACAGAGTTGCGCAAATGGAGTATAGGAATCAGGTGAAATAATAATGCAAACCCCGTGCGCAGCCATACTATTACACATAAATTCATATTCCACACTTACATACAAATAAAATATAGATAAATTGTTTTAATCCACAGCACATAGTTTAAATGGTAAAACACGATCTTTCTTGTACATATTTCGCATCTATGTGTTCCGTCTCTCATGCGCAGCGCTCTGGTACTGGTTTAAAGTTCACAAATTTAAAAGTTATGGAACAATTACATATTTAATGGTCATTTTCACCACGAGGACAGTGTAACCAGAAGATCTGGATGTAACAGGTTTCTCAGCATGAGTTATGACCCCTGTCATGAGTTATGACGATGCCTAAAGACAAAGAAACCTAGGTGCATTCTCCTGCACCAATCCAAGAGAAGCGACATCCGATATTCTGATCAATGATAACCCTCACTACGCCCCTCAACATGGACACTATAAGCGGTCAAGCACGACCTAAACTCAATCTCACTGTTCCTCCTCTTCTTCCCTGGACTGTATTCTGGACAGAATATAGTGAGCTCGGACCGGGTTGCGCCAGCGCTATTGATGAGATGGTAACATTTGCATTCCTGTATGTGTATTCTGTATTTTATATCTGTTGTTTTTAACCTTGTTAGATAAGAACATATTGTGTATTGTGTAGCAGTCTGTATACCTTGTTATCTGTTTTATTATATCTGTAACCCCCTGTTGTCCGCTATGGACCGAAATATATGGTACAGGGATTTAATCCCTTATTCCATAAATGTATACAGAGTCTTGGCTTTTATTCGCATTAAGCAGAAAAGGGTTATAAGGAAATTGTACTTGAATCTGTACTTAAAATTTGGGTACTAAGTACTGCGAACAGATACCGCTTCATAGGTATCAGTATAGCGTGTTTTATACACAAACAAGGTTTGCTACGCTTTGTTCACTTGTAGCTAGAAATAAAAGGTTAATGGTTTATGGACACAGTACGTAAACTGCGCACTTCACTTATTATCTATTGGTTTGATCATATATGGGAATTGATAATTGAGGGCTGCGTCCGGTCGTTACCTACTTTAAAGCGCTGTACTACGCTCAGCACTTGAGCCTACCAGCAAAAGGGTGGAAGTGACGTCATTAGCCCTTGCTGGAAAGGCCAAGTGGCGGCGGTACAGAGCTTGAAAGGTACTAGCGTATTAATCCAAGGGACAATAAGTGAAGTTCAAAAAGAAAATTTGTGTTTAAAGTATATGCTGTGTTTTATATTGGGTCTGTTTACACTTCTGTTTGCCACAAGTAGTTTTAACGGGGTATACTGTTTGAATTGCTTGAAGTTACAGTACATGCGCATGTGTGATATTTTCGCACACGAGTAGGCAAAGGCCTGTGTTTGTTATAGTGCATAGAGGATTCTTTCTGTGTAAAACTATAAACTGTTGTTAGTAGTTACTGCAAGGCCAAGGACTCCGCCACGTGGTGGCAGGTTTTAGGCCCATACAGTAACGTGAAGCGTCTGCAGTGTATTACGTAAGGAATGCACACATGTGCTTACCTTGGGCTTTTGTACTTAACTTACGGATTCATTTTGCATTCGCGCTATTGCTGCTTCTGCGAAATACGGTCACAAATTTGCAATACACTGTATAACACGTCAGTGGCCGATCAATTGGCAGCTTGTGAACAGGATTAAGTAACAAAGATAAGTACATACGTGGCTGTTCGCAGGCACTGCACACGGAGCACACATAGTAGCCCAGCGGTGGCTGGTATTAATTACAAGCACTATTAAGTAGTATATAAAAATACTGTTGATGGTGCGGTTATTAATACATAAAGTTTAGTATTCTCAGATTGTTTTCAAAACAAGCAATTCAAACAGTATTTTCATAAATTCTTATAGTTGTTTAAGGGGTTTATACTCGCACAAGCCTCTGGTGAGAAACTGCTAACCAGGGAAAGTTTTCTGTACAGAAATATTTTTTTTGTTTTGTTTTGTGTAAAGCCCAGGATTAAATAGGGCTCAGTAAGTGAGTATTGCTGAGTCGACGGGCGCATGACGGTGTGACCCAGAGCGCTATAGAAATAAGAGAAGTAAGTGTGTTAACGATGACATACAGATGTGCGTGATGGCGCACAATAGGAAGACTGCCCCTATCATAGATACGTGTCTTTGTCTTACGCTATAGGAACGTTATCTATCAGATAGGGTAAAGAAGCTAATAGCAGAACCAAAGGATCTGCCTGGCTTCTCATTTAAGATACCGATTTTGCAGAGTACAGGAAAAACAAGTTTTTTTGTGTTCTGCAAAATTTGGCCGCACTTCTGTGGGACTGGGCTACAATCCGTTGTTAGTCAGACACAGAAAGTGATTGAGAATAGAGGACGCCTTCATAACGCACACTCTACGCTTAGTTGTCGGAAAAGCGGTGCGATACGGAAGAAGGAGTGTTTGGGTGCTCTCAGGTAAACCGCCCACCAAGATCTGCCAGTAGTGAAAGATTAATTCTCATTTACCATGGGAAATAAGAGTTCACACGGCTGCGTTCATAATGAGTATGAAGTATGGTGAACAAGCAGTGGTTTACTAAAAAGATGGACAAAACTTAGAGATAAGATATGTCTGCTCTCATCGCTCAAAACGAGGGTAAAGCAAAATGAAGTTTTAAACTTGTGGCAAAAGGTAGGCCAAGCCCAAATGAGAAGTGGGTGTTTAGCGGATGTAAATGCAATCAGCCCCAGGAATGCAACTGCACCTCCCCTCTATATGTACCAGAGGAGGCAATTGCCGTCAAAAGGGAAATAAGCAAAAATACACGTGACTAACTTGTACCCTGTTTTATCCCCTTATAAGGAAACCACAGAGGAAAATGATATGTTCTTGACATCAGCCATCTCCCATGCCATTAATATGCATGAAGGAAAGGCTGAGCCAGCAAAAACTGCTACTGTGGCTTCAGCTCTAGAAGAGGAAACAGCTGATGTCAACAACACAGTCAGAGACCCAAGTAAGGCACAATTAAGGTAAGACCTGAAAATTTGTACATTGTGCTAGTTTTAGGGATGGATTTGGGGCGCGGCTCCCCTTGGGTTGGCGTGGCTAGGATGCCTTGGGGTGGCACACCATAACATTTAGCACTATTTATTTTTCCACTAATTATACTTTCTATACCTTGACGCGGTTGGAGGGCTAGTATTTCTTGGCCAATAAATATTCCAAGAACCTCAATTAATTGCTCTATATGAGATAGCAGAGCTTATTATTATAGAGTGTGCATCAGGCACCACATGTCTTTCTCTGTAGAACTACAGGTCCCAGCGTGATGGCACCTCATGATATATATATATATATATATATATATATATATATATATATATATATATATATATTATTAGGGTGTGCATTTCAATATCTCCCCCCCATATACTCAAATATTGTGTACTTAGTACACCTGAGGGTTGGGACTCCCTCACCTTGAAGTAGCACCCCGCCCACCCGACCTGATGGTACAACCAGTCTGGTCCCTGGTATTCACATACTGCACATTGGAACTAAAGGCACAATTAAGGTAAGACCTGAAAATGTGTACATTGTACTAGTTTTAGGGATGGATTTGGGGCGTCGCTCCCCTTGGGTTGGCGTGGCTAGGTTGCCTTGGGGTGGCACACCATAACATTTAGCACTATTTCTTTTTCCACTAATTATACTTTCTAGTATTTTCACTTAAGTAACACTTTTTAACCCCTAGCTATGGCTTCTTTCCTATTAACTCACTAATACCTTATCTATTCACTTGTGTGCTGCCCTGAGGTCGCTGGCTTCAGCTGACCTTTTTTGGGGTGCTGCACCCCAGGTTTAAACTTAGTATTAGGGACCCACCAGAAAATTTGAGGTTACCTTGACGCGGTTGGTGGGCTAGTATTTCTTGGCCAATAAATATTCCAAGAACCTCAATTAATTGCTCTATATGAGATAGCAGAGCTTATTATTATAGAGTGTGCATCAGGCACCACATGTCTTTCTCTGTAGAACTACAGGTCCCAGCGTGATTGCACCTCATGATATATATATATATATATATATATTATTAGGGTGTGCATTTCAATATCCCCCCCCCCATATACTCAAATATTGTGTACTTAGTACATCTGAGGGTTGGGACTCCCTCACCTTGAAGTAGCACCCCGCCCACCCGACCTGATGGTACAACCAGTCTGGTCCCTGGTATTCACATACTGCACATTGGAACTAAAGGCACAATTAAGGTAAGACCTGAAAATGTGTACATTGTGCTAGTTTTAGGGATGGATTTGGGGCATGGCTCCCCTTGGGTTGGCGTGGCTAGGTTGCCTTGGGGTGGCACACCATAACATTTAGCACTATTTCTTTTTCCACTAATTATACTTTCTAGTATTTTCACTTAACCCCTTCCCGACATTTGACGTACATTTACGTCATGGTCGGGAAGTACTTCCCGACACATGGCGTAAATGTACGTCATGGCATTTAACTGTCACCGCGTCTATAGACGCGGTGACAGTTTCAACATGTCTGCTGTCCCTGACAGCAGACATGTCCGTGCATGCCCAGGGGGGGCTGCGATGCCGCCCCCCCGTCGGCGATCGCTGTGATTGGCTGTTCAGTGTGAACAGCCAATTACAGCGTTTTCCTGTGTCACCGGCGAATAACGTTCGCCGGTGACACGGGATCAGAGGTGATTGGTGCTGTAAAGTACAGCACCAATCACCGCGGGGTGTAAGGGTGACACTGGTGTCACCCCACCGCACCCCGCCCGCCCCCAAAGGCCGTGATTGGTTCGTCGGACCGACGGACCAATCACAGCCAAGGAGGGGGATTTAAACTAACGGTGACTGCACTGCAGACGCCATTCCGGTCTGGAATAGCGTGCAGTGCGGTCACCGTACCTCCCTGCCGCCATACTGACCAGAACCTTGCTCCATAGCTTGCTCCATACTTACCTGATCGCTGCTTCATCACTGCTTCCTGGATCCTGTTACTACTTGTGCCTTCCTGTGAAATTGTGCTGCTGCAGTGTACTAGCTAGATAGATAGAGAGATAGAGAGATAGATAGAGAGATAGAGAGATAGATAGAGAGATAGAGAGATAGAGAGAGATAGAGAGAGATAGAGAGAGAGATAGTGTCAGAGAGTGCTGATCGCTGCTTCAACACTGCTTCCTGGATCCTGTTGCTACTTGTGCCTTCCTGTGAAATTGTGCTGTTGTAGTGTACTAGCTAGATAGAGAGATAGATAGAGAGATAGAGAGAGATAGAGAGAGATAGAGAGAGATAGAGAGAGAGATAGTGTCAGAGAGTGCTATATTTTGTGCTGCTGCAGTGTGATATAGTTATAGATAGAGAGAGAGAGATAGAGAGAGAGAGATAGATAGAGAGGCCTAGTGACAGAGTGCTATATTTTGTGCTGCTGCAGTGTGATAGTTATAGAGAGATAGAGAGAGATAGAGAGAGAGAGATAGAGAGAGATAGTGACAGATTGTGCTATATATTTTTGATATAACTGACTGCTGCCCCCTCCTTTTGTGCTGATCAGTATAAATTAACTGATCAGCAACTTTTTGGGGGCGCAGGTTTTTTTTTATATATAGATATACCTGTCAGTGCTGCTGCTGCAGTGTCATAGAGTGATAGATAGTGAGAGATAGAGAGATAGAGAGAGATAGTGACAGAGAGTGATAGAGAGTGCTAAATTTTTTGTCTGCTGCCCCCGCCTTTTGTGCTGATCACTATATCTGAGGTGATCAGCAACTTTTTTGGGGGTACAGAGGTTTTTTTTTTTTTATATATACCTGTCAGTTGCACCAAAGGTTGTGCACCTGCTGCACCTCACTGGTAATCAGTGTCGCATCACTGATCACCTTTTTTTTTTTTGTGTGTGTGCTGTGGGGTCTTTTTTTAATTTTTTTTTTACACACACTGTGATTTTGTGGGTGTCCTGTGGCCGCTGTGCGCTGATCAGTGACGTACATCACTGATCATCTTTTTCGGTACAGGGTTGATCTATATTTTTTTTTTTTTGATCAAATTCCTGTTGCCTTTGAGCGCTGTTCAGTGACAGACGTTACTGACCAACATCTGTGCTCAATTTTTGGCGCAGGACCTTTTTTTTTTTTTTTAACCCCTTAAATTTTTTATTTTTAACCCCTTCATTTTTTTTTTTTTTATTGGTATAAAGTATTTTTTTTTTTTCTGCACCACATACACACTACACACTACATACCCCCCGGATTGAAATAAAGTTTGTACCCCCCCCTACACTATACACGTGTTGAAACATTTCACTACCAGTAACACAAAAATAAAAATGGCATCCCAAATGTCCTCCCAAATGTCCTCCCAAATGTCCTCCCAGTCATCCAGGAGAATGTATTCAGCGGAGGAGGCATATGCCCTGCTTGCTTCTGACTCTGACACAGCCAGTGATGCAAGCGGGGAATTTGAAGGTTTCGCCTTAAGCTCCTCTTCCTCCTCTGGTGATGAGGGACCCCCTCAAAGACGCCCCCGTAGAGCAGCTGAGACCCCCCCCCCAATAATTGATCTCGTATGGACCCCACCACCAGACAATTTTGAGCCCCAGGTTCCTGAGTTTTTGGCCATGCCAGGAATCCAATTTGATTCCACAGGTCTCAGAGAAATTGACTTTTTCAAATTATTTTTCTCTGATGATTTTATAAATTTAATGGTGGACCAAACTAATTTATATGCCCAGCAGTTTATTGCTCAAAACCCCACGTCATCATTTGCTAGGTGGACCCCTGTAGATGCAGTAGAGATGATGACGTTTTGGGGTCTGGTGTTTCATATGGGCATAGTAAAAAAGCCAGAAATTAGGCAATATTGGAGTACAGATGTTCTGTACAGTACTCCATTTTACCGTATGGCCATGCCCCGGACTCGATTTGAGACAATTCTTAAATTTATACATTACACCGATAATGCACAGTGCCCACCCAGAGATGATCCCACCTTTGACCGGCTATTCAAAGTCAGGCCGGTCATTGATCATTTCAGTGCCAAATTTGAAGAGGTGTACATCCCTGAAAAATTTATTTGTATCGACGAGTCCCTTATACATTTTAAAGGAAGGGTTAAATTCCGCCAGTACCTTCCCAGTAAGAGGGCAAGGTATGGCATAAAAATGTACAAACTGTGTGAAAGCACCTCAGGGTACACCCACAGGTTTAGGGTTTATGAAGGGAAGGATTCAAGAATTGAACCGCCAGAATGCCCCCCCTCCCTCGTAGGTGTTAGTGGGAAAATTGTCTGGGATTTAGTGCACCCCTTCCTGGATAAAGGTTATCACCTCTATGTGGATAACTTTTACACCAGCATCCCCCTGTTTAAGGCCCTTGGTTCAAGAGGTACAGCAGCTTGCGGTACTGTGCGCAAGAACCAAAGAGGCCTCCCAAAAACGCACATTGCCCAAGTAATGAGAAGGGGTGAAAGCAGGGGAATATGCACCGAAAATATGTTGTTGGTCAAATATAAGGACAAGAGGGATGTCCTTATACTGACAACAATTCACGGAGACAGTACCACCTCCGTCCCTGTACGAGGTACCAGTACCCACACCTCAAAACCTAATTGTATCCTGGATTACAATAGGTACATGGGCGGAGTGGATCTTTCAGATCAGGTACTGAAGCCGTACAGTGCCCTGCGGAAAACAAAAATCTGGTACAAGAAGGTGGCCGTGTATATCATCCAGATGGCACTGTATAACGCTTACGTGCTATTCCGTTCTACCGGCCAGAGGGGGACATTTATGCACTTTCAAGAGGAAGTCATAAAGGGCCTAATATTTGGGAACCAGCAGGCAGAGGGCCCCAGTACTTCTAGTACTGGCCCCCGTATTGTACCAGGGCAGCATTTTCCTGATGAAATCCCCTCCACTGGAAAAAAGGGCAGGACACAAAAAAGGTGCAAAGTTTGCTATAAAAAGGGAATAAGAAAGCAAACTATTTTCCAGTGTGACACTTGCCCCGACAAACCCGGCCTATGTATAAAGGAGTGTTTTAAAATATACCACACATCTATGGAATATTAGGTTCATAATTTCACCGTGCTTCGGGGGTCTTGCTAATGCCACATAGCACCCACCATTCATTCCACCAGAATCTGAGCCGCAAAATCCAAAAATCACTCCTTCCCTTCTGAGTCCTGCCATGCACCCAACTGGTATTTTTTGGTCACATGTGAGGCATTGCCGTACTCGGGAGAAATTGGGGCACATATTTTGGGGTGCTTTGTCTCCTTCATTCCTTGTGAAAATGAAAAATTTTGAGCCAGAACTGCATTTTTGTGTAAAAAAATGTAATTTTTCATGTTCACTGCCCACTTGTATCAAAATTGGTGAAACCCCTGGGGGTTTGAAATGTACACTATACCCCTAGATGAATTCCCTGAGGGGTGTAGTTTGCAAAATGGGGTCACTTGTGGGGGGGGTTCCACTGTATTGGTGCTTTGGGGGTCTTGCTAATGCGACATAGCACCCACCATCATTCCACCAGAATTTGTGCTGCAAAATCCAAATATCACTCCTTCCCTTCTGAGTCCTGCCACTTTTTGGTCACACATGAGGCATTGCCGTACTCGGGAGAAATTGGGGCACAGATTTTGGGGTGCTTTGTCTCCTTCATTCCTTCTGAAAATGAAAAATTTTGAGCCAGAACTGCATTTTTGTGTAAAAAAATGTAATTTTTCATTTTCACTGCCCACTTGTATCAAAATTGGTGAAACCCCTGGGGGTTTTAAATGTACACTATACCCCTAGATGAATTCCCTGAGGGGTGTAGTTTGCAAAATGGGGTGACTTGTGGGGGGGTTCCACTGTATTGGTGCAACATAGCACCCACCATTCATTCCACCAGAATATGTGCTGCAAAATCCAAAAATCACTCCTTCCCTTCTGAGTCCTGCCATGCACCCAACTGGTATTTTTTGGTCACATGTGAGGCATTGCCGTACTCGGGAGAAATTGGGGCACAGATTTTGGGGTGCTTTTTCTCCTTCATACCTTCTGAAAATGCAAAATTTTGAGCCAGAACTGCATTTTTGTGTAAAAAATGTAATTTTTCTTTTTCACTGCCCACTTGTATCAAAATTGGTGAAACCCCTGGGGGTTTGAAATGTACACTATACCCCTAGATGAATTCCCTGAGGGGTGTAGTTTGCAAAATGGGGTCACTTGTGGGGGGGTTCCACTGTATTGGTGCTTGGGGGGTCTTGCTAATGCGACATAGCACCCACCAAAATTCCACCAGAATCTGAGCTGCAAAATCCAAAAATCACTCCTTCCCTTTTGAGTCCTGCCATGCACCCAACTGGTATTTTTTGGTCACATGTGAGGCATTGCCGTACTCGGGAGAAATTGGGGCACAGATTTTGGGGTGCTTTTTCTCCTTCATACCTTCTGAAAATGAAAAATTTTGAGCCAGAACTGCATTTTTGTGTAAAAAATTTAATTTTTCATGTTCACTGCCCACTTGTATCAAAATTGGTGAAACCCCTGGGGGTTTGAAATGTACACTATACCCCTAGATGAATTCCCTGAGGGGTGTAGTTTTCAAAATGGGGTGACTTGTGGGGGGGTTCCACTGTATTGGTGCTTGGGGGGTCTTGCTAATGCGACATAGCACCCACCAAAATTCCACCAGAATCTGAGCCGCAAAATCCAAAAATCACTCCTTCCGTTCTGAGTCCTGCCATGCACCCAACTGGTATTTTTTGGTCACATGTGAGGCATTGCCGTACTCGGGAGAAATTGGGGCACATATTTTGGGGTGCTTTTTCTCCTTCATACCTTCTGAAAATGAAAAATTTTGAGCCAGAACTGCATTTTTGTGTAAAAAAATGTAATTTTTCATTTTCACTGCCCACTTGTATCAAAATTGGTGAAACCCCTGGGGGTTTGAAATGTACACTATACCCATAGATGAATTCCCTGAGGGGTGTACTTTGCAAAATGGGGTGACTTGTGGGGGGGTTCCACTGTATTGGTGCAACATAGCACCCACCATTCATTCCACCAGAATCTGTGCTGCAAAATCCAAAAATCACTCCTTCCCTTCTGAGTCCTGCCATGCACCCAACTGGTATTTTTTGGTCACATGTGAGGCATTGCCGTACTCGGGAGAAATTGGGGCACAGATTTTGGGGTGCTTTGTCTCCTTCATACCTTCTGAAAATGAAAAATTTTGAGCCAGAACTGCATTTTTGTGTAAAAAAATGTAATTTTTCATTTTCACTGCCCACTTGTATCAAAATTGGTGAAACCCCTGGGGGTTTGAAATGTACACTATACCCCTAGATGAATTCCCTGAGGGGTGTAGTTTGCAAAATGGGGTGACTTGTGGGGGGGTTCCACTGTATTGGTGCTTGGGGGGTCTTGCTAATGCGACATAGCACCCACCAAAATTCCACCAGAATCTGAGCCGCAAAATCCAAAAATCACTCCTTCCGTTCTGAGTCCTGCCATGCACCCAACTGGTATTTTTTTGTCACATGTGAGGCATTGCCGTACTCGGGAGAAATTGGGGCACAGATTTTGGGGTGCTTTTTCTCCTTCATACCTTCTGAAAATGAAAAATTTTGAGCCAGAACTGCATTTTTGTGTAAAAAATGTAATTTTTCATGTTCACTGCCCACTTGTATCAAAATTGGTGAAACCCCTGGGGGTTTGAAATGTACACTATACCCCTAGATGAATTCCCTGAGGGGTGTAGTTTTCAAAATGGGGTGACTTGTGGGGGGGTTCCACTGTATTGGTGCTTGGGGGGTCTTGCTAATGCGACATAGCACCCACCAAAATTCCACCAGAATCTGAGCCGCAAAATCCAAAAATCACTCCTTCCGTTCTGAGTCCTGCCATGCACCCAACTGGTATTTTTTGGTCACATGTGAGGCATTGCCGTACTCGGGAGAAATTGGGGCACATATTTTGGGGTGCTTTTTCTCCTTCATACCTTCTGAAAATGAAAAATTTTGAGCCAGAACTGCATTTTTGTGTAAAAAAATGTAATTTTTCATTTTCACTGCCCACTTGTATCAAAATTGGTGAAACCCCTGGGGGTTTGAAATGTACACTATACCCATAGATGAATTCCCTGAGGGGTGTACTTTGCAAAATGGGGTGACTTGTGGGGGGGTTCCACTGTATTGGTGCAACATAGCACCCACCATTCATTCCACCAGAATCTGTGCTGCAAAATCCAAAAATCACTCCTTCCCTTCTGAGTCCTGCCATGCACCCAACTGGTATTTTTTGGTCACATGTGAGGCATTGCCGTACTCGGGAGAAATTGGGGCACAGATTTTGGGGTGCTTTTTCTCCTTCATACCTTCTGAAAATGAAAAATTTTGAGCCAGAACTGCATTTTTGTGTAAAAAAATGTAATTTTTCATTTTCACTGCCCACTTGTATCAAAATTGGTGAAACCCCTGGGGGTTTGAAATGTACACTATACCCCTAGATGAATTCCCTGAGGGGTGTAGTTTGCAAAATGGGGTGACTTGTGGGGGGGTTCCACTGTATTGGTGCTTGGGGGGTCTTGCTAATGCGACATAGCACCCACCAAAATTCCACCAGAATCTGAGCTGCAAAATCCAAAAATCACTCCTTCCCTTCTGAGTCCTGCCATGCACCCAACTGGTATTTTTTGGTCACATGTGAGGCATTGCCGTACTCGGGAGAAATTGGGGCACAGATTTTGGGGTGCTTTGTCTCCTTCATACCTTCTGAAAATGACAAATTTGGAGCCAGAACTGCATTTTTGTGTAAAAAAAATAATTTTTCATTTTCACTGCCCAGTTGTACCACAATTGGTGAAACCCCTGGGGGTTTGAAATGTACACTATACCCCTAGATGAATTCCCTGAGGGGTGTAGTTTGCAAAATGGGGTCACTTGTGGGGGGGTTCCTAACTTTTAGCATCTTATGGTGCCTTGAAACCTACATGGTGCCTAAAAAATAATCTCATAAAAAGGAGGCTCCAAAATCAAGTAGGTGCTCCTTCTATTATGAAGCCTGTGGTTTGGTCACCGTGTACACTAGGGCCACATATAGGATATTTATGAAAACAAAAGAATTGGGGGAATCAATTTTTAGTCACATTTCTCTAGTAAAATGTACTGTGTTCCTTATAAAAATGTATTAAAATTGCAAATCTGCAAAAAAAAAGAAATTTTGAAATTTCACCTACACTTTGTTTTAATTCCTGTGAAACACCTAAAGGGTTAACAAACTTCCAAAATGCTGTTTTGAATACTGTGAGGGGTGCAGTTTTTGAAATGGCATCATTTATGGGGGTGTCTCACATACAAGTCCCTCAAAGTTACATCAGAACTGAACTGGTCCCTAAAAAAATCAGTGTTTGAAATTTTCTTGAAAATTTGAGAATTTGCTATTCATATTGTAAGCCTCCTAGTGTCCCAAAAAATTAAAAGGAAGTTGAAATAATGATGTCAACATAAAGTAGACATATGGCCTATGTTAGTTATTCACTATTTTGAGTGGTAAGATTATTTGTCTCACAAGCAGAAAATTTAACATTTTGCAAATCGCTAAATTTTCCATTTTTTCACGATATTTTGGTATTTTTCACAAAAAAACACAGACTGTATCGACCCAAATTTACCACTAATTTGAAGTACAATGTGTCACGAAAAAACAATCTCAAAATCACTGGGATAAGTAAAAGCAAAAAAAAGTTATCCCCACTTAAGTGAGACATGTCAGATTTGAAAAAAAGGGCTCTGTCAGGAACGCAAAAACTGGCTCTGTCAGGAAGGGGTTAAGTAACACTTTTTAACCCCTAGCTATGGCTTCTTTCCTATTAACTCACTAATACCTTATCTATTCACTTGTGTGCTGCCCTGAGGTCGCTGGCTTCAGCTGACCTTTTTTGGGGTGCTGCGCCCCAGGTTCAAACTTAGTATTAGGGACCCACCAGAAAATTTAGGGTTACCTTGATGCGGTTGGAGGGCTAGTATTTATTGGCCAATAAATATTCCAAGAACCTCAATTAATTGCTCTATAGGATTGCAGGGCTGCAGCCCCACAGGTAAAACCCGCCACTCTCTCTGTCTAAAGTGAAGCCAGATTCACTGTGACTGGCAGTGACTTAATATTGGAAGTCCAACCTGCCAATTACTCAAGGCATCCCATTGTGAAGTGTTACCTCCCTCCGGGATGCCTCTATCTGCGCAAATGCGCAGCAGCCCCAAAACGGGTTCTGCGCATGCGCGGTACCCCGGATCATACTGCGCATGCACCGGAACCCGGGGACACGATCAAGCCTTCGGGGGCTGCTGCAAAGGCAGCCCACGGAGGCTTGGGCCAGCGCATGCCCAGTATGTATGAAGTTACTGCGCATGCGCTTGCCCTGTGCAGGGGACTCGGGGGCTCGCGCAGCCAGAGAGCACGGCGGTGGACAGGAGGCTGGACATGGAGGGCAGCGGAGGGGGGGGGGGGGCGCATTGCGGCAGCCCCCCTCCTCTATACTGGTAAGAGCCGCCACTGGATGTATCCCATTTTAAATTTGATTAGATCTCATTTTTACACTGCCAATTTGTTCGTTACCGTAATTTGCTAGTCCAATCCACTTCAGCGTGAATTGTTAAATTTGGTAGATGAATGGAATCAAATGCTACAATCTTTTCTTTCAGTATAGTCATCGTGGAGCAGAAGCTAACTCACACTATCAGGCCTAATTTTCTATTTATAAGGGGTGAACTGGTGGAAACAGGGGAAGGGTAGGGGGGGGGCAGCTAATGTCTGTTAAATTTGGTTGGGCATATATTGGTGTATATTGGAAGGTGGTCGGTTTTACAAGGCTTCAGGGGATAATTCTATCAACTTGCAGATTTCTAATTTTTGTGCTTTGGGACGGCTTTTGATGAAAGGCCCCCAGGTTCTGTAAAATTTCTCGGAGGAAGAGGGGTTGGAGTTTCTTATTATGTCATACCTGTCATAATATAAGTACTTCAATAGGAGGGTTTCCACTTCAGTCACTGTTGGGATATGGGCTTTTATCCAAGAGTTAAGGATGACCTTTTTTGCTACAGTAACTGTGAGCGTAAGTATGGGTATAAGATTGTTAGAGGAGGGGGAGATATTCCACGATTCAAAGTTGGCGAACAGGAGTGGGAGGGGGTCAAACTGTGCAGGAAAGCTGTAGGTGTATCTGATATAGCATATCAATTTGTTCCAGAACCTCGTTATGTGCCTGCAGGACCAGAAGTTGTGGAAGAAGGAAGCTCCCTGTGACCTGCATTTCGGGCAAGAACCATCCTCCTCCAGCACGAAAAAACTCCTCTGGTGCTGGGAGATGTATGCTCTGTGTAGGAATTTTGTGTGTACCCCTTGCAGTACAGAGGATTTTAATATTTTTATAATCTTGCTGTGGTGTCTGAAGATTACATTTGGGTCATTCAATAAAGGGATATCCTTCTTCCACGAACATGTAGTCTGAGTCATACATTTCTGAGCAGGTGTGGATGCAAGAATTTCATAAAACATTTTGGATTTGAACTTACCCTGGATGAATTTAGAGACCACTCCGAATAACTTCAGCATGGCAGGTTCCTTGAGTTTAGGCAGGGGGAGAGAGTGCACATAGTGGAAGATCTGGAGGAGGGGGAAAAGAGAGCCAGGGGGTAACCCATACAGATTCTGTAGGGTTGAGATGGAGTGCAGGTTGCCTCCCGGGTCAAATACCTGGGAGATCTTTTTTAGTCCTTTATGGAAAATTCTTTGGGTACCTGCGCTGTCTAGGCCCGGGGGGAACAATGGGTTGCCCCAGAGGGTTATCCATAGGGATATCGTGGGATCCAGTTTCATCGTTTGGGAGATAGACCACCATGCCGCATGAATGTCAGTAAAGAGTTTGTTCTGTAGTAAGTGTTTTGGGAGTTTATGTTTTGGTGTGTGTAGCAGGGCTCCAGGCGAGTAGGGTGAAAAGAGGGCGCAGTCTAGGGAATGGTCTGAATAATTGTTAGTTTCTGTTAGCCAGCCTACGGCAAAACGACATAGGAGAGATTTAGAGTATTGCTTGAGATCGGGGATGTTAAGGCCTCCCATAGTTTTGGGGAGTTGTAGTTTGTGGAGAGCTATTTTAGTCTTTTTCCCGTTCCAGAGGAATTTTGTTATTCTGGAATTTAATTTCCTCACATCCGAGTTATTGATTTTTATGGGGATCATTTGCATGACATAAAATAACCTGGGCATTATGATTGACTTTATTACCTCCGCTCTCCCCAGCAGGGACAGCAGTAAATCTGTCCATGAATCCATGGTCTTATTCATGGATGTGAACAAGGGTTCGAAATTGCAAGGGTATAGTCTTTCTAGTTTGGGCGGAATCTGGACTCCCAAGTATTTTATTTGGGAGGTCTGCACTCTTATAGATTGCATCTCCGTCCCGGCCTGAAAGAGCGGAGGGCGGCCTTTTAGCATCATAAGTTCTGACTTTGAGATGTTGATTTTGTAGCCTGAAAAGGAGCTGAATGGTTGGATAATCTTTAGGGCTTCGGGTAGGGAGTGTTCTGGTGCTGTTAAAAATAATAGCATGTCATCAGCGAAGAGCGAGACCCTAAGGTCCACGCTCTCCACTTTTATACCTGTAAAGGAGGGGGATTGCCGCAGTGCAATTGCTAGAGGCTCGAGGGCCAGTGCAAAGAGCAGCGGTGATAGTGGACAGCCTTGCCTCGTGCCTCGGGCTATTGGGAAGGGGTCTGATAATAGGCCATTACACATTAGTCTGGAGGCAGAGTTTTTATAGAGGGTCTGGAGTATATTAATGAATTTTTTTGGAAGGGAAAATCTTCGCATGGTCAGTAGCGCACGCAGGGGGGGTTTCTGGGTACCCAGAAACCCCCCCAGGAGTCTAAGGGCCCTAGTCTGAAAGCTGAGGGTCCCCTCTTTCCATGGGTACAAGAATTTTAAAAATCGGCCCTTGGGAACCGGAGATATCTGACTTCAAAGCAGTGGTCCCCATCCAAGCCTGTTAATTGCTCTTCCAAGTCAGATATTTCAGGTTCTGTCTGACTCAGAGTTTCTCTGAGGGTATATTCCAAAAGCTGGGACTCTCCCCCATAGGTGGACACTAGTAGCTTGTATCTACTGTTCCCAGAACCAGAGATATCAGCCTTCCAGCAGCTGGTTACTGCTCCAGCTCCACACACCTGGTATGTAGTTTTATATGCTCGTTGGCAGATTGCTCTGCCTCCTGAACTCTGATCCCCTAGTCTCTAATACCATTTGGTAGGTGGGATTCTCTAGTTTTTAAATCCATTAAAATCGAATAAATGTATTTCTGAGAACTGGAGATATCTGCAGTCAAGCAAGCTGTCCTTCCACCAGAAAATTATGAATAATATGCCCACTCCACTATACATCCCTCCTCTGCATATTAAAAAGCCTCTACCACCCTGGAAGTTATGTGTCAGGGCCCCTTCATTCAGCCCAATGCCCCCTTCTCCCACCTCATCTCCCACCATCTGTGCAGTAAAGGGGTAATTAGTGGAAATTACTGATCCAGGCCCACCATATAATACCCCCTACCACCCGTGGGACATCAAAGCTTCCCCCACCCCTACCGCTGGAGGATCAGTAGTGGCCCCAATACATTGCTATGCCCAGGGGTCTACACTGCTGTTGATGCCCCTGTATATATATATATATATATATATATATATATATATATATATATATATATATATAGAAGACTTGCGGTGGGGCACTCTTGGCAATTGTAGAGAAGCAAAAAGATTTGCCAGCTGGTTTTCAAGCAGCTGCTTGAAAACCAGCTGGCAAATCTTTTTGCTTCTCTACAATTGCCACGAGTGCCCCACCGCAAGTCTTCTATATCCGTTTTGTGCTGGCACCGGCGTAGCTGCATTTTTGTCACAAGGAGTGCCAAACCCCTGCTCTCTCTCTCTATATATATATATATATATATTGGTCTATCTATAATACTTTAAATGACCCGGCATATACTGGGTCACCTAAGTGTCCATCTCTGTGCTTTGCTCCGCCCCTCTGGAAACCCCCTTCTAAAAATCCTGCGTTTGCCACTGATGGTGTCATATAGGTGATCCCAGTGGACCATGTCGAACTCCTTTTCCGCGTCAAGGGACAAAACTGCCAGCGAGGCGTCCGACACCGTCCGCTGGGATACATGCAAGGCTGTCAGGACCTTCCTAATGTTGGTCACAGGGTTTCTACCTGATATAAATCCTGTCTGGTCTGTATGGATCAGGGATGGGAGTAGGGGTTTTAGTCTCTCTGCGATTATTTTGGTGAGGATTTTGTAATCTATGTCTAGCAGGGATATAGGCCTGTAGGAGCCAGGGTCCGTGAGATCTCGACCTGCCTTTGGGAGGACCTTGATGGTGGCCAGGTTGAAAAATGAGGGGGCAGTATTGGTTTGTTGAATTTGGTTGTAAACTGCTGCTAGGGTGGGGGCAATTTTCGGGGCAAGGAGTTTATAGTAGTCTGAGGTCAGGCCATCTGGGCCTTGGGCTTTGCCGGTTTGAAGTCCGGATATTGTTTTTGATACTTCCTCTGCAGAGAAGGGGGCGGTGAGAGTGTCTATTAGGGCAGGGGCTAATTGGGGGATAGGTAAGCCCTCCCAGAATTGTTGAGCCTGTCGTGTATCTGAATCGGGGAGCCCGTATAGGAAGCTGTAGAATGCATGTAAGGTTTGAGCTATTTGCTTGTTTGAGGTAGTTAAAGATCCATCTGGTCGTTTGAGGGGGTGTATAAGTGAGGAGGATTGGTGGCCTTTGAGCATGTTAGATAGTAGCTTACTGGATTTGTTTCCATATTTATGGAATCGGGCGTTAGATTTAAAAGTGTAAAGGGATTCTGATTTAATGAAGAGTCCTTCGAATGTGGATTTTGCCTTTTGATATTCCAATTTGGTGGAAGGGGAGGGGGAGTTTTTATATAGTATATATTTAGTGGATAAGGAGGTTTGGGCTTGTGCAAATTCACGGGCAATATTTTTCTTTTGATGTGAGGTGTGGGCGATCATGGTTCCTCTGATAGTGGCCTTTGAGGCCTGCCAGTAGAGGGCTGGGTTAGATTGTTCTGTGGGTTGGTTATGTAGGGCAAAGTCATCCCATGCTGCGACTACCACCTGTTTTAGGGAGGCTGAGACCGGCAGGTATGAGGGGCATCTCCATGTGATCATTGGACTTCTTTCGGGGGATAAACGTATTTTTACCCATATAACAGCGTGGTCTGATAAGGAGATATGTTCTATAAAGGAGGTGATAATAGCTGGGAATAGGCTGTCTGATAACAGGATGTAGTCAATACGGGAGAGTGTTCCGGCAGAGGCAGACAAGCATGTGAAATCGCGTTCCGTGGGGTGGAAAATTCTCCACACATCCATCAGATTGATTCTTTCCGCCAGTGCCGGGACTCCGAGTTTGGGGAGGTTCTTTGGCGTGGGGAATTGTTTATCGAGTTGTGGATCAGATATTAGATTAAGATCTCCGCAGAGAATGACAGGTAGGTGTAATAGGGGGGTAAGGATTTTAACTATGTTTAAGAAGAATTGTCTAGAGTATGTGTTAGGGGCATAGATATTGAGTATAATGTGCTGGGATTGTGCGTGCGTGATGCGGCATATGGTATATCTACCTTCTGGATCGGTGTGAAGAGTTTCCGCTGTGATGGGTATCTGTCTTCGGGCTATGATTGCTACTCCCCGAGCCTTTGAGTTGAAGGATGCAGAAGACAGGACCTGCCAGCCAAGCATCCGGAGTTTGGCCGATTCAGGCTGGGTAAGGTGGGTTTCCTGCAGGCACACAACGTCAAGATGCAACTTGTTAAGATACATTAATATGCGTTTTCTCTTTTGAGGCGAGTTTATCCCACCTACATTCCAACTACCAATTGTCAGATCAGACTTAAGTCCATTCCGGGAATGGGTAATTGGAATGGTATATGCGCTGAGACTTTATGTCCTGTCGGACGACATTTTATAACAACAACATTGCTGCCTTTGGGGAAGAGATAGGAGGAGGGAAGGGGGGTGGGGGGGGGGAAATAACATGCAAACATTGACTTCCAGAAAGGATTTCTGAGGGTCTCGACCATCAGCCAAGGCACTCAGACAGGGGGTTGGGGAGACTAGGGGTAACACCTCCACCCAGGTGTTATCCCCACACACGCACTTAGGTGTATTAACAAATGAATACAACATTTAACTTGAGCATATCGCCCGCCACAGGCAATAGTAGAACTGGGGGGGGGGAGGAGAAACGTCGGAGCTTTGATGACAACGGGTCATAAGTTCTCAGATTCAGGAGACAGTCATTGTACTTCGTCTCTCTGTTGAAAGTTTCAGATGTGCTTGCTTCTGGAGGAATTAGAGTCGGGGTAGGAGGGGGGGGGGAGTAGAGTAGGTAAAAGGTGGGTCGTCTCTTCTTCCATCATAGTGAGAGTTCCAGAACAGTGCGGGGTGCTGTCGTATGTGGGAAGGAGAGGGGTGGTCGATGGGGGTAGTAGTGCCGTCCATTTAGCATATGGATCAGATGAGGGTTTTGATTTGATCTCCATGAGTCAGGAACAGCGGTGTATATTAGGTGGTATGTAGGATGGGGAGGGGTTGGTTGACGAGGGGGTATCACCCTCTCTCAGAAGCAGCATTGCTTTAAGGCACGGAGGGAGGAATGGGGGGAAATCCCAAGATGGGGGGGGGTGCAGGAGACATTAGTATGTCGCGTTAGGATTGTTCGTCAGTCCAATCATGGGCCGACCGGGAGGCTTCAGCTTCATCTTGTAAGTACGCTTCGGCATCCAGGTGAGAGGTAAAGTCTTTAAAGGAGTTATCTTTGAAGATACAAAGCCTGGCTGGGTACAGCATCGCAAATTTGGTTCCGTCGCTGATCAGCTTGGCACATATGGGGGCAAAGTCTCTTCTGGTTTTGGATAATTCAGCAGAGAAGTCTTGAAAAAGTAAGATTTTGGTTCCCTGCCATGTTATATCTCTGACTTTCCTCGAAGCTGACCACAACAGTTCCTTATGAAGGAAGTTAAGGGTTTTGAAAATCACCACCCAGGGTCTAGCCCCATCTTGTGGGCGGATTGAGCCCAGTCTGTGTGCTCTTTCTATGATTAAGTCCTCACACTTATCAGAGACTTGTAGTATCTCAGGCAGGGTTATGCGGATAAAGTCAAATAATTCTTGACCTCTGACCGTTTCAGGTAAACCAATGATTCTCAGGTTACATCTTCGCGAACGGTTTTCCAAATCTTGCACCTTATTGTGCAGATATGTTATTTCCTTCTGGGAAGCTTGCAGAGAGTCTTTAAGTTCACTGATATCGGCAAAGTTGGCCCCCACAGTTTGCTCAGTGGATTGTACCCTCCGCTGCAGTTGTGCTATTTGTTTGTTAATATCTGCCGTTTGTGCCTTTAGGAGGGGTCCTATGGCAGTTCTAATGGCTTCTACCATATCTTCATAGGTCACGGGGGCAGTGAGGGGCGGCAGGTGGGTCTCAGGAGACAGGTACTCACTGTGGGGGTTCGAGCTGGCTTCCGTGGGGGAGACTGGGTTATTAGATGTCAGCGTTTCTCTGGTGGAGATGGAGGCAGATGGAGAGGCAGGTGTAGCTTTCCGGGGAACGGCGTCCAGCGCCATCTTGGATCCCGGCGTCGGCCACTCCCTTTCTCTTTTCTGGCGGCTGGTGCTGCTGGGCATAGCGCTAAGGAAGCGCTTCATACAGCGGAGGTCTCTGCGAAGGTGAGGGGTGGCGGGCGGGCAGCATGGAGGATTTAAAGCCGTGTAATTAGCGGTGTGGGGTGCCTGGATAGCGGAGCTCCACTCTCCCACTACCGCATCTTCCAGGGGCGGAACCGGAAGTCACTGTGGGGGAAATTTATGTACCTGCACTGTGGGGGAAATTTATGTACGTGCACTGTGGGGGCATTTATGTATGTGGAACTCTGTTGCCGTAATTTGAATATTGGAGACAACTGTGCTCCATAATATAAATTGGTATTATTTTGTGGCCACGCCCCTTCCTCATGAAGCCACTCTATATTTTTGGCTTGAGCACCCACCAGCAAAAACATAAATTGGCACCTATGAGTATAGTACCTTTTTTTTTTTTTTAGTTGCTCGATCACTAATAGCATTAGATCATGCGTGCATTTATTTATTCATTGTGTGACATTGTGTGGAAGTGAAACATTGGCAAGCTTATAACATGTAATTATTTGGAGGAATACTATAATAATGGTTAAAAAATTCAGTGCCCTAAAATAACTGACAGAAATATGAGAGACAAAAAATATTGTGTATCCAAAAGCCTTGGAATAGCAACATTGATAACAGAAGGAAAACTTTTTTGCAATGTAAAAGTGATTATAAAACTGAACCAAAAGGATTTGGGCTTCTAGCGATACCCCAAAATAAAAAATGACACTGGAAGCCACCTCATGGGTGTTTTGGACGAGCTGTTAAGCTGCTAATCACTTTGTAATTGTTAACAGTTACATCCAACTAATTGATAACTGATACCCTTTTCACATTGCAAAAGCGGTTCCCTTGTTTTCCGAATAAATCTGGGTCACCCATTATACAAAGGATCATCCGGATTTTACCCTTTTTATCACCTGGGTCGAATTGCCAGGGTTGGTCGACCCAGGTTATTCGGTGTGGTGCGTTCACACCACAACACGTCACCAACCCGGGTCTGACCCAGGTTATTCTTGCGATGTGAAAGACATAATAATAACTTGAAGATTTAAACAAGCCTCATATATAATTATATATATATATATATTTATATATATATATATATATATATATATATATATATATATATATATATATATATATATATATATATATATATATAGAGAGATCCAAATCACCAAATCATATGGGGAAAAAACGGCACTCAGAAGACTGTCAGATGAAAACAAAAACTTGTATTGTGGTGTACAGGGGAACGTTTCGGGGATACAACCCCGTCCTCAGCCCCAACCTACAGCAATGGGTGACCCGTACAGCTACAATTTATACTTACCTGACCTGGAGGCTTCTCACAGACGCGCGAGCAGCGCGAATCCACCGTCCGGAAGCAGACAGCTCACCCCTTCCTGCGTGCGGTGCACAGCTACGGTTGCTAAGCAACCCCAGCAGCTTGCGCCTCACAGGGTAGGAAGTGTAGCGTTCCACAGACCAGTGCGGAGAACCAGACATCTGCCGCCCGCTGCTGAGAATCCCAGGTCAGGTGAAAAACGGTAACTGGAGGCTGCAAATCGCCATTGATCCAGCTCCAGCAGCAGGGCAACTTGTAACCTTATGACACGCATATAGTACCTGGTCTACGGCTTCATGGGGATCACATCTAACAGGATGCTTCACACAATGATAGCGTGGTCGACACAGGAACCTGCTGACATGCCAATTTGTCCAAAGTGCACGCATAGCTGGGCTTCATGTTCAATGGCTGGAAAGCGCCTGCAATACAAAAAGACATGACACATATAATGATTAATGGGTGGTAGAGGAAACATAACAAATACACAAGTGACAGACTAGAAAGTAAACAAATGTCCCAGAGGTGATCACGAAGCCCAGGATCGGACTCAAGAAAGGCTGTTCCAATTAATTTTTTCATTGAGGCCATCTGGGTGGATGGTCCCCAATTTAAAGATCCATTCTGATTCTTTGATTAATAATCTCTTAGCACGATCTCCTCCACGTAGTGTTTCAACCACATGGTCTATCATGTAGTATTTCAAAGAGGAGATGGAGTGACCACATTTTTTGAAGTGGCGGGCAACCGGTTGGTCCACCTCCCTGCCTCGAAGAGACAGGTTAATGGCCGATCGGTGCGCCGCCATTCTTTCCCTGAAAGTATGGGTCGTTTGCCCGATATAGTACAGCCCACATGGACATACAATGATGTAAACCACATGGGACATCCGACATGTCAAGACATGTCTGATGTCATACATCTTGGGCCTGTGAGGGTGTTTAAATTGCTTGCAGGTAATCAGATGCTTGCACGTTTCACATGATAGGCAGCTGTAACAGCCAGGAGCTTTGATATAGGTGTTGGGTGGTCTAGGAATGCCTCTACCGGTGATGTCAGCCTTCACCAGACGGTCCCTAAGATTAGGGCCTCTGCGGAAGGCGGCAAGTGGTCTGACTGATTGCAAGCCAGGTAGATCTGGATCAGTTTTAACAATGGGCCAGAGAGCGTTGGTAGCATGTCTGATCACCACACTAGCAGTGGTGAAAGAGCTGGACCATGGTAATACCGCTGTCGGGTTTTTGACCCGAGGGGTGAGAAGATCAATCTTGGGCATTCTCAGAACTTCTTGTTTTTGAATTAACAGAGTATTAAGGTCATAGCCACGAGTGGCAAATTTGGAGACCAGAGTGTCCAAACGAGATTCCACCTCAGCGGGATTGCTGATGATGCGAGCCACTCGCATCATCTGAGACCGTGGCAAGCCACGTTTCAGGGCTGGCGGATGGTGGCTAGAGCACATTAAGAAAGTATTCTTGTCCACGTCTTTGAAGTAGACATCGGTGCCAATTCTATTATGGTCAATCGATACTGCAACATCGAGGAAGTGAGTCACTATCGTGCTGAAGGTAGCGGTATACTTGATAGTAGAATTGCCGATGTTGATGTCGGCAATGAGTTTTTCAAGCGCCTCCTGTCCACCCGTCCACAGGATAAAGATATCATCTATGTAACGGGTGAACAGGAGCAAGCTGTCACGGACAGCAGGATCTGAAAAAAATCTCATTTCCTCCTCAAAGAACATAAAAATGTTGGCGTAAGAGGGGGCCATAGGAGACCCCATGGCGCACCCTCTTAGCTGCAGGTAATACCCACCGTCGAACAGGAAGTAATTGCGCTGCAATGTCAGCGCCAGCAACTGTATGAACAACTCATGATCCAGTAAATTAGGATCAAGATACTGCAAAAAAAACCTGCGTACAGCCTCCAATCCACCAGCATGTGGAATGGAGGTGTACAGGCTGCACACATCTAGGCACACCATGATGGTGCCAGCAGGTAACTCATCGAATTGATTTAATAACTGAAGAAAGTGGGTGGTATCTTTCAAAAAAGATGATTTGAGTGTCAAAAGTTGTTGCAGTAGATGGTCTAACAGTTGGGCAACGTGTTGATATAATGAGTTGCGTGCCGAAATTATTGGCCTTCCTGGGGGTAACAGAGGGTCTTTATGAACTTTGGGTAAAGAGTAAAGAACAGGTACCATGGGATGTTCAATGAAGATAGCTTTAAATAATTTGGATGACATCTTTCCATCGTTGACGGCCTTAGTAAGAATGTTGAACAATTCCTGTTGGTACTTGCTGGTGGGGTTGGCAGTGAGTTTTTGATAGACATGGGCATCCGATAATTGATTGTAGAGTTCTGAGCGGTAGCTGGAAATATCTTGCACGACGATTGCCCCGCCCTTGTCGGCGGGTCTGATAACTATGTCCTCGTATTTACTAAGAGCACTCAAGGCTTGAGATTCAGATGCAGTGAGATTCTTTCTCATCTTACCTGGTGCTGCCGAGAACTTGGCGACAGAATCGTCGAGGAGCCTACCGAATGTCCTGATAGAAGGATTAGTGGAAACTGGATCAAAGCGGAATATTACCCCCAGGAAGGCCAATAATTTCGGCACGCAACTCATTATATCAACACGTTGCCCAACTGTTAGACCATCTACTGCAACCACTTTTGACACTCAAATCATCTTTTTTGAAAGATACCACCCACTTTCTTCAGTTATTAAATCAATTCGATGAGTTACCTGCTGGCACCATCATGGTGTGCCTAGATGTGTGCAGCCTGTACACCTCCATTCCACATGCTGGTGGATTGGAGGCTGTACGCAGGTTTATTTTGCAGTATCTTTATCCTAATTTACTGGATCATGAGTTGTTCATACAGTTGCTGGCGCTGACATTGCAGCGCAATTACTTCCTGTTCGACGGTGGGTATTACCTGCAGCTAAGAGGGTGCGCCATGGGGTCTCCTATGGCCCCCTCTTACGCCAACATTTTTATGTTCTTTGAGGAGGAAATGAGATTTTTTTCAGATCCTGCTGTCCGTGACAGCTTGCTCCTGTTCACCCGTTACATAGATGATATCTTTATCCTGTGGACGGGTGGACAGGAGGCGCTTGAAAAACTCATTGCCGACATCAACATCGGCAATTCTACTATCAAGTATACCGCTACCTTCAGCACGATAGTGACTCACTTCCTCGATGTTGCAGTATCGATTGACCATAACAGAATTGGCACCGATGTCTACTTCAAAGACGTGGACAAGAATACTTTCTTAATGTGCTCTAGCCACCATCCGCCAGCCCTGAAACATGGCTTGCCACGGTCTCAGATGATGCGAGTGGCTCGCATCATCAGCAATCCCGCTGAGGTGGAATCTCGTTTGGACACTCTGGTCTCCAAATTTGCCACTCGTGGCTATGACCTTAATACTCTGTTAATTCAAAAACAAGAAGTTCTGAGAATGCCCAAGATTGATCTTCTCACCCCTCGGGTCAAAAACCCGACAGCGGTATTACCATGGTCCAGCTCTTTCACCACTGCTAGTGTGGTGATCAGACATGCTACCAACGCTCTCTGGCCCATTGTTAAAACTGATCCAGATCTACCTGGCTTGCAATCAGTCAGACCACTTGCCGCCTTCCGCAGAGGCCCTAATCTTAGGGACCGTCTGGTGAAGGCTGACATCACCGGTAGAGGCATTCCTAGACCACCCAACACCTATATCAAAGCTCCTGGCTGTTACAGCTGCCTATCATGTGAAACGTGCAAGCATCTGATTACCTGCAAGCAATTTAAACACCCTCACAGGCCCAAGATGTATGACATCAGACATGTCTTGACATGTCGGATGTCCCATGTGGTTTACATCATTGTATGTCCATGTGGGCTGTACTATATCGGGCAAACGACCCGTACTTTCAGGGAAAGAATGGCGGCGCACCGATCGGCCATTAACCTGTCTCTTCGAGGCAGGGAGGTGGACCAACCGGTTGCCCGCCACTTCAAAAAATGTGGTCACTCCATCTCCTCTTTGAAATACTACATGATAGACCATGTGGTTGAAACACTACGTGGAGGAGATCGTGCTAAGAGATTATTAATCAAAGAATCAGAATAGTTCTTTAAATTGGGGACCATCCACCCAGATGGCCTCAATGAAAAAATTAATTGGAACAGCCTTTCTTGAGTCCGATCCTGGGCTTCGTGATCACCTCTGGGACATTTGTTTACTTTCTAGTCTGTCACTTGTGTATTTGTTATGTTTCCTCTACCACCCATTAATCATTATATGTGTCATGTCTTTTTGTATTGCAGGCGCTTTCCAGCCATTGAACATGAAGCCCAGCTATGCGTGCACTTTGGACAAATTGGCATGTCAGCAGGTTCCTGTGTCGACCACGCTATCATTGTGTGAAGCATCCTGTTAGATGTGATCCCCATGAAGCCGTAGACCAGGTACTATATGCGTGTCATAAGGTTACAAGTTGCCCTGCTGCTGGAGCTGGATCAATGGCGATTTGCAGCCTCCAGTTACCATTTTTCACCTGACCTGGGATTCTCAGCAGCAGGCGGCAGATGTCTGGTTCTCCGTACTGGTCTGTGGAACGCTACACTTCCTACCCTGTGAGGCGCAAGCTGCTGGGGTTGCTTAGCAACCGTAGCTGTGCACCGCACGCAGGAAGGGGTGAGCTGTCTGCTTCCGGACGGTGGATTCGCGCTGCTCGCGCGTCTGTGAGAAGCCTCCAGGTCAGGTAAGTATAAATTGTAGCTGTACGGGTCACCCATTGCTGTAGGTTGGGGCTGAGGACGGGGTTGTATCCCCGAAACGTTCCCCTGTACACCACAATACAAGTTTTTGTTTTCATCTGACAGTCTTCTGAGTGCCGTTTTTTCCCCATATGATTTGGTGATTTGGATCTGTGTTACTCTCATCTGGCACCGGGAGCATGCTGAACTATTAACCATCGAGTGCCGGCAGCTTTTGGATTTGTATATATATATATATATATATATATATATATATATATATATATATATATATATATATATATATATAGTGACCCACAGCATAGTCACTCTAGACTTGTTACCGCACAGCAAAAAAAAGATAACCCCCCACCATAGACACAGTAACCCTGCAGCATCTTACCTGATGATAGCACTGTCTCCCAACCCATTGTCTATGGCTTTGGTCTTGGAGGAGCCTGGAAGTCCTTCTGCACAAGGAAGACCAAATCACAGGGTGAGCAGACACCCCCAGGGGGTGACTCCCATCCTGACCCGCTGCATATGTATGTGACTGACAGCTAGTGCCAATCACTTCCAGTGAGTATGGTGGATGCTGCTGTCTCGCTCCAACTTCCTCCCTCTTGATGACCCTTCTCATGCCTCTCTCAGGTTACCTGCAGCTCTGGGGCCCTGCACTAATAACTCTAGTTGCGGGGATGTCAGCCGAGACATGGAGGCTGTAGAGAGCTACATTAGCCACAGTGAGAGGGACAAGTGTGTGAAGGGGGATTTGCTTACTCTTCTGAAAAACTGGGGGAAGTAACTAAATTTGGGCAATCCCCATTGATTACACAGAGCCTATATAACCTTCCTGCATCCTATCCGGTATCCAGATTGATCATAGACTGACTCATGATAGACAGTCATATGGTCGACCACTAATGGTCTACAGTCAAAAGGTCGACAGGGTCAAAAGACCGACAGGGTTTAAAGGTCGACACACAATAGGTCAACAGGGCCTAAGGTTGACATGGAAAAGGTCGACAGGGTTTAAAGG
Source organism: Crinia signifera (assembly GCF_055691185.1). Taxonomy (NCBI): domain Eukaryota; kingdom Metazoa; phylum Chordata; class Amphibia; order Anura; family Myobatrachidae; genus Crinia; species Crinia signifera. The sequence continues at coordinate 274,896,711 of NC_139217.1, read as the reverse complement.
TCAACAGGCAATAGGTCAGCATGGTCAAAAGGTCAACATGGAAAAGGTCAACATGGAAAAGGTCAACATGAAAAACATTTTTTAACTAAATTTTCAGCCGACATGTACCGACAGGCGGTATTTCATGCCCTACCATCCACTAGGGCATGGAGGGAGAATAAAAGCGTGCTCAGCCCAGCAAGGCACTGAGCCCGAAGCATGGCGAGCGCAGCGGTACACTTAAACAGTGTCCATGTCGACCTATGTCGACATAGACACCCTAAAAACATTAAAAACTCATGTCAACCTTTTGGCTGTCAACCTTTAGACCATGTCAACCTTTTGACCATGTCAACCTTTTACCTGTCGGCCTTTAGACCCCGACGACCTTGTGACTGTCGACCATTAGTGGTCGACCATTTGACTGTCTATCATGAGACAGTTTATGATGCATACCATAACCTCCCTATCCACATCCTAATGAAGTAGGCAGGGATAGGGGATGCTATGACATCTCGGCCATGCTATCTTATATGATTTTACTGGCCAGGGAGAGATCTGGGAAATCAGTGTGATCCCTATCCACATAACACTTGCAGAGAGAGGATTACACACTCCCTCACTCTCCCCATGCCCCAGCCAATGTTCCACCTTTATCATCCTGCTTATGAGGTAAAGCACCAGGTCCATCTACCCGATAGGTTCTCTGCCAGAGGGGAAAAATAATTAACTGGCAGCTCGTATGAGTTACAATTTACATGTATGCTGGGTGCCTTATGCCTCAATGACATTTAAAGCTGCATTTTTTAAAACAAAAATGCTATTTATGTAGAATTTCTAATATTGTTTTATTGGTATACTTTATTAAGCATGGAAGCTGGCAGTCTCCTCCACCAGCTTCAGCATGACGGACTCAAGGAAGCACGCAATAGCGCGTACACAATGGATGATTTTAAAATCCAGGGATCCGTAGCAGTCAAAATATTGTGTAATGTTTACCCAGCTTAGAACATCATGTATACTATGAACCAGCGGAGGACAGTGCGGGATAGTCTTTGCATGTACAGGTATCATCTGTGTAGGCAAACAGGATTTAATACCAATAAGGCTGGGTACGGACTAATAGATTTATCTGCAGATCAATGGATTTGCAGATATAGCCCTTGATGGGTTTGACAGTGCGTTTTCCATACACACTGCCTGATCCCTCATGACTGATTGTTATCACAACTGGGCAGGTGCATTTACATGTGCCCACCCATTGGAACTGTCAGTCACTGCTGGCTTCTAGTGTGGGCTGTCGGTGGTTTGCCCGCACACACAGCATGATGCACTGGGGGAAATTTACTAAAATATGAATGGCTACGAATGGCAGTATTCATAGCCATTTGTACCCGTATACGGCCATAAATTCATATTTCAGAATTTACAAAGGCGGCATTCATATTCTTTGCACAGGCATATGCGTATTCGTATGAATCGCCATTCATTCGAATGGTGATTCAAAATTTACTAAGGGCCATCTGTAAAATTCTCCTCATTTTCCAGGTGTTTTTGTCTGTAGCCTGCACGGTTTAATCAGATTTCTGTCAGATATTGGCCCTTATTCAGATCTGATTGCAGTACAAATTTGTTCTCAAAATGGGCAAAACCATGTGCACTGCAGGTGGGGAAGATGTAACATGTATAGAGAGAGTTAGATTTGGGTGAGTTATTTTTTTTTTCTGTGCAGGGTAAATACTGGCTGCATTATTTTTACACTACCATATAGATTTCAGTTTCAACAAACACCCACCTAAATTTAATTCTCTCTGCACATGTTAGATCTGCCCCACCTGCAGTGCACCTGGTTTTGCCCATTTTGAGAACAAACTTGTACTGCGATCAGATCTGAATAAGGGCCATTGTCTGTGGAAAAGAAATAAATAATTAAATATAACCAGCCCTGGGCTCAAAGAACAGGTCCTGGTTTTAGAAATTCAGGGGCCAAAGAAGTTGGTGGTCCCCAGGATCTCTAAAACCAGCATCTCTCAAGGTCTGTTCCTGGTTCCCAAAATATGGGTGACAAAAATAAATAGGAGTCCCCCGTATTATAACAACCATCCAGCAGGTAATGCCACAGCCAGGTGAAACATTTTATACAACTTCCCCAGGCCAAAGCATTAGCCCCCTGACTGGTCAGCCCAGGCAGGGACCCTGGGGGAGTGGGGACTCCCCAATAAAGGTTCCTTTCCCCCTCCAGGATACCCTCTGCCCCTGCTGAAGTGTGGTGGGCACTGGGTTGATGTGTCAGTGACTTCACTGAATGAAATGTGCACTATATCATGCACTATATCATTTGCCTGGGTGTTCTGCAGAAATCATTAACTATATCGCTCAGAGAGCATATCGTTTAGTGTGTTCCCAGCTTAGGAGACAAGCTGCAGCAAAAAAGTGGCTGGGAATTGCAGTACCACAGTCTGTTTTCGTGGTCTAAGCATGGAGAAAACATGTTCAAGCTTTTGTCAACCTTCCCTTAAGATCCTGATTTAAGTTGTTCAATAATTGATCGGCTTACAAATTTGCACAACAGCAATCAGGTCTGAATAACCCCCCTTGCACACGTCTAGTTACAGTCCAGCAAATCTGACCTGGGCTATCACCATCAGGGCCACCAAGAGAAATCCTGGGCCCGGTACAACAACTTCCTGGGGCCCCCATGGACGGAGCTCCCTGCACACTCTGCGGACCCTTATTACGCCACTGCTTCCAAGGTGGATACAGGGACAAAACACATGTCACACACCCATTACATATTATACCACATGCCATAATGCTCATTATATGTTATGCCACACAACATAGTGGCCAGTACACATTATGCCATACACCGTACATATTTTACCATGTGCCATAATGCCCATTACACTTTATTCCACACACTGTAATGCTCATTGCATATTATAAAAAAACAGAATGGTGTACCAGCACAGGCTGAGAAAAATGTAGTGAGAACGGTATAATTTACAAAATATTTTATTAAATGAAATAGCTGTAATTATGGAATTCCATAAAGCATTAAATAAATATACATTCAATGTAAAACAATGTAGCAAAACATCTCTGCTCCTGAAGAAGCTGGGAGGCTAATCCCAGAGAAACGCGTTGAGCTCTTTTAAACTTAGACATTCCCTACAAACATCACCTACGGCAATCCATGAAATAAGGACACTGTTCATTCATTTACCCATTCCCATCCGGAAAGCTATCCGAGGCAGCTACAGACTAATCAAGTCATCCAGGTTATACCACCCTCCCATTCAGAGGAACCTAATTCATCTATGGACTCTGCTATTGGGACCTATTGGCTACCTGGTGCTCACCTGCTACACATGGGATTCAACAAAACTATGATGTCCTCATGGTAATATGCCCATACTAATGTCAATTGTATTGTGATGTTTTGCTACATTGTTTTACATTGAATGTCCACTATATAATTTAATATTTTAATATTTATTTAATGCTTTATGGAATTCCCTAATTACAGCTATTTAATATAATAAAATACTTTGTAAAGGATACCGTTCTCACTACATTTTTCTCAGCCTGCGCTGGTACACCATTCTGTTTTTTACCTGTATACATTTGGGGACCTGACAACCCCAGTACCAGCTGCAGTTAGTAGCGCACCGATCAATTCTGTTTTTCATTGCATATTATGCCACACACTGTAATGCTAACATATAATACCACATATATTATGCCACATACTGTAAATTCTGTTTACCTAAATGCTCGTTGCTATGGGCTTCATGCTTGATATCAGGGGTTAACATGCTCTACCAGGGATTAACATGCTCATTACCATGGGTTTACATGCTCTGGCTGGAGTTACATGCTCTGCCAAGGGTTAACATTATCTGCCAGGGGTTAACATGCTCTTTGCCATGGGATTAACATGATCTGCCAGGGGTTAACATGCTCTGAAAGGGGTTAACATGCTCTTTGTCATGGGATTAACCTGCTCTTCTAGGGGTTACATGCTCTACCAGGGATTAACATGCTAATTGCCAAGGGGTTAACATGCTCTTTGCCATTGGATTAATCTGCTCTGCTAGGGGTTACATGATCTGCCAGGGGTTAACATGCTCATTGCCATGGGTTTACATGCTCTGCCTGGAGTTACATGCTCTTTGCCATGGGATTAACATGCTCTGCCAGGGGTTAACATGCTCTTTGCCATGGGATTAACATGCTCTGCCAGGGGTTAACATGCTCTTTGCCATGGGATTAACATGCTCTGCCAGGGGTTAACATGCTCTTTGCCATGGGTTTACATGCTCTGCCTGGAGTTACATGCTTTGCCAGGGGTTAACATTCTCTGCCAGGGGTTAACATGCTCTTTGCCATGAATTTACATTCTCTGCCATGGGTTACATGCTTTACCAGGGGTTAACATGCTCGTTGTCATGGAGTTACAGTACATGCTCTGCCAGAGGTTACATGCTGACTTCCAGAGTTGGATCTCAGCCCCAGGAGCATGCAGGGAGGCAGCAGACACAGAGCAACCAGCCACCCACCTTCCACCTTGGAACGCAGTGACCTGGACATGAGTGGGGTAACAGGTCTGGGATTGATGGGCTGGAGACATGGCACTGGCACCTGCTGCTGCTGGTGGCGGCTGGGATGGGAATGTGGAGAGTGGGGTGGGCTGGATTCTGTAGAGTGGGTGGTACTCCTCTCTGACCCAGCTCCTCCCAGCACCCAGGGACTACCTACCCTAAGTATCCTCCTGTCGCAGAGCCACAGTAAACTCCCAAGTCACGTGGCGGGCTCTCAGCAGGCCCTGGAGTTGGAGAGCGGAAGGACCTCTATGATGCTGCTGCCCCCACACCAGGCCACATCCAACACATCCGCACTCCCAATGCCGCTGCTGAAAAGCTGACTCCGGTGCATTCATACCCGGCGCACTCTCCACCAAATAAAAAAAGACTGTGTGTCCAGACCTGGGCCCCCCTGGCAGGCCTGGGCCCGGGTAAACTGTACCCCCCCTTCTCGGCACCCCTGACCACCATTGCTGGGCTCCAAAAATTAGCAGCCATGCTATCTGGTCTGAATCAGGCCTTTAATCTCATTGTACATTTTACATCTGCCCCTCCTTCAGTGCAGCATTGTTTTGCTCAGGTGCACAGTTGGGGGGGAGGCGTGCAGGTGAAATTTCAGAGTCATCGTGTCAGTGGATTTAAAGGACCTGCTACGTGAACGCGTGACTGAATGAATAAGTAAGTGTCAGCGTTCCTCCTAAGCCTGTATGCAGTAGAAGCCGGTAAAGATACCTTTATGTGCATGCGGGTCAGAACTTATAAGTAAGTGTCTGTCCGCCTGCAAGTTTGAGAGTCACCTTCATTTGATTGATTGCTGATCAACACCCAAGTAGGAAGTCAGAAAACACCTTCTACATTGAGTGTTAGACAAGCGCCAGTGTTTTCCCAATGTTTTGTATTTTCCTGTGCAGGTGAAATTTGCCAGGACAGACTGTGGTGTAAAGGGTAAAAAATGCCAGGTCGCACCTGGGTTGAAGCTGGGTCCAAAAACCGGGGTGCGACCCAGTGTTTTGGTGTAAAAGGGGTATAACTAAGCTGACAAACAGCCTGTCGGCATCTGTCGGCATTGTCAGTGTCAGGTTCGCAACTGCTGGGATCCTGACTACTTCGCATTCCAACAGTTTTACAAACCTAATGCTCAGTAAATTCCCCCCCCCCCACCCCAATCCCAGTTTTCATATAAAAAAAAAAAGAAAAACTCACATAAAATATACATATATATATATTTGTATTTTTAATTAATATTGCAGACAGTCACATTACTGTGCCTTTTATCCTCTAAACATTTGAATGCCTGATCATTCATTTTATTGTGAAACTACTGTATTGGAATGTTGCTGATGGATGATCATTTTTGTTTCCTTATCTGTGCAAGCTTATCCATTAGCATTTCTTTGTTGGGTCCTGTTATTCGATCTATCTGTAAGACAATAAAATCAGGATACCAGTAATAATTAGTATAGTTGAATGTCACATTTAATATAGTAATAAAAAAAATGAAAGTTTCCAGAAAGTTTTGTTTGACTGTATTGTTTATGATAGCAGGCATTTATGTATGTACTGTATGTATGTATGTATGTATGTATGTACGTATGTATGTATGTATGTACAGTATGAATGTATGTATGTATGTATGTATGTGTATGTATTTATTTGTATTTCTTTATTAACTCTTTTGCTGCTAAGTCTTTCTTACACTTAGGGGTTATTCAGACCTAATCGCACTGCTAAATTGTAGAGCCCTGCAATCAGGAAATCCCGCCCTGAGCAAGCCTGCGAGTTGCTTAGCATGACTTCCCTTCAATTGCGTGGGCATGCCTGAGTTTTCCCTGACACACCCAGAAAACTGACAGTTACTCTCTAACCCCCCCCCCCCCCCCAACGCCAGCTTTCTGTCAATCAACTTGCGTACAGCCAGTGATGAAAAAAATTGCAGGACTTTATCACAGGATGGCCTCGCGAATGCGTACTATGGGCCGTACACATGCGCAGTCTATCGATTATTGTCCTGCAAATTCACAGCTGTATGAACAGGTCTGAATAACCCACTTAGTTTGCCAGTTTTTGGAATGAGGACATTCCAACAGCAATATCAGTCATGTCTGTGAATTTTCATGACCGTTTGTTTCATGACCGGTTATTTCCTTGAATACTACATAAAAACTACCCAAAATGTTTCATTGAATTTGCAAGAAAATTAAATGTATATGGCTTTTCTTCTAATTTCTACCAAGAATTACATTGTACTTCTTGTTTTGGCATTAATACACCAATCCATAACAGTAAAACAGAATTATTTCATAATACAATCTGCAACTGAAATGAAGTTCCTATCTGAACATACTGTAATCTGCTCAATTCTTCTAATATCATATCCCACCCAGACTCGCCACATACCCCCCTCAATCCCTTGTGGTCATTCAACATCACTTCCCTATATACATTTTACAGTATGTCATAGCATAATTGGACAGTGTACTTTATACAGTACTGTACATGCACTATATAACCTATTGCACTGCTCCATCAGCAACTCCTCAGGGAGTTAGGGAGACTTAGGGTGTACAGAATGTGGGATAACATTCTGAAACACGTTTGTATGAACATCAGAGATGCTTATATGGAGTTATGGAGTTGCAGTTTATATCTCTGGACTGTAGCCCCCCCCACAGGTAAAATCCGTCATTGCAGTGAAGCCAGATGCAGTCTGGGAAACTGCACTGGCTTCACTGTGACTGGCAGTGGCTTCCTACTGGGAAGTGTTCCCTCCCTCCAGCCCGAACTCCCTCTTTGGCTTATATGGGCTGCAGCCGAAGCAGTCCATAGAACCTGGGGTGTGCACATGCACAGTACTGAGGCCGATACTGCACATGTGCAGGTCCCGGTGCCTGTCACCTCACTTGCATTGTACAGATGCCGGGACCGCGGCAGCCCCCCTCCTACAAGGAAGTAGAAGCTGCCTCTGCTTTTAAGACCATCTTGTGTCCCCACATTAGGTAATCGGATAATTTCTCTCTATACATAGTTTTGAAATATATTCTGGTGATTAAAAGGGCTAGGCCAGTTCTCAGGAATGTAACTTTTTGCCCTGAAGGGTTTCCTAGATTTCACTGAATGGAACTTGTTTGTTGAGGAGGCAACTGTGGATTCAAGCATTAATATAGATGTATGAACCACTGTGGTTTTAATGGGGCAGATGTATTAAGCCTGGAGGAGAGATAAACTTGAGATAATGTGGAGATATGGTAAAAGGAGATAAAGTACCAGCCAATCAACTTCCAACTGTCATTTTTATACATTGTTCATTGGCTGGTGCTTTATCTCCTTTTACCTTATCTCCACTTTATCTCCAGTTTATCTCTTCTCCAGGCTTAATACATCTGCCCCAATGTATCTTAATTTCTGCATAAAGAGTGTTACTAGGGAAAAGGAAATTCAATTATTACCTATTAAGAAGTAGAGATGACCAGAACTGGACAACCCGACCGGCAGGGATCATAGCGCCTTTCAAGCGTGAACGTGGGCAAAACTTCATCATCCCACGTCGGATTCGCACGAGAACTGAACTCGATATAAGTCCCCTGCTCCCACCACCATTTTCACTCCAGCATTGTAGAGGGTTGGGGGAGGTTATGCTGTGACTCTAGGAAGCTGGCGTGGGGTGGGTGACTTAGTCGCAGTGGTGGTGGCCTCCTGTGGTGTCCTGTGCAGTCTCGCACAGTCCAGTCCTGTGATCCTGTGCTGCTATAGTCCAAGCAGTGGTGCTGTGCTGCCGTTAAGTCCAGTGGTACTACCGTTAAGTCCAATTTTACTGCCGTTAAACCCTGTACTGCCGTTAAGTCCAGTGGGATAGCCGTTAACTCCAGTACAGTCCTTAACTGTCGTTTAATCCAGTGCTACTGCTGTTAAGTCCAGTGTTACTGCCGTTAAGTCCAGTACTGCCGTTATGTCCAGTGGGACAGCCGTATAAGTCCAGTGGTGCTGCCGTTAAGTTCAGTACTGCCGTTACGTCCAGTTTTACAGCCATATAAGTCCAGTGGTGCTGCCGTTAAGTTCAGTACTGCCGTTAAGTCCAGTTTTACTGCCGTTAAGTCCAGTACTGCTGTTAAGCCCAGTGGGACAGCCGTATAAGTCCAGTGGTACTGCCGTTATCTTCAGGACAGTCCTTAACTGCTGTTAAGCCAAGTATTACTGCCGTATAAGTCCAGTACTGCCGTTAAGTCCATTGTTACTGCCGTTAAGTGCAGTGGGACAGCCGTATAAGTCCAATGTTACTGCCGTTAAATCCAGTGTTACTGCCTATAAGTCCAGTACTGCTGTTAAGTCCAGAGGGACAACCGTATAAGTCCAGTGGTACTGTCGTTAACTCCAGTACAGTCCTTAATTGCCGTTAAGTCCAATGGGACAGCCATTGACTACAATACAGTCCTTAATTGCCGTTAAGTTCAGTGTTACTGCCGTTAAGTCCAGTACTGCCGTTAAGTCTAGTGAGACAGCGGTATAAGTCCAGTGATGCTGCCGTTAAGTCCAGTACTGCCATTAAGTCCAGTTTTACTACTGTTAAACCCAGTACTGCCGTTAAGTCCAGTGTTGCTGCCGTTAAGTCCAGTACTGCCGTTAAGTCCAGTGGGACAGCCGTATAAGTCCAGTGGTACTGCCGTTATCTTCAGTACAGTCCTTAACTGCTGTTAAGCCCAGTATTACTGCCGTTAAGTCCAGTACTGCCGTTACGTTCAGTGTTACTGCCGTTAAGTGCAGTGGGCAGCCGTATAAGTCCAGTGTTACTGCCTATAAGTCCAGTACTGCTGTTAAGTCCAGTGGGACAGCTGGATAAGTCCAGTATTACTGCCGTTAACTGCAGTACAGCCCTCAACTGCCGTTAAGCCCAGTGTTACTGTCGTTAAGTGCAGTGGGACAGCTGTATAAGTCCAGTGTTACTGCCATTAAGTCCAGTGTTACTGCCTCTAAGTCCAGTACTGCTGTAAAGTCCAGTGGGACAGCCATATAAGTCCAGTGGTACTGTCGTTAACTCCAGTACAGTCCTTAATTGCCGTTAAGTCCAGTACTGCTGTTAAGTCCAATGAGACAGCCATATAAGTCCATTGTTACTGTCGTTAAGTTCAGTACAGTCCTTAATTGCCATTAAGACCAGTGTTACTGCCTATAAGGCCAGTACTGCTGTTAAGTCCAGTGGGATAGCCATATAAGTCCAGTGGTACTGCTGTTATGTCCAGTGTTACTGCCGTTAAGTCCAGTACTGCCGTTAAGTCCATTGTTACTGCCGTTAAGTGCAGTGGGACAGCCGTATAAGTCCAATGTTACTGCCGTTAAATCCAGTGTTACTGCCTATAAGTCCAGTACTGCTGTTAAGTCCAGAGGGACAACCGTATAAGTCCAGTGGTACTGTCGTTAACTCCAGTAAGTCCTTAATTGCCGTTAAGTCCAGTGTTACTGCCGTTAAGTCCAATGGGACAGCCATTGACTACAATACAGTCCTTAATTGCCGTTAAGTTCAGTGTTACTGCCGTTAAGTCCAGTACTGCCGTTAAGTCTAGTGGGACAGCCGTATAAGTCCAGTGATGCTGCCGTTAAGTCCAGTACTGCCATTAAGTCCAGTTTTACTACTGTTAAACCCAGTACTGCCGTTAAGTCCAGTGTTGCTGCCGTTAAGTCCAGTACTGCCGTTAAGTCCAGTGGGACAGCCGTATAAGTCCAGTGGTACTGCCGTTATCTTCAGTACAGTCCTTAACTGCTGTTAAGCCCAGTATTACTGCCGTTAAGTCCAGTACTGCCGTTACGTCCAGTGTTACTGCCGTTAAGTGCAGTGGGCAGCCGTATAAGTCCAGTGTTACTGCCTATAAGTCCAGTACTGCTGTTAAGTCCAGTGGGACAGCTGGATAAGTCCAGTATTACTGCCGTTAACTGCAGTACAGCCCTCAACTGCCGTTAAGCCCAGTGTTACTGTCGTTAAGTGCAGTGGGACAGCTGTATAAGTCCAGTGTTACTGCCATTAAGTCCAGTGTTACTGCCTCTAAGTCCAGTACTGCTGTTAAGTCCAGTGGGACAGCCATATAAGTCCAGTGGTACTGTCGTTAACTCCAGTACAGTCCTTAATTGCCGTTAAGTCCAGTACTGCTGTTAAGTCCAATGAGACAGCCATATAAGTCCATTGTTACTGTCGTTAAGTTCAGTACAGTCCTTAATTGCCATTAAGTCCAGTGTTACTGCCTATAAGGCCAGTACTGCTGTTAAGTCCAGTGGGATAGCCATATAAGTCCAGTGGTACTGCTGTTATGTCCAGTGTTACTGCCGTTAAGTCCAGTACTGCCGTTAAGTCCAGTGTTATTGCCGTTAAGTGCAGCGGGACAGCCGTATAAGTCCAGTGTTACTGCTGTTAACTCCAGTACAGTCCTTAACTGCTGTTAGGTCCAGTACTGCTTTTAAGTCAAGTGTTACTGCCGTTATGTCCAGTGTTACTGGCATTTGGTCCAGTGGACAGCTGTATAAGTCCAGTGGTACTGCTGTTAAGTCAGTTATAGGGGAAAGCGGGGAAAGGGGTGTATCTGCACTGGCTAGTACTATAGCACTTGTATGAGCCCCAAGTGAGACAGTCCAAATCGGTTGATCACAGTGGGGGTGCAGCTGTTAAAGGTATATGACCAAAAACATTAATTGATATGGAGAAAAGGGGGGCAGGGAAGAATGTCTTTCTTTGTTGGCGCACAGCGGTAAGTAAGAATTGTAATACTGTAACTCAGTTGGGCAATATATACAATTAAGAAATAATTAATTATTCTTTGACCCCCAAGAGAGGCGAAATGGAGGCACAGACTTCCTGAAACGCACTAGTGTACTACCTGAAAGACTCCAAAAAGTTAAAAATACTATATAAAAAAGACAAGGACACCGTATTTTAATAATAAAATTGTTTATTATTCTCTTTATACACAACACAGAAATATTTCACACATGTGACAGTTTTTAACGATATCAAATAAAACATTGAAATTTTATTATAAATTCACAGACGCAATCTTCTTACTTACCTCTGTGCGCCAACAAAAAAAGACATTCTTCCCTGTCCCCCTTTCCTTCGTACTGCCGTTAAGTCCAGTACTGCTGTTAAGTCCATTGTTACTGCCGTTTAGTCCAGTACTACCATTAAAGCCAGTGTTACTGCAGTTTAGTCCAGTACTGCCATTAAAGCCAGTGTTACTGCCGTTAAGTCCAGTACTGCTGTTAAGTCCATTGTTACTGCCGTTTAGTCCAGTACTGCCATTAAAGCCAGTGTTACTGCCGTTTAGTCCAGTACTGCCATTAAAGCCAGTGTTACTGCCGTTTAGTCCAGTACAGCCATTAAAGCCAGTGTTACTGCCGTTAAGTCCAGTACTGCCATTAAGGCCAGGGTTACTATTGTTAAGTCCAGTGTTACTGCCGTTAAGTCCAGTACTGCCGTTAAGTGCAGTGGGACAGCTGTATAAGTCCAGTGTTACTGCCATTAAGTCCAGTGTTGCTGCCATTATGTCCATTACTGCTGTTAAGTCCAGTGGGACAGCTGTATAAGTCCAGTGATACTGCTATTAACTCCAGAACAGTCCTTAACTGCCATTAAATCCAGTGTTACTGCCATATAAGTCCAGTGTTACTGCCGTTAAGGCCAGTACTGCCGTTAAGTCCAGTGTTACTGCCGTTAAGCCCAGTGTTACAGCCGTTAACTCCAGTATAGCCGCTAAGTGCAATAGAACAGCCATAAAAGTCCTGTGTTATTGCCGTTAAGTCCAGTGTTACTGCCTGTAAGTCTAGTACTGCTGTTAAGTTACGGCAGTACTGGACTTAACGGCATAAAAGTCCAGTGTTACTGCCGTTAAGTCCCAGTGGGACAGCCGTATAAGTGGGACAGCCGTATAAGTCCAGTGGTACTGCTGTTAACTCCAGTTCAGTCCTTAACTGCTGTTAAGTCCAGTGTTACTGCCGATAAGTCCAGTGTTACTGCCGTTAAGTCCAGTGGGACAGTTGTATAAGTTCAGTGGGACAGCGGTATAAGTCCAGTGGTAATGGCATTAACTCCTGTACAGTCCTTAACTGCCATTAAGTCCAGTACTGCCGTTAAGTCCAGTGGGATAGCCGTATAAGTCCAGTGTAACTGCCGTTAAGTCCAGTACTGCCGTTACGTTCAATGGGACAGCGTATAAGTCCAGTGGTACTGCTGTTAACTCCAATACAGTCCTTTACTGCCGTTAAGTCCAGTGTTACTGACATTAAATCCAGTACTTCCATTAAGTCCAGTGTTACTGCCATTACGTCCTGTGCTACTGCCGTTAGGTACAGTGGGACAGCATTATAAGTCCAGTGGTACTGCTGTTAAGTCCAGTACTGCCAAATAAATTCAGTGGTACTGCCATTATGTCCAGTAGGACAGCATTATAAGTCCAGTGGTACTGCCGTTAAGTCCAGTACTGCCGTATAAGTTCAGTGGTACTGCTGTTAAGTCCAGTACTGCCGTATAAATTCAGTGGTACTGCCATTATGTCCAGTAGGACAGCATTATAAGTCCAGTGGTACTGCCGTTAAGTCCAGTACTGCCGTATAAGTTCAGTGGTACTGCCATTGACAGCCGCATAAGTCCAGTGTTACTGCCGTATAAGTCCTGTGGGATAGCCGTATAAGTCCAGTGGGATAGCTGTATAAGTCCAGTGGTACTGCCATTAAGTCCACTGTTACTGCCGTTAAGTCCAGTACTGCCGTATAAGTCCAGTGGGACAGCCGTATAAGTCCAGTGTTACTGCCATTAAGTCCAGTACTGCTGTTATGTCCAGTACTGCTGTAGAAATCCAGTGGGACAGTCTGGTTGTAAACTGTAATCTCTGAATACAGAAACGTATATTGGGCCCAATTCAGGTTCATGTGCAAATTTGCAGAAATCGTAGATTACGATTTTTTTGCAGAACTGTTCATGGGGAGGTCTGAAACTGTGGTCTAATGCATGACGGTGGGGTGTCAAATTATCATTGTGGGGTTGGAGACAGACTTTTGTGGCGGAGCGGTCTGGGCAATGGAGGAGTGTCCAGACTGTTGGGGGGGATGTGTGTGTGTGTGTGTGTGTGTGTGTGTGTGGGGGGGGGTGGCACTATGTGACATCACAAAAAATGTCTGACGTGCACCTTGCTTCGCAGCTAGACTGTACAGCTAGGGGATGCAGGTAATGCATAATAGCGCTGCAAACACAAATTTTGCATTTGCATCGCAGGGCGGGACCCTGTCTTGTCTGTGCAAGATGCCCCCACATAATGCCACCGTAGATTGCAGCTTTGCGAATCATTGCAAAACTACAACCCAGACTGGATCAGGTTCATAAGCAACATGGCACACTGAAAAAGTCAGCATGTTTACTTCCTTCATGAACTGATTATGGAACTCAGCAGAGGCCATTGGAGAGCCATAAACTTCTACGACTACACGAGTGGTCTGAGACAGCAGGAGAGTTTTAACTGACTGCGAGATGCTTTTTATTAGGAAGAGCTATGTTTGAGTATTTTGCAGAATTTCAGAGTGGCGGATGTTGACTGCCCTGTGTCTGCCATCACCGACAATGCCCCTACTATTGAGTCAGACCAGAGGGTGACCGAGCCCAGTTAAGTAAAGAGCTAGGTTGCTCATAGGGTTCCAATACTCAATGAAAAGATTAGCCTGAGCAAGGCCTCTGCACTCTGGATGCCCCGCAGGGGCATTTTAAGAGAGGAGGAGGCTTGTATGCAGCCTCAACCATCTGGGCCCCCTCCTCTCTGCTGGCAGTGGGGCCGCATAGCTCTGTAGAGTCAGAGCACTAGAGAGCATTTCTCCAACGAATTCCACAGCGCTGCTGCCATCATTGCGGGGCAATGGAGGGATAAGTTAAAAAAATGGGTGCAGTGTGTGGTCTGGGCCCCCCTGGACTAAGGGGCTTGTGTGTACCGCGCAAACTGTACATTATAAATATGCATTGATACCCCATCATCAGTCACCCGAGCAAAAAGAGGCTCGGGTGACTTGGTGCCACAACACGCTGACCTGGTTTGATGTTGTCACTCAATCTCTATCTAGAAGAACATCAAAGGCAATGAATCCTGGATCTTCACTTTCAACCCAGAGACCAAACAACAAACGGCCCAGTAGACTTGTTAGAGGTGCATCACCCAGAAGATCTGACGTAAGTGCAGCATGACCAAGTACAGTAGATAGTCAAGACATGTAGCTACTGCACACACTTGGGACTGGTAAGCCAAACAATGCCTTCTGGAAGTGCTGGAAGCCATTTCCAGCCACTGTCCAAGAACTCGCATCCATGGCACCCTTCTCCATTATGAAAATTCACCTGTGCACCGGTCCATGAAAGTGGTGGATTTTCTGGCACATGAACACATCCAGGAGCTGGGTCATCCACTAATCAGTCCAGACCTGACCCCATGTGTCTTTTTTGTGTTGCCAAATCAAGATAATATGCATGGGATTCATTTTGAGTCACTGGAAGCTGCATTAGATACCTTCATCCAGCATGTAAATTACAGTACATACCTGATTCAACTGGTCCAGATACTTACCCAAGTGGTTTGAGCACATGCAACTTTGCATAGACTTCTCAATTTGTTTATAAATATAATACTTTTGTGCATCCAGAAATGTATTGCACACACATCCCCGTATAGTAACAAAATACTAAATCTGCAAGTGATTCAATCTTCTCACAATCCAATTAATGCAGACATGACAACCCATAGCGATTTATCATATCAGCTGGCTTTTCTGTATGATACTGTACATAGGTAATGGTCCTATAATGATATCTGATTCTTAGCTATGACAATATTTCTTGTCCCCAAATTACATGTATACAAATACAATTATTTACCGGTTTTCCAAATCTGAAGAAAAAGATGTCCGGTACACCATTGATGTTGTGAGATTGCAACAAATCCTACAGATGAAACATAATGCAGTGTTACAGAAACAGTTAAATTAACGGTACTTGTTTCCTAGAACGGCGCCCATCGCGGGCATAGCATGTACATCGCATGCCATTATAATGGTATGCGATGCGACTGATGCGATGTCTGCGATTTTACATAGAAATGCATGTTAAAATGTAAATCGCGTCGGTCGCATCGCATGCGGCCAAAAAATCGCATGCGATGCGACCGACGCGATTACCGATTTTACATAGGGAACAATGTTAAATGGCCCAATTGACCCGATTTCACATAGGGAACAATGTTAAATGGCCCACAGACCCCAAATAGCCACCCTGAAGTGTGAAATGGCCCCCCCAATTGTTAACGCCACCCCACGATCAATGTCAACCCGAAGCGTGGCGAGCGCAGCGGTACGCGTCCTCCGACCTTTTGATACCCCCACTATCCACGTCGGCGTGGAGTTGAGAATAGAAAGTGTGGAGAGCGCAGCGAGCCACCGAGCCCGAAGCGTGGCGAGCGCAGCGAGCCCCGCGAGGGGACGCGGATACCTGGGAAGCCCGCGAGGGCTTCACAGCTATACACGTCCCCTCGCGGGCTTCCCAGGTATCCGCGTCCCCTCGCAGGGCTCGCTGCCCTCACCACGCTTCGGGCTTGGTGACTCGCTGCACTCGCCACACTTTCTATTCTCAACTCCACGCCGACGTGGATAGTGGGAATATGAAAAGGTCGGAGGACGCGTACCGCCGCCCCTCGCGGGCTCACTGCGCTCGCCACGCTTCGGGTTGACGTTGATCGTGGGGTGGCGTTAACAATTGGGGGGCCATTTCACACTTCAGGGTGGCTATTTGGGGTCTGTGGGCCATTTAACATTGTTCCCTATGTGAAATTGGGTCAATTGGGCAATTTAACATTGTTCCCTATGTAAAATCGCGGTAATCGCGTCGGTTGCATCGCATGCGATTTTTTGGCCGCATGCGATGCGACTGACGCAATTTTTTTCCTTGCGATGCCTAAGATCAATATCGTGGGCACCGTTCTAGGAAACAAGTACCAAATTAGCTTTATATTTATATTTATACAGGCATTTTATAATTCATTGTTGATAATATAGTTACATCTGAAGCGATCACGTCAACTTTCTTGAACTGTATATCAGGCATCTGAGGACACAGCTCCTGTCAAATACGTAAAGACACAACATTTTAGTAATCTCCTGGTACTAAAAGATAATATAAGAAAACAAAACATTCTAAACTTCTATGAAGAATTTAGCATGAACCGCAAGAATATTTTTTCCTTATACTATAAAAGTAATTTCCACCTCAGCGGAATCTCTACTATGGGTGCTGGACGCGGTCCCGACAGTCGGGATCCCGACAGTCATTTACCTGATGTCGGGATCCCGACTGTCAAAACGCTGACAGACGGGTGCCCAACGGCCACCCGCTATTTACCCTTGAGGGGGTCCACATATGTGCAGCATATGTGCAGCATATGTGCGATGAGATGTGTGACGGGGCGCGCATCTTATCGCACCCAGCAATTGGACCGTGTATGAGCACCTTTACATGTTTTTAAAGTGGCAGTCATTTACATGGCAAGACAAGGTTGTTTTTTCATTGTAAATGATTGCTGCTTTATAAAGGGAGGAAGATTCAGGGGAAATGCGAGGAAGAATTTTTTCACAGAAAGAGTAGTAGATAAGTGGAATAGCCTCCCAACAGAGGTGGTAGACGCAAATACAGTAGTACAATTTAAACATGCTTGGGATAAGCATATTGATATCCTTACAAAAAAATAAGGATCAAATATGGTTTGAGGTAACATGTTTAAAAAAAGGGGCAGACTAGATGGGCCAAGTGGTTCTTATCTGCCGTCAAATTCTATGTTTCTATGTTTCTAAATACAACACACTGTACATCCCACACTTCCTGATTCTTGCACTCTATTACATTCTCCCACTGTTTTGGATCAGATGTCCTTATTCCTTTTCCCAAGCGCTGGATGAGGTGTTGCAAAAACGGTACTTGTGTATTATCACGGCGCCCCCGATCAGTGGCAAACGCAGGATTTTCAGAAGGGGGTTTCCAGAGGGGCGGAGCAAAGCACGGAGATGGACACTTAGGTGACCCAGTATATGCCGGGTCAGTTAAAGTATTATAGATAGACCAAATATATATAAATAATAATAATATTATATTATATAACAAATTATATATATATATATATATATATATATGTGTGTGTATATATATAATATATACATACAGGGGCGTCAACAGCAGTGTAGACCCCTGGGCATAGCAATGTATTGGGGCACCTACCGACCCTCCAGCGGTAGGGGTGGGGGAAGCTTTGATGTCCCGCGGGTGGTAGGAGGTATTATATCAACCGCTCAGCATGTAGGGCCTGGATCAGCAATTTCCACTAATTACCCCTTTACTGCACAGATGGTGGGAGATGGGGTGGGAGAAGGGGGCATTGGGCTGAATGAAGGGGCCCTGATACATAACATCCAGGATGGTAGAGGATGTTTAATATGCAGAGGAGGGGTGTATAGTGGAGTGGGCTTATTATTCATAATTTTCTGGTGGGAGGTCAGCTTGTTTGACTGCAGATATCTCCAGTTCCCAGAAATAGATTTCTTAGATTTTAATGGAATTAACCCCTTCCCGACATATGACGTACATTTACGTCATATGTCGGGTGCGGGGGAATCAAGCCAGCTCACGGAGTGAGCTGGCTTGACAGAGAGCAGGTAATGGCTGTATATTACAGCCAGGTCCCTGCTCTCACGGCCACGAGCGGCGAGTTCGCCGATCGTGGCCGTTTAACCCTTTAAGCACCGCGGGCAAAGCGCCCGCAGTGCTTAAATAGCTGATCGGAGGGGGGGCGCCCCCCTCCGGCGCCGATCGGGGCCCCCCGCAGCGAGATCGGAGGGTGCCGATCGGTTGCCATGGTAGCCAGGGGTCTAATGTAGACCCCTGTGCTGGCCGTGTATGCATACCTATTACATCCTGCCTCAGGCAGGATGTAATAGGAAGTGCATAAAATCACTACGTTCAGCCATAGAGCTCTATGGCTGAACCTAGTACAGGCGATCGCGCCCCCTAGTGGTCAAGTACACTAGGGGGCCTTGTAGTAAAAGTAAAAAAAAAAAAAAAATAAAGTTTAAAAATAAAAAAAAAATAAAAAAATATTAAAAGTTCAAATCACCCCCCTTTCCCCATTTCACAAATAAAAAAAAATAAAAAAAAAAAAAAAAAACATATTTGGTATCGCCGCGTTCCTAAAAGTCCGATCTATTAAAATATAACATTAGTTATCCCGCACGGTTAAAGGCGTAAACGGAAAATAATTCCAAACGCCAAAACTACGTTTTTTGGTCGCATCGCGTACCCAAAAAAAAATAACTAAAAGAGATCAGAAAGTCGCCCATATCCCATAATTAAATTATTTAAAAAGTACACTTCAGCCCGCAAAAAATGAGCCCTCACCCAGGTCCGTAGGTGGAAAAATAAAAAAGTTATAAGCCGCAGAACATGGCGACACAACGCAAATTAGAAAAACCGTAAAAGTTGCGATTTTTTTTTTTAGTGGTAAAACATAACGAAAACTATATAAGTTTGGTATCACCAGAATCGTAACGACCCATAGAATAAAGATAACCCATCATTTTAAACGAACTATGAACTCCAAAAAAACCGTAACCAGCGCAAAATTGTGGAATGGCGTTTTTTTTTTTTTTTACCCCACATTTAATTATTTCCTGATTCCCCAGAATATTATACGGTATAGTAAATGGTACCATTACAAAGTACAACTTGTCCCGCAAAAAAAAAGCCCTCATGTGTCTATATAGCCGGAAAATTAAAAAAGTTACGCTTATTTGAACGCAAGGAGGAAAAAAAAAAAAAATTAGCATAAAAGGCAATGTCGGGAAGGGGTTAAAAACTAGAGAATCCCACCTACCAAATGGTATTGGGGACTAGGGGATCAGAGTTCAGGAGGCAGAGCAATCTGCCAACGAGTATATAAAACTACATACCAGGTGCGTGGAGCTGGAGCAGTAACCAGCTGCTATAAGGCTGATATCTCTGGTTCTGGGAAAAGTAGAGACAAGCTTCTAGTGTCCATCAAGGGGGGAGAGTCCCAGCTTTTGGAATATACCCTCAGAAAAACTGTAAGTCAGAAATATCTGACTGGGAAGAGTAATTAACAGGCTTGGATGGGGACCACTGCTTTGAAGTCAGATATCTCCGGTTCCCAAGGGCCGATTTTTAAAATTCTTGTAACCATGGAAAGAGGGGACCCTCAGCTTTAAGACTAGGGCCCTTAGACTCCTGGGGGGTTTCTGGGTACTCAGAAACCCCCCCTGCGTGCGCTACTGCCGATTTCCATCGCAGGGCATTGTACAACCCAAAAAACGTGTTGCATCGCAATCGATTTTAGATTGATCACCCACCCTGATGGGTAATGACTATGTTAAATGCCCCCCCATTGTTAACGCCACCCCACTATCAACGCCAACCCGAAGCGCAGCGAGCCCGCGAGGGGCGGCGGTGCGCGTCCTCTGACCTTTTCATACCCCCACTATCCACGTAGGCGTGGAGTTGATATTATATAGTGTGGCGAGCGCAGCGAGCCACCAAGCCCGAAGTGTGGCAAGTGCAGCGAGCCCCGCGAGGGGACGCGTAATACTTGTGAAGTAATGCGCGTCCCCTCGCGGGGAAAGCTGCACTCGCCATGCTTCGGGTTGGCGTTGATAGTGGGGTGGAGTTAACAATGGGGGGGCATTTAACATAGTCATTACCCATCAGGATGGGGATACAATTAAAAATCGCGTCGCATCGCATGCCATTATAATGGCATGCAATGCGATATTAAAATTGTACACTCAGCCCGGGGAAAGGCTCAAATCGGGTCCCATCGCATGCCATCGCATACCTTAATTAGTGGTATGCGATGCGATGGGCGCCGTGATAATACACAAGTACCGCAAAAACTGAGCCACATGTATGATCAGGTCTCGTGCATGATTTGGGCAGCCATACCCAGCTTGAAAAAGGAGACCTGCGTGTCTCCGAAACGCGTTGCTGACCACTTCAAGGACACACTTTGATTGATCCTAACAGTGCAATCCCACAACTTGTGCACTGATACTTGGACACTTTATTTGGACCGCACCTTTCTGCACATTGCACTTTATTTGGGGACTCATCAAATCAAGCCTTCTGCGGTGGTGCCGCAGAAACTTCAGCTGAAGTATAGCTCACCGCAGCATTATGGTGAGATGATTCAATGCATTTAATCCCTGAATATATGAAAACTTTGCGATCCTAATTGATGTCCACAAGTATATTTCCGTTTGTAGGTTTTTATCTATTTTTACTGTAAAACTTCTCCAATAAACCCTTGTTGATTACATGGTGTTTACCATCAAGTCTTTTTGAGAGAGTTGCGCCAGGCTACAACATATCTTGTTTTTTCCCAGCCATATCATGGTATGCTTCCACCACCATTATAACCATGCAAAGTTCAGTCAATGCCAAGCATAGGGTGCACAGGTTTTTGGACCTGTAGAGGTCCCCTTTCTTTTTGGAACCAGCATGGGGCTCCAAAAGCCAGTGGTGTCCCTCAGCCGAAATGTGACCACCGTGGCTGGCCTGCCCTTGACAGGGTACCTGGGAGAGTGGGACACCTACCATAAAGAGTTCCCCCCCAGGCTTCACCCATCCAGGGCAGATGGCTTCATCCTATTCATTTGCGATTTTTGAAGTAGTTTTTTGATTCCTGCAATTTTTTTACGCAAATCCCAAGTTACTACATTTGCTAATTTTGGAAAAAGTGCAAATTTGTCTGTTTTTGAACAAACAATTGCCCTGGTGTCTCCCCCCCCCCACCAATCCCTGCACCATCATATAATAGAGCCTCTGCTACAACCAGAGCTGAATTTCCCATTAGGCATGTGAGGCACGTGCCTAGCGGCGGCACATGTTTGGGGGCGGCACTTGGATGCCTTTGATGGTACTGTCAGCCCAAAATGTACCAATAACTGCAAAATATCCACTGTACTGTACTATATTCCATCTTAAATAGAGTGTAAATGGATGGGACATGCAGATACTGCCCCTGTAACCTGTCCTACTTAGTAAATATGTATACATAATAAAAGAACATGTCACAGTTAGTGGCTTTTTTTTTTTATAAATCCATTATATTGGCTATTATCAAATGAGGGATTATAAGTAATCAATAAAAATAATACAATTAGGCAGGGGTGGCGAGGGTGTGAACATTATTGTTGTGCCTAGGGGCGCCCTCATCCCTAAATTCACCCCTGGCTACAACATTACTCTGTGAATTTGAACAAGTTGCAAGAAGAATGGTTTAAGATTCCACTGTCTTCCGTGCAGGACTTATATTTGTCCATTACACAAGAACATATCTATATAATAATTTCAAGCAGTAGGTATGCAGTATAGTATAGGAGACAAGGGAGGAGGATGTCAAAAGTAACGGATATGGTGGGTTACTTAGACGTTACCTACTTCAATAACAGGCATTAGTCTTCGGCAAAATCCACAATTAGGAGAAAAGAATACAATCAAAAGAATTTTATCTCCAGATCCTGCCAGGGCCTTTGACATCTCATCCTGTAAAATAAAGAATAGTATTTAATTCAGACCCGGGTGATTACTGGCAGACTGTGACGCATACGGATCATAGCGTGCATGCGCAAGGCTGTCCTGCGATAAAATCCTGATACTGTTTTAATTGCTGGCTGTTCGCAAGTTGACTTACAGAAAGCCAGCATTTGGGGTGGTAACCGGCCTTTTTTTTTGGGAGTGTTAGGGAAAACGTAGACGTGCCAGGCATTTTTTGGGGAAGGCTTGTCACATTAACTCCGGCCCTGATCCGACTGTTCCTATTGCAGAATTTCTAGTGCACAGAATGCACACAGTAAACGGATTCGCAGCTAATCTCCAATCCACATCATGTCGCAGGCTTGCACGGACAGGATTTCAGTCTTGTGGGGCAGCATATACCTGATCGCAGGCTCTACAATTTAGGAGAGCAGCTATAAGGTCTCAATTACCCCCTATGCGAACTAGTTTCACATCTTCATAGCATAATAATGGACACAGAAAAACAAAACTCCTACTAAATATGAATTGCTTTATTTTTTAAATGAATGTAGCTTCCTCTTACTAAAAAATTCTTTAATCCGGTGGCTCACAAACGTTTTTTGAATCACGGCACCCTACAGTATCAGAATTTTTTATTGCCACCCTTAGACCATTAGTTTCTTATTAAGAAATTTAGAAAAATAAAATAAAATTGTGTACAGATGGAGCAGGTCCCATCCTGGCAGGGGATGGTGCTGGCGACGCCAGCCGCCATCCCCCGCCAGCGCCATATTGATGGCGAGAAGGGCACGCGCGCGCATGAGAGGTGGGCGAGTCCCCATCCAACGGCGCTTCCATCCGCTCCCCCGGGTCCCCGCCCAGGGCCGGTGCCAGGTACGGCACCGCCCCAGGCAGGGGGGCGGGGGGGAGTGCCCCGCCGCCCGCCCACCGCTCACCTGCTCCGGGGGGGGGGGAACTGCACAATCCGCCGCGCACTGCTGCACATAGGGGAGACTATGCAAGGTGCCCCACATTACGTATCGGGAGGGCGCAGTCCACCGTCAGAGCCTTCACCACCAACCAGCAGCCTGGGCCAGCCCAGCACGTGCTGCGGGAGACCTGGGAGCTGCTCGACCTGTTCCCTGCCCTGAGCCAGGGGGGCACGTACTTTGCCCCGGACAGGCACCTGGTGGTGGTGGTGGCAGGGCCGGTGCTATGTACGGCACTGCTCCATAACAGGGGGGGGGACTGGAGGGGATGCGGCCACCGCTGCAG
The DNA here is from genome assembly GCF_055691185.1 of Crinia signifera. NCBI lineage: Eukaryota > Metazoa > Chordata > Amphibia > Anura > Myobatrachidae > Crinia > Crinia signifera. The sequence goes on along the minus strand of NC_139217.1, from coordinate 274,873,296 downwards.
AGACACTGTCTCCAACTATAGGGGCAGGGTGTGGGGATGGTGCGGGCGCCGATGTGCTCTCCAGACGCAGCGGACCTGGCTCAAAGGGGGTAGGGGACAGTGCGGGCGCCGCTGTGGAACTACCTATCCACTTGCTCCATGAGGGGGGGCTCCCAAGTGCCGCCCTCCAGTGGCCGGCGCCCTAGGCAAATGCCTAAGGCTGCCTAGTGGTGGCGCCGGTCCTGTCCCCGCCGGCTTTTCGGACGTAACTCGGGGTCCTCGCCGCCTGCCCGCACCCCCCTCTAACCCTGTCCTTCTCCCAGAGGCGGAGACGGTCAGGGTTTCTGTCGCCCCGCCGACGGAGACTGAGACGCGCGTGCGCGTGAGATGCACGCGCGTCTCAGTCTGATGGATGGCGAGGCTGCTGGTGGATCGCCAGCGGGGACGTTCTTCCAGTGGCATAGCTAGTTTAAGGCAGCCCCTGCTGCCACTTGGGGGAGCTGGGGCTGCGTGGGCGCCAGCACCTGCCCGACGCACTGACTGACAAACAATCATTATCTTAGTCTGACAATGCATACAGATGCTGCTGCCGCAGTGTGCCGCCTGCTGCTGCCTGCGTGGCCATGACAGTCACTGTCACAGTCACTGTCTGTCAAAAAAGAAAAAAAAATCCCTTACTTGACTGGTGGGTGGGCTGTCGAATGGGAGGGTGGGCGTGGCCTTGGATGTAGTGTCAGAGACAGGGAAAGCAGCAGTGTCTGCTGGTCTCTCTGCCTCAGCTTCAGGAGCAAAATTTATAGTTACGCCACTGCATCCTTCGGTTTAGTTATGTGGCGAGGGGCAGGGGTTTGCTTATGTTTATCCACACAATTTATTATTGGATCCACCAGCACTGGTTTTGGCTATTGCACATACCATAAGTTAGGCATGCCCAAACTATGGCCCTCCAGCTGTTGTGAAACTAAAAGTCCCATCATGCCTTGCTACAGTTTTGCTATTAGGGAATGCTAAAACTATAGCAAGGCATGCTGGGATGTGTAGTTTCACAACAGTTTGGCCATGCCTGCCATAAATAGTTTTAATTGTTCATGGATCACCAACCCAGGGCACCCCTGCAAGTGTTCCAAGGCACCATAGGGTGCCACGGCACACAGTTTGGGAACCATTGCTTTAATCACTACTGAATCTAGTACTGAACTGGTTCCAATTGTAAGGTCGACAGTGACCAGGTCAACAACTATTTGTCAACAGGTAAAATGTCGACATGGTCAAAAGGTCAACATGCACTAGGTCGATGTTGACAATAGGTTGATACACACATCAGGTCAACATAGCAATGGTCAACACATGACATTGTTTTTCACAATTTCATTCAAATGGACTATTAATTGGGAGTGATAAAGTGTGCTGAGCAAAGGGAGGCACCATGGCTGTAGCTTGGCAAGTGAAGCAAGCCATGCGAAGGTATGCGTTACACTAATTGGGGGTCCATGTCGACATTGGGGGTTCCAAGTCAACCGTTTGCTTATGTCGACCTTTTGACTAGTGCATGTCAACCCTTTTCCTGTGTCAACCTTTTACTGTAGACCAATAGTGTTCGACCTATTGACTATCGACCTAGTTACTGTCGGCCTAATCATCCACACCTGTACTGAACATGTCACTTATTGCTGGAATAATGTATTGCATGCTTGCCTACTTTGCCGGCTCTTCTTCCGGGAGGTGGAAGCATGGTAGGCACATAGGGGTTGTGAACAGATGGACTGCAGGATGCATCGCTTCATGATCGCTTCATCTTGGCCAAAGAAGCAGGCACTGTATAGTGCAAGTGGGGCTACAATGATGTGATTCAGTGCGAATTGCATCATTGGGTAACCCTCAGACTGCTCAAATGTACACTGTTGTGGGTGGCAGAGGGCCTCCAGAAAAATTATATTTTCCCACTTGAGCCTGGAGTGTCATACAGTTTTCTGTAGGCTTCCGGACATGCCAGGAGGGTAGACAAGTATAAAAAAATGCAAAGAGTCAGAGACAAAATTGCCTCTGACTAAAGAGCGCTTTAATCTGTGTTGTTCCCTTATAGCAGCTGCTCAGGTGGGGTGGGTCGGTCCCCAAAGAAATTGGAAAAAAAGAGGAGGGTGATAAGCAGCGCTAAATTAATGATGGTGAATCAATTCTGTTAAAAAAGAATACAATTTATTGCAATACAAATGAATACAATAATGATAAAGGATATACATTAAAAACAGTAAAAAAACGGGTTTGATCCAGATCTCACGTGGTAGGGAATGTCCACCCTCAAAGTGTGTACGGCCTGTACTGTCCTCATCATCAATGGTCCCTGTGAAGGGCAAGATTCAGAAAGGGGATGAAGACCCTTGTGGGGTGAGTGGGGTGGTTGAGGGAGTGGCTGATGTATAGGTGTCCTTGATAAAGCTGGCGGCAGCCGAGTGAAATGCATCGGTGGTGCTACTCCTGTTCCAGATCCGTGTTGTTTCAGTGGACCTCATCAGTGTACCTGTCCACACAATTAAGCCTCCTGTCCTGGACCTCCATAAACTGGATCGTTTTCCTCCAATTGGATACAAATGATGGTGAGGTAGCAGTTGGGCTCTATACATCAGCCACTCCCTCAACCACCCCACTCACCCCACAAGGGTCTTCATCCCCTTTCTGGACCTTGCCCTTCACAGGGACCATTGATGGTGAGGACAGTACAGGCCATACACACTTTGAGGGTGGCCATTCCCTACCACGTGAGATCTGGATCAAACCTGTTTTTTTACTGTTTTTAATGTATATCCTTTATCATTATTTTATTTGTTTGTATTGCAATAAATTGTATTCTTTTTTAACAGAATTGATTCACCATCATTAATTTAGCGCTGCTTATCACCCTCCTCTTTTTTTCCGGGAAGACAAGTATGGTTTACTGTAATTTGCTAAGGGAATGACATCATCAGCAAGTTCTAATTATTATTACTGTGTGGTATTCGTCAATAAGTAGGATAAATAGTGAGAAATGGATACAAATCATACCAAACCTTAATATAAAATGATAATGCTGTCCACCAAAGTAAAGCAGCTTTGATATATAAACAAAGTGGTGCATTTTATACCACAGCTTACTTGTATCAGTTTTACAACAGGCTTATATCATGTTTGCTGGAGTCCTCTGTACTGTCTCATACCCCCTTTCCACTGTTGGGTTTTTGTACATGAATCAACCCGGGGCCTGGTTTACAGCATGTAGAGGGCATATAACTCCCAACAGCAATGTTCATTGGCTGTCAGGAGGATGGAGGACGTGTCACACGTTGTCAAAGCTGCTATGCAGACACAATCGGATCTCCATGATGGTGCATGCCAAAGGTTAGAGGACAGCCTAGCAGCTGCCACAGGACAGCTAAGCTGCCACAGTGCCATGGAAGAGGTCATGCCAAAGGGGTCCCGATCTGCCAGATATTCCAGTGATTGAAAAAGATGTCATCTCCAAACGCGGCCTTAAGAGACTACACCCGTGTACAGTGTAAACTGCGCTGACCCAGGGAAAGTCCCAGATCTAACCTGGCATGTTCCAAATTCCAGGTCAGACACGGGACCTTGGTGAAAAGGTAGTATCACACTCTATCTCCTTTTGGCTTTCATTCTTACAACACTACACCATTAGAGGCTGCCTAATACTCTTTGTGCAGATCTCTTATGATTTGTAGCCACAAGCATTGGTTTGCCTATTACACTGACCATAAATAATATGAATTAGTCCTGGATCACCAATCCAAGGCACTGATGCAAGAGCCATGCAGCACCCCAGGCAGGGGCGGATTTAGGGAGGAGGGCGCCCCTAGGCACAACAATAATGTTTACTAAGTAGGACAGTTTATAGGGGCAGTATCTGCATGTCCTATCCATTTTCACTCTATTTAAGATGGAATATAGTACAGTACAGTGGATATTTTGCAGTTATTGGTACATTTTGGGCTGACAGTACTATCACAGGCATCCAAGTGCCGCCCCCAAACATGTGCCGCCCCTAGGCCGGTGCCTCACGTGCCTAATGGGAAATTCGGCTCTGACCCCAGGGTGCCATGGCACACAGTTTGGGGACTACTGCCATATACTATAATTATTTATAATTAATTTTTTTTCGGTACTTGTATAATATCTGGGCGCCCGATTTTTTCATTGTATCGCATCGCATGCAATATAGTGGCATACAATTCATGAAATGCGATTTTTCATTGTAAAGACCCGATTTTTAATTGTATAGGCACCCATGGGTGCCTATATGGGAGAGCTCCGCGAGGGGACGCAGAATACATGTAAAGTAATCCGCGTCCCCTCGCGGGGGTCGCTGCGCTCGCCACGCTTTGGGCTCGGTGGCTCGCTGCGCTCTCCACACTATATTAAATCAACTCCATGCGTAGTAGGATAGTGGGGGTATGAAATCACCCATGGGTAACTATACAATTAAAAATCGGGTCTTTACAATGAAAAAGTAGTGGCATGCGATGAAAAAATTGGGCGTCCAGATAATACACAAGTACCTTTTTTTCTGCTAATACTACTCATACATGTTTGCTTTTAAAGATTTTAGTGTTTTAGCTTACACATCTTGACGTTTGCTTGTCTGTGCCAGTCGCATCTCCCAACTACTTCCTCACCATTAGCTGGACTATGAATGCAAGAAATAGCAGGGTCTATGTACTAAAGCCCCATACACACGGTGAGATATTAGCTAATGGCCAATTTTGACTAATCAATTTTGGCTAGATGCACTGGAGATTCTGACTAAGCAATTTTGTCTAAGTAATTAAATTCTATGATCTAGTCAAAATTGCCTTGCTTGCACAGTCAACCTATACTAAGCAATCTATGCTAGACAATATTGACTAAGCGGGAGAAAAACTGGGAGATTTTGACAAAACTTCTAGGAGATTTTGACTATCTAGTCAAAATCTCCTGATAAAATCTCACCGTGTGTACACCCCTTAAGGGAGGTATTCATCCCCCTGCCGCTATTCCCGATGGGGGAAATAGCGGTAGGGCCCTATTCAATGCTGTCTTTTCCGACAGCATTGAACAGGAATCTCGGCAGAACCTGCCAAGAACGGCTGTGGATTGTCGAGCTCCCGGCCATAGCTCACCGATCCATGGCCTTTTCAGCGCCTGCCAATTCTTAGTCGAGCCGGCTGAGATTGGGACAGGGTCGCAGCTTTCAGGCAAGCTCGACAGTCGTGACATGGGATTGACCCCTTGGTCTTGGAGAGATATAAAGTGGATGAGGATAAAGTACCAGCCAATAAGCCTGTAACATACCAGTTAGGAGCTGATTGGCTGGTACTTTATCTCTGTCCATTTTAACTCTCCCAAATGCTTACTACATAGACCCCTATGGCTGTACTAACATGGTGTTGACGGTAGATCTAAATTATTCTGATTTACACATTCAAATTGCTATAACTGCATTTTAGGATGCCAGACCAATTAGTACATTTGTTAGAGTTTCCTTAATGTTAGACAAAATGCACGCACAACAATTAGCATTTTCCATTGTACTTCATACTTAGATACTAATGCAATCATTCACACTGTCAAAAAGTTTTCTAAATTATGAATGAAAGAATCAAGTTAATACACCTATAAATCAAAGGAGTTAAAATATCTATCTATCTATCTATCTATCTATCTATCTATCTATCTATCTATCTATCTATCTATCTATCATAGTTACCTGGTTCTTGATCAGTTCGACTGTCATGGTAAGAACTTCCTTTAACGACACTATCAGCTCAACTCAAACTAAAGGCTGCAACACAAGGTGGTTACTTCTTCTTCTCTATTTATACTCTATAAGCATTGTACAATGGGCAAGCAGCCAGATCTTATTACAATGCTAATATAATCTTATGCATGATTAATGCAGAATAATTATTGGATACATACATACATAAACTTAATCTAATACATCATCCTTCAATCCTCTGGCTAATTCATATATTCACATGTTTGAAGACTTACAGGTAAAGGTGTATTTATTAATACAGGTTGAGTATCCCGTATCCGAGTATCCCTTATCCGAATTATTCCGAAAACCATACATTCCAGAAAGTGAATAAAAAATATTTTTTTTGCTAAAAACTCACTGGGGACATTTGTAACAGCACTACTGGTGACATGATATGTATCTGGCACTGTATATGTGCAAGACAATGATTGCTTGGCATTCAAATTCAATATCTGAGATAGTACACACATTTTGTTTCATGTTTTGAAACCTTGTTTTTTGAACAAATAAAATATATTTGTGTGTATTTTATGTTGTAATAAAATATATTTGTGTGTATTTTATGTGTTTATACAGCATACATGCAAGATACTTCAAAATACATAATTGAAATATTAAAATATTCCGAAATACGGAATAATCCGTTATCCAAAATTCTCCTGGTCCCGAGCATTTTGGATACGGGATACTCAACCTGTATTATGTTCTCCTAAAATAATGTTAAACCCTTTTTCACATTATGTTAGTTTCACTGTTAGTGTTTACTTACATTGGATTGGAAGCGGTGCATCTGTCAGATTTAGGTCTACAGTCATTAGGTTGACCCCGGAAGGTCGACTGTCCCCAAGGTCGACAGGGTTAAAGGTCGATATGGCTCAAGGTCGACATGACAAGGTCGACATGGGCCAAGGTCGACATTGTTTTAGGTCGACAGTCATTAGGTCGACATGAGTTTTTCACTGTTTTTTTACCCGAATGTCAACACAGTCGACATGGACACCGTTGGAGTTGGACCGCAGCCCCTCGCATCGCTCGCTTCGCTTGTGATGCTTCGGGCACGGAGCCTCGCTGCGCTCGGCACACTATTTTATTCTCCCACCACGCCCTAGTGGATGGTAGGGCATGAAATACCGCCTGTCGGCACATGTAGGCTCAAAAAACTGTGAAAAACTCATGACCTAATGACTGTCGACTTAAAATCATATCGACCGTGGCCCATGTCGACCTTGAGCCATGTCGACCTTTAACCCTGTCGACCTTGGGGACAGTCGACCTTCCGGGGTCGACCTAAGTCTGGTCTGACAGATGACCGTTTCCCATTGGATTAAAGGGCCTTTGAAACAGGTTTTCTTCTAAAATTACACCAAAGCTTGTAGGTTTTTTTTTTTTAGTAGTCAGATTGCATTTTCCATACTTGTAATGTTGAATTTGCTCAAAGATAAAAAAAATTACCAGAAACAGCCCTGTAATTATTACTATTATCAACAGTTTTTTTATGCAGTGCAACATGTTAAATTGCACTTTCTAATTAGAATCAACAATGTAACCACAATGTCACCACAGTGTAACATGTGTAAGACAGTTAAGATCTGTAATTCAGACATACAGGGTGATATGTAATAAGGTGCAATTTTTATTCATGTATTAAAATCACACCAGCACACTTTAAAAAAAAATCGCAATTGTAATAGGGTGTGATTTTTTAAACAAAGTCGTAATTTGCATGTGATTTACCGTGATTTTTAGTAAGGAAAAGTGCAAATTTTAGACGTGTGATTTTTAGTACTGATAATGTGTGAATTTTTAGACATGAAAGTGTGCGGTATTTAGTTTAAAAAAAAAAAGGGGTCCCCCTTATTTTGGAACCAGTACTGGGCTCCAACAGCCAGCGGTGACATGCCACAGCCAGGGGACACTTTTTATACATGTCCCCCTACCGTACCATGAGCATCGTGGCTGGTCAGCTTATATTTCGGAATATTTAGGTTTTTGGAATATATGGATAAGGGAGAGTCGACCTGTATAATACTTGGTAATGTAGAGGCCGCATTTTTTTATCCAGTAAGGGGTGGGCTTTGGCGCAGGGAGAGGGAAGATTAGGGTTAGTCTGTGGGAACTGAGTTAGGCACTCATGCTGTGTACACACGGTGCAATATGATTGCTAGCGATATATTGCTAGCAATATATTGCCAGCAATCATATTGCTCAGTGTCTCCTTTTCATCAGCGATGAAAAGGAGACACTGCTACGGGGCGGAGGGGGAGTGCAGCAGCAGCAGACGCTGCTGCTGTCACTTTGAAGGGAGGAAGGAGGGAGCAGCGGCACGGGGCTGGGGAGATCAATGCTGATCTCCCCGGCACTGACCTCCGTGAAGGGAGGAGGGAGGGAGCAGCGGCACTGGGCTGGGGAGATCAATGCTGATCTCCCCGGCGCTGACCTCCGTGAAGGGAGGAGGGAGGGAGCAGCGGCACTGGACTGGGGAGATCAATGCTGATCAATGCACTGACCTCCCGGCACAGTGATTGCAGGGGAAAGCCGCTGGTCGCAGGAGCATGCTCCAGCGACCATCAACCAGCGGGGAGTGCACACGGGAGCGCGCAGCTGGCGATTTATCGCCAGCTGCGCTCCAAATAACTGGCAATATGGTCGCTCAGCGACCATATTCCCAGCGATTTTACCTAATATTGCTCCCATGTGTACACACCATAAGAAGGTTAGTTAAGGTTAGGCTACTGGTATGGATCATTGGGTAGACAGCAGGCTGGTCGACAAGCATTAGATCGACAGCATTAGGTTGACATGCAGGAAGGTTGCCATTGGTTAGGTGGACGCAAGCATTAGGTTGACATGGGTAAGTTCGACAGTCTAAAGGTCGACATGGTTTTTAACATGCTTGTAGACCATCCTGCTGTAGACCAAATGACCGTATCCCTAGGCTACTGGGAGAAGGTAGGGTGCGGGATAAAAATATTAGGGTTAGGCATTAACTGGGAGAGGAGTGCGGCTGCAGAAAGGAAGAAGTAAAGGGGGGTAAGAATACATATCGGACACCTCTTGTGATTCTCTCCATTGGGATGTCGCAGATGTCTTCTGCCTAGAGGTATCGCATCCGCTGTTCATCTGTATTTATTACCTTTGGATATATTCACCTGGGTTAAAGAACGGGCACAGAATGAAGAGGAGGAAGATAAGTACTGTAAGCTTCTACTTTACCATGTCATCACTAAGACCGGCTCCAGGCTTAATAGTGCCCTGAGCAAGAAATTTCAGAGAGATCCCTCCATGTGCGCATGCTCTTGGGAAAGTGGCTGTGCACACATAGGGCGGTACTCAATGAGCCTGATTCGCCATGTTTTTATGGCAAATTTGTGCTGTTTGGCGAATTTCTGACTAAAACGGTGAATCACCCTATTCAATGACCACATGGCGAATACATTTGAAGGTTTTTTTCACCATGATTCACCGAGTAGCAATCGCTATCTTTTTATGGTGAAGTGGAAGGTGAACTTTTAAAATAAAGTGTTTTGTTTTTTACATTTGGTGTCAAAAAATCAGGAATTTTATTCTGAGGAGGGGCATGCTATTTTTATTCATGTGCTGTAAGCACATGAATATATATTTAATTTAAAAAAATATATATATATTTTTTTTTTTACACAGCAGCCAGCAGGGGGCGCCGGAGCCGAGCCGCTCATTACATATTCATATATTCACTGCACCCGATCGTTACGATCGGGTATAGTGAATATACACTCCCCTGCTGGCACCCCCGGGGGGCAGCCTGTGCTGCCTGGCACCCGGGGAGCCCACCTACCCCCCACAAAGTTCTGGGGCAGGCAGAGAGACTACCATCTCTCTGCCTGGCACAGTCCTCAGGCTCCCTGCGGCAATCGCCGCAGGAGCTCATATTCGCCAGTCAGGGGCAGCGAGCCCCTGACACGTTGAATACCGGAGCCCGCCGGCTCCGGAACGTGGCGAATGTACAGCGAATCCTAAAAAGGATTCGCTGCACCTCGCAGGTATTCTCATTGAATACCGCCCATACTGTATGCCCCACAGTGCTGCCAGTTACACATACTGTATGCCCCACAGTGCTGCCAGTTACACATACTGTATACCCTCACAGTGCTGCCAGTTACACATACTGTATGCCCCCACAGTGCTGTCAGTTACACATACTGTATGCCCCCACAGTGCTGCCAGTTACACATACTGTATGCCCCCACAGTGCTGCCAGTTACACATACTGTATGCCCCCACTGTGCTGCCAGTTGCACATACTGTATGCCCATACAGTGCAGCCAGTTACACATACTGTATGCCCCCACAGTGCTGCCAGTTACACATACTGTATGCCCCCACAGTGCAGCCAGTTATACATACTGTATGCTCCCACAGTGCAGCCAGTTACACATACTGTATGCCCATAGGCGAATCTAGGGGGTGGTCCGGGGGTGCACAGGACCACCCATTAGCCCATTTTGTAGCTGAGGGCTGGGGCTTTCCAACGAGCCCAGTTGCGTGTCTCTAGCCCCCTGGGAACCGGAGATACTGCCAGGCAAACCTGGAACGTTTTCCCTATAGGATAACATGGGATCCGCTAATTCCGACCCCCACCCAGTTCAACGGCTGCCAGTTCCCCCTTCGCCATCACAGAAGCTCAAGGTTGATCTCAGTCGAACCCAAATCGCTGGGCCTTCAATCTGATACCAGGCTGGATCCATATGGGTTAATTGGTTCCAGAGATATTGAGGTTAAACCGTTTTTTTTTTTTTTTTTTTTAATTTCTTAAATGTAATTTCATGACTGTTTATGTTCTTTGAGGGCAGATTTCTCTGGAACCAAACAGCCCAGTTTTACGGGACCAAAATCATTCGAAGTCAACTCAAAAGTTCTTCAATATGATACTGGTCTCATGTAAATGGGTCAGTTGGTTCCGAAGATATAGCTGGTTGGTTAAAGGGGGGTAGGGAGAGGGGAGTGGTTGTCTCTCCCCCCCACACCAGAAAATGCAGGGACTAGGCTGGTGTATAAGGGGTCAGCCTCGGAATGTCCCTGCATGATCCTGGGACCATATTCCCGGGTAAATCCCTGCATTTTCTGTTGTGAATGGGGTATTATTTCAAACAGCCGTGACCTGCAGTGCTCTGAATACAGCCGGGCAGCCCCCTGCTCTCTGCCCAGCTGTCAATGACTGTCACCCCTGCAGCTTCCACTCCATTTCTTCTCCCCGCTTTCACCTCAGCCCGCCCCCCCTTTAATCATGTGGTGCCGGCGCCCAGCATGTTCCCCCGACGTCACGCACAACAACAGCGTGCACAATATTTCAAATGTCCACTCGGCTAGGGGGACACCAGGAGGGGAGTGGGAGCGTGCTCTGCGCTGCGCTCTGCTCCTCTCCCCATAGAAGCAGCCGCACCGCTCTCCATCTCTCCCTGCAGCAGCAGCGAAGGCTCATATAAAAATTTACAGTAAGTGGCACTTTTGGGGGCATTGCTTAAGGGACGCTACAAGTGGCGGTATGTGGGGCATTATGCATAATGTGTGGCTTAATGTGTAAGGGGCATTACGGTGTGCAGCATCATGTGTAAGGGGCATTATGTGTGTAGCATCATGTGTAAGGGGCATTATGTGTGCAGCATCATGTGTAATGGGTACTATGGTGCACGGCATCATGTGTAATGGGTACTATGGTGTACAGCATCATGTGTAATGGGTACTATGGTGTGCGGCATCATGTGTAATGGGTACTATGGTGCGCGGCATCATGTGTAATGGGTACTATGGTGTGCGGCATCATGTGTAATGGGTACTATGGTGTGCGGCATCATGTGTAATGGGTACTATGGTGCGCGGCATCATGTGTAATGGGTACTATGGTGTGCAGCATCATGTGTAATGGGTACTATGGTGTGCGGCATCATGTGTAATTGGTACTATGGTGTGCAGCATCATATGTAATGGGTACTATGGTGTGCGGCATCATGTGTAATGGGTACTATGGTGCCATCAAGCAAGAACCCCCTAGCAATGAGCACGTAGGTAAGTAGTAGTATGTAATGGGCATCATGATGTGTGGCACAATGTGTAATGGGCATTATGGTGTGTGGCCTTATGTGTAATTGGCATTACGGTGTGTGGCTTTATGTGTAATGGGTATTACGGAGTTTGCTAAAAATGTGTAATGGGCATTACTGTGTATTTGTCTAAAGTGTAATACCACACCCTTTTTTGTGATGCCACGCCTCCTTCTTATTAGACCACACCCCTTTTTGCCACGCGGCTCCGCCGCGCATAGGTCCCCCTGCTGTTGTGTCTAGATCTGGGACCACCCATTACCATAATTCTAGATTCGCCTATGTGTATGCCCCCACAGTGCAGTCAGTTACACATACTGTATGCCCCCACAGTGCTGTCAGTTACACATACTATATGCCCCCACAGTGCTGCCAGTTACACATACTGTATGCCCTCACAGAGCTGCCAGTTACACATACTGTATGCTCCCACAGTGCAGCCAGTTACACATACTGTATGCCCCCACAGTGCTGCCAGTTACACATACTGTATGCCCCCACAGTGCTGCCAGTTACACATACTGTATGCCCCCACTGTGCTGCCAGTTACACATACTGTATGCTCCCACAGTGCTGTCAGTTACACATACTGTATGCCCCCACTGTGCTGCCAGTTACACATACTGTATGCTCCCACAGTGCTGTCAGTTACACATACTGTATGCCCCCACAGTGCAGCCAGTTATACATACTGTATGCCCCCCCCCCCCACAGGTATCATACCTCCCAACTGTCACGATTTTAGAGGGACAGTCCCGATTTTCGGGTCCTGTCCCGCTGTCCCACCCGCGGCAGGCATTGTCCCGCTGCGGGGGGTGGCAGTTGGGAGACCCCCCAATCTAGTAGAATAAACGCTGTGCGCATGCGCACAGCGTCTATTCTCGTATGAAAATGAGGTCGCGGCTAATTAGCATAAGCCGCACCCTCATTTGCATACACCCCGCCCCCTTTTCGTGTCCCTATTTCTTCAGATCAAAAGTTGGGAGGTATGCTGTATGCCCCCACAGTGCTGCCAGTTACACATACTGTATGCCCTCACAGTGCTGCCAGTTACACATACTGGCAGCCTAAGCAACGTGCATCGAGCTGGCCCTCCATCACATTTCCTTGATAGAATATCAAGCTATATGAGTCTATAATATTTTAATGATGTCATATTTTAGGTATCTAGGTCACAATTTTGAAAGTATGTATCAATGACTGAATTAATCCTGTTTGGGGAGGGTGGTTGTATAACAAGTATTAATTATGTAATTATTGTCAGTTTCTTAAGTCAATATGTTCATGTAACAACTGAATGACCAACATTGCTGTGATATAAATAAAAATATTGTTTACGAGAGCAGATGAAAGATGAGTATACTATGCAGGTAGACATAATGGGGGAAATTTACTAGGATGGGAGTTCTGTTTCACATGGATTGTTGCTATGGGCAACCAATCAGATATTATCTATTATCTTCCAGAAGGTACTAAATACTGTAAATAAGAAGTCAATTCTGATTGGTTGCCAATAGCAACAACCCATGTGATATAGGGTATACAGATCATAGAATGATTCTAGGTAGACAGTCATATGGTTGACCACTAATGGTCCACAGTCAAAAGATCGAGAGGGTCAAAAGGTCGACAGTCAAAAGGTCGACAGGGTTTAAAGGTGGACAGACAACATGTCGACAGGGTCTAAAAGTTGACAGTCAAAAGGTCAACAGGGTTTAAAGATTTACATGGTCAAAAGGTCGACATGGAAAAGGTCGACATGAAAAGGGTTGACATGCATTTTTTTTCAAAATTTTCAGCCGACATGTGCTGACAGGTGGTATTTCATGACCTACCATCCACTAGGGCGTGGAGGGGGAATAAAATAGTGTGCAGAGCATAGCGAGGCACCGAGCCCGAAACTAGCACAGCGAGCCATGGGAGGGGACGCGGTACACTTAGACAGTGTCCATGTCGACCTATGTCGACATAGACCCCTAAAAACACTAAAAATGCATGTCGACATATTCTCATCTCAACTTTTTTGATATCGACCTTTAGACCCTGTCGACCTTGTGACTGTCGACCATTAGTGGTTGACCATATGATTGTAGACCTGAAGACTGTAGATGTTTTATACCATAACCGTGATATAGAACTCCCATCTTAGTAAATATCCCCCAGTGCATTTATCAATTCAAAACTGTGTCACCCAATGTAAGATCATCAGGTCAGATCTTGTGGCCTTTCTCTACATTACCAAGCCTTATATAAATGCCCTAACATACGCTTTTATTATTATTGGTCATAAAGCAAGTCCAGAACCCCATGCCCTTTTCATGTGATATTAATGTTATATATATTCCATACATTTTACACATCCAGTACATATTTTATTGATTATTTAGATTAAGCGAGGACTGCCTAAGCCAGAGCATACTTAAGAGGCTTACATTTTTTGGGTTGGCAGGAAAGAGTTAATGACTGCTAGTTGGCTAAAGTTAGTTTCAGTTTTGTGGTTAGCATTAGGGAGAGCTTAGGGGCATGAGCTTTGGAGAAGGGGTATATAGGCAGGTCCTTACAGGAAATACTTCCTCTTGCAGAAGTTTCTTCAGCCCCACCCACCCTCCCTTGCCTTTTGCATTTCAATTTTATAGTCAATTCATTGGTACATTTACCATTATCAGAACTGGGGCGGTAGGGCATCACGGTCCAGCGGTCACTTGTGGCATGAGAGGGAGCTGGGAGGCACTGCCCCCTTGAGAGATGGCGGGGTGTCCTGCCTTTGCCGGGGGGGCGCTGTGGGCACTTCGTCAGCGGAGTGTGCACACCGGCCAGAAAAGGGGTGGTGAGACTTCCCAGCGTCGTCCCCATTTTAATATCAGTCAGTTGGGGCGTTTAAGTCGCCGCCATTTTTGATGTGACTAGAGCTGGGCAGCCGTGACGCCTTATTGCCAGCCCTTTACGAAGAAGGGTCATACCACTTAATAAATATCCTATGACCTTTAAATCTAATTGCTTTGGTGTCCGTGTCTTTATTGTGTCAGTGTGAGTTATTCTTTAGTTAAGCTAGCTTAAAGTAAGTGTTAAGGTTCAAGCCAAATAAATGTATAGACGCCTTATGGAATTTTTCTTCTAGAATGCTTCTGAAAAACATTTATTAGATATACAATATTTCAGTACTCATGTAACCTTGCTGGCAGTAAAGTCACTCACATATCCCTTTTATGTCGTTATTTGAATAACTTTGGTTTGTCCGCTTTTAATATTTTAAAGTGTTTTCAGAGATTATAAACAATGCCCAAAACGACTGGGGTTCTTTAGACCTGATCACATGGCTGTGAATTTGCAGGCCGGGTGTTAATTGAGTGACGCTGCATGCGTACAGCTCACAGTTCTCTTTTGCAAAGCCATCCTGTGATAAATACCAGCATCCTTTTTAATCACTAGCCATACAAGAGTTTATTAACAGGAAGCCGGCATTTGTGGGTGTCATCCAAGCCTTTTCTGGGAGTGTCAGGGCCTTTAGAGTTGGGAGGGGTTTTCGTTTCTGTGCAGGGTAAATACTGACTGCTTTATTATTACACTGCAATATAGGTTTCAGTTACATCAGCTCCACATTTGCTAAAAATTGTGCTTTTCAGTCCAGTCTGATTTAGGCCCAGATTCAGTCTAATTCATGTTTGCATGTAATTGCCGATGCTCCCACAATGCAGGGATACTTCTGCTGTGTACATGCGTGGCAAGGCACTACTGTGCACATGCATGCAAATATTAGCAAAAGCTACTGCAAGTGAACTGTACATGCAAAGTTTAAACTGTAACATGGGCATTCCTGGGACTCAGGAGAATGTAGTCTTCATGGGGCCTTAACCCTATGGGGTGTAATCAATGCTGCTGGCGAGCTGCCACAGCTCGCAGGGTCAGTATTCAACTGACCCCCTGCAAACGGCGTTTGCGGCCGCTGACACAGCGAGACTAGCAGCAAAATGTAGCGGGCTCCCTGCATTAGCCGCAAGCCTAGCTGTTTTAGGGAATCCTCTATGTCCTCTGACAGCGAGGGTTTCCTTGCTGCATTGAATAAGATCAGTGGCCGGTGTGGGGGTTAAACAGCGTGGATCTCTTGTTTTCTGCGTTCCTCGCCATTTAACCCCCTCACCGGTTGCATTGAATACACCCCTTTGAGTGACAAGGTTGCTGTGAGAAATGTGCAAAATATCTTTCAAAAATGTCAGCCTCGCACGCTTTTTTTTTTTTGCACAATATTTAACTAAACTTCAATTAATTGACTTTAGATCATTTGCCGGCAATAACTAAATTAATTCATATTCCTCGACTACGGCCCTGGCATTTTTAGCAGATATGTTGAACATCTCCAACAGCAACATTGGCACTCAAAGGGTTAAGAAGGGGATGTTTGCAAGAAGCAAACCAGAAGACAAATGTGCCTTTTTGGGCACACTCTTTGTTTTGTAAATTTTATTTGATTTGGTTATTACATTAAAACATAACTTTTAATAGACTTCTTACTCTAAATTATAAGGAGCATTCCTCAGATTTTGATCAGTCATTTAATGCATTTCAATCTGAGGAATGCTCCGTATATTTTAGAGTAAGAAGTCTATTAAAAGTTATGTTTTAATGTAATAACCAAATCAAATAAAATTTACAAAACAAAGAGTGCGCCCAAAAAGGCACATTTGTCTTCTGGTTTGCTTCTTGCAAACATCCCCTTCTTTTCAGTTACAAATACTGAATGTGTTGGGCGCACCACCAATCCAAGACTACAATAATTCAACCAAGTAGTCCAATATATTGGTCACTCCTTCGTAAAATACAATAAATTAATGTCCTAAGTCTCTCTCTGCATCACTCAAAGGGTTAGCAAGACTCCAATTTGCACCCCTCCTCCAAAAAACAAACAATCCATAGCACTTTATCCTGTCATGGCAGTGCCTGCTGTGTTTGTGCCTCTTTCCCTCCCATGTCCATGAAGCAGCAGCAGCAACACAAGCCATAGTTGCCTACCCTCCTGCATTCTGCAGGAGACTCCCTGAAATAGCAACAATCTCCCGCTCTCCCTCATTAGTCTAGCAATCTCCCTCATTTCACCTAGCCCACATTACGCTGTTACATTTTGGGGAAAAAAAGGAATAAGAGATAGATACATGTACATTGAATCATCAGCACCATTTCCCAGGACTTTAGCAAGTATAGTATAGTAGATCTTGCTAACTGCTTTGGGGCTCATCTACATTTGGATATATGTAATTTTAAAAGATTCCTCTCAGATGTAGCAGTACACACCCACGCTTCTAGGTGCCACGTTCACAATCTCTTTTTCACAATCTCTCCATATATGGTACTAGACACGACCTTTGGATGGAGTATGACACGCCCCCTCAATGGGCACTGTGCAGAATTCTGCTACCAACTATAATCTCCCTGAAACTAGTTTATAAAGGTAGGCAAGTATGACACAAGCCCTACTTGTGCTCCTGCATTGGGGGCAGATTCCAGAGTCTACTCTCAGGCAGCATGGGGACCGACTTTGTCAATCCCCATTAGCTTTCCCAGTAGTTCCATCATCCAGATATCCTCCACTTTTACTATACATGACAATAACATGGCTTTAATTTCTCCAAATTTAATTAGCAAACATCACTCATGGTAAAAGCTTGAAAAACATGTGGCAATGTGAATGGAAATAGATCCAAATACACAAGGTTCAAGCATTAATTAATTACTGTTCACTAACTACTATACATATGTCATGGTTGCCTAGTTGCCTTTACACAGAATAAAGATTAATTACAATGAAAAAATCAATTAGGTTCTGGTTTGATTCTGTGGACATATACAGAGTAATAAAGATGTTTTTGAAAGATATTTACTAATAAGAATATTTGTTTTATAAACTATAAGAAATTATAAACTCATAATATATACTGAAAAATTGTAGGAGCGGATAATTGTACAATCTACCCTATAGCCGGGTTTTTTTTTTTTATAGTGACATATTCAATTCAACAGTTTCATTAAGACCCTTTGGGTACAAACAATCAATTTTAAACATCCAAAAGATTTCATGGACGCACACATTCTGATACCTACCCCCCCCTGGATGTCACCGGTATGTACTCTATCCCTATTATTTTGAAACAGCTGGGATTGCTATTATGGTGTACAAAATAGTGTTTAGAAACCCTGTGAATCATGAATTTATTAATAATATTGCCATGGTGTTCCATGAACCTAATTTTTAACTTCCGTGTGGTTCTACCTACAGACTGTAGTACAGATTGCATCCACATGCCATCCGGTACACAACATGATCGGTATTACAATTAATGAAACTGTTCAGACCGATGACAGGATCTGTTCCTGGTACTAATTCAGTTTTTTGTACGTGCTGACATGTGGTGCATCCAGTTTTTCCACATTTGAAAAAACCTTTTAATTGTGTCAACCATGTGTTCCTACTTTTCTGTGGTTTTAGTAGGGACAACATTAGAAAACTGGGGGCTAAGATATTTTTCAATGAATAATTTTTCTTATAAATGAGTTGAGGTTTGTCTGGAATGATTTCTCTTAGAATAGAGTCCTGTTTCAATATTGGATTTTGCAGGGTAAATGATTGCCGCTTTAAAAAAACTGGAGATTTCTTTCCAAATCTCTCACTTTCTGAATCTCTCATCCTATTAAATTTCACCCTATACTTATACTTATTATTTGGAACTGGTTATGAAATGTTGAGATTAATGCCAAATCTTGATTTCTTATTAAGAGGGGTGCTCTCCCTAACTCAAAGTGTATGTATCACTTTAATTTTGCACCTTGCACCATTATTACCATTCATTTTAGTATGTATTTGCATAATTTTTAGTATGTATTTGTATTAAGGAATAAATAGTTTTTAAATATACACAATGGCCCTTATTCTGATCGGTGCGGCCGGATCCGATTATGCGGCCAGGACCGTGCGTGCGAAACCCCGCCTTCCATACGGATCGCCAACTCCGTCCGTACGCGGTAAGAAGCTGGCCGAACGGACCGCACGTGTATTTTTCACGGAATACGCCTCCTCCATCTCAGGGAACCTCCCTCATCATTCGATGGTCGCAGACCATCGAATGCAGGACCGAGTGCTCCACCAACTCCCGCAACCTCAGACCACACGGACATTTTTCCGTGCAAAAGCAGGGATCTGGGCGGGCAGCTGACATCCGGCGATGTCATATGTCCGCCCCCTACACGTGCGTCACGGCCGCATTACCATACGTACGCCCAGCGTTTGCATGGGAACGCCCATGAAACGCGGGGCGTATGCATATGGTAATGAGCCCAAATAGCCCTTCACGCCCCTCTCCACCCCCTGTTCGGACGCCTCTGCACATGCGCAGACACAAAACATCGGCGGCACGAACGCACGCGGATATTACCGCACCGATCAGAATAAGGGCCAATGTGTGTTATTTCCTTTCTCAAATCGCAGTTTTCTCTCCTTTTTCTCTATATGGCCGGGATGTATCAACGCTTACCGCTGCGCTGACATCCCGTTTTCGAGGCTTTTGTCCTTCTTCCTGATGTATCAATAATGTTTCACGTTTTTAATTTCCGCATTTTTAAAGTCTCGCAGTGGTCCTGCAGCGAAGTATACTTACATTGGTCTGAATGTAAGCTGACGTCCTGTGAAATGTATTAAAATTCGTGATGCCCTTTGTTGTTTCGCCAAGTTTGACTGGCGGTGTTGGTCTGGAGAGGATACTTGTTGTTTTTTTTTTTGTGTGTCAGTTCTCCCTCGGAGGGGGGAGGAGTACAGGGCTGCTGCCGGGAGCCTGAACGGGTAGTGAGTCGGCATACTGCGAGAGGTAGGGAGTGTGGGACCGGCGCCGGGTGACAGACAGGGGTCGGAGCAATCTCCTGCACTCCTCCCTCCCTCCAGCTCTGACCCCTGTCTGTCACCCGGCGTCGGTCCCACACTCCCTACCTCTCGCAGCATGCCGACTCACTACCCGCTCAGGCTCCCGGCAGCAGTCCTGTACTCCTCCCCCCTCCGAGGGAGAACTGACACACAAAAAAAAAAAAAACCCGTAAAAATATCGGAGGAGGGCACAGTATACGCAGCCCAGAAAAAAATAATACATAAAGCGGAAAGTCCCGCAAAACGGATGCGATACAGGCACGAAAAAAAGACAGGTAACACCCAAGAATATTGATACATCCCGGCCTATGTATTAAGGGATAGACTATCCCTACATTAAAACTGCTGCTAAATTTAAATCAAGCCCTAAGCAGCACCTGGTACTTACGCTAGTGGTAAATACACACCATATCTATGACTCAACTGCATTTCTACCCTCACATTCTGGGTTTAAGTTTGGAACATGGATCCCTCTATGTTAGCATAACTAAACTGCTTCAGAACATCATTAAATTTGTTCATAATAGTAAAGGTGTACCCTTGCAAACTCGCTTTACTCGCCCCAGATTACTAATCCCAATAGATGTCCACATGGATTGTTTTCTGAGGTCATTTATTTACACTAGCCCAGTTCTGAACTCTGAAATTTGCTACAGTAAGTAATGTCTTTCAAAAGAAAAAACATTTTTGTAATTTATGCTGTACTGTGCTGCCATTATTTTGCCATGCTCTTGAATTACTGTAGTGTGGCGGAATTATAGTGCAATTTAAAAACCATATGTGATATTCAAATGTTACACTATCTGATAAAGTATGGGACACATACTGGAAGTTAATGATGCAACAGGTGCATAAACACTCTACGATTTTTTGACCAATATTGTTAATTTTTGCCCTTTAATTGGTGATTATATCATTCAATGTGTATGCTACGAACAATGATACGCTTATCAGGGGGTCGTTCATCAAGGTTGTTCGTCGACTGTGCAGGCAGGTCAGTTTTGGATATCTAGCTTGATCTTTCGCCATTCATTGTTTGTCACATTGTTCAAGTGTGTATGTACAATATTGTTCGTCCAGGACAATGGGGAAGTTTAAGGGAAATTGGTTACCAATATCGTTCAGTGCATACATTGTGGAGTGACGTGATAAGGGAGCCTGACATATAATGTAGGGTTATTCAGACCTGATAACACGGCTGCAAACTTGAAGGTCGGGCGATTATCATTGGACTGCATGCGTATGGATAATAGTGCGCATGCACAAGGCCATCCTGCTAATTTGTTTATCGCTGGCCATACGCAAGGTGTTTGACAGAAAAACAAAGATTTTCTGGGAGTGTCAGAGAAAACGCAGTCATGTGACGCCTGATCAGCCTGTTTTATCGCAGCTGTCGAGTAAGTCATGGGCTAAGTACAGACTGATTAACTGATCACAGGGCTCCAAAAATTTGCAGCCCAGCGATCAGATCAGAATATTTGACATAGTCACAGCCTCTGCACCAGGCACATCCTCAGCTATGAATCAGGGTTCTCACAGCGGCTGGCACACATAATGCCTCACTTGGCACATCAATTATGTACACTGGCCACACAGCACACATTACAGAAACATGGCCTCCAGATAGGTAAGTGCCAAATGGCAGGGGTCAAAAGCTGGAATTCTGCAAGGATCCAGCTCAGACACAAAATGTACATTGACATTCACCAGAATGTGCGACTGTGGCTGCCCCAGACCCCCACTAATCCACGGAGCTGGAAGCCGATTACCCCAGCATGCTTCCTCAAGCATGCTGGGTTAATGACTGTTGCGATGGGTGCACTGGGGTTGACTGGTGCAATGCGCACCCGGCTGCTGATTATGTCAGACTTCTTGCCCTCCGGTGATGGCTATAGGCTATCCTAGCAGCTTCTTCAATATTCGTCCTGTGTGGTCTTGGCAAGGGGAGGGTTTGGGGTGGGGGGTGATGGGAGAACTGGTCAGTTCCCCCAGTCATGTCCAGAATGTCCAGATCAGCCTACCACTACCCATAGCGCTTGTTCTAGGAAATACAACATAGTCCTGCGCAGTATAGTGTTACATATCTATAATTCAAGTGCACAGTCTGAAACCTAGGAGGTAATTCTGGTTGCTTTGGAAAAGCAAACTCCTTCTTTAATGGACAAAACCATGTGCACTGCAGGGGGGCAGATGTAACGGGTGCAGAGAGAGTTAAATTTGGGCGAGTTATTTTGTTTTTGTGCAGGGTAAATACTGTCTGCTTTATTTTTACACTGCAATATAGATTTCAGTTTGAGCACACCCCACCAAAATGTAACATGTCTCTTTAGACATGTTACATCAGCCCCACCTGCAGTGCACATGGTTTTGTCCATTAAAGAATTAGTTTTCTTTTGCAAACCAACCAGAATTAGGGCCCTAATCCCTAGAGCAGGGCTGGGCAACACCGGCCCTCCAGATGTTAGTGAACTACCCATCCCAGCATGCCTTGCATCAGTTTCAGCATGGCCACATAGCAAAACTAATGCAAAGCATCCTGGGATGTGTAGTTCACAAACATCTGGAGTACCGGTGTTGCCCAGCCCTGTTGCCCAGCCCTGCCCTAGAGGAATGACTGGGGACCCAGGCACTGGGCCCTACCTGGGGTTTCTCAAATACACCAGTGGGCCTGCCTGTCCAATCCTGTACCCATATACAATGCCACAAGAAACACAATAGACAGGGTAAAAAGCACTGTTTTATCCCTTTGATACAAAGGTAGGAATGTATTTTTGTGGTTAAAATGTGTGTCACTGTCTTGCCATCAAGCCATAAAAAAAGGAGGAAGGACACAAAAGCAGGGCCCGATGAACCAATAAGCTGATCAATCTGCAGCCTGGAGTGCTGGGTCCTGGGGGAAGCCCAGTGACAGCACAATATATTAATAGTATGATAAGATGGCAGCATGTGCAGATGCTGCACTGTACCTACTACAGGGTCCTCCGGTTGCTATAGGAATCCTGCACCAGGGAGACCATGTACTGGAACTGATGGACCTGAGGCAGAGAGTGGTCCAGGAGCAAGAGGCAGAGGAGAGGGTAACGGCGGCACCGAGAACTGTCCTCACTGGTGCTGGTCCCATCACATAGCTGACTATCCCTGATGTCATAGCATAAGTTTAAGGGGGTGCATAAGCTGCACATTGGGGTGCCGGTATTGGCTTGAAGTTACTGCTGTCCTCCCATATTAATGCGTGTTGTGATAGATGCCTATAATCCCATCACTAGCCACATCTTTCTATCATCAGCCCCATCCTCCCATCACCAATCTCATCCTCCTATTAAAACCAGCCCCATTCTCACCTTAACACCAGCCCCAGAAATTTGAATAATTATGATTTCTTAGCACACCTACAGCCAGCTTCTCATCAGAATGCAGTTATAATCATGGGCTAGAGTTGCCGACTTTTAGGCTGCTCTACCAGGGAGAGGGCTGCCAGCTTCAGGAAGTAGGGGGCGCGGGGGGTGGTCATGGCGTGAGAGGGGGTGGACCTGGAGGCTGTGAGTGGGGATTTTTCTGGGGGGGTTTGGGAACTGGACCTGATGGGGACTGGAGCATGGGGACGTCCAACGTTTCCTGGGCATGCCCACAAAAACGGTGCGTGTTCCCATCCAAATGCAGGTTGCTGGCAACCATCAAATGATTTTTGGCCCGCATATTCACATGCGAATGAATGTGTAGGCGAACATATCCATTTGCATTGCGGTGATAATGTAAGCGCAGCAGCGGGCGGTGTTAAGGGATCACTAAGCAGTACATCTTTGCTGCTTAGCAAGCCTTAGGGAATTAGGGCGAGATGTATCAAATGGAAAATGCGGTAAAACCCCGGTTTTACCGCATTTTCCAATGTATCAAAAATGATACCGCACTGAAGGGTATCGCCACCTTTGGGTGGCGATACCCTATAGAAGCCTATGGGCTTCTTTTCGCCGCCCGCCGACACAAACCCGCCGCCTCGCCGACCCCCCCTATGGCTTACCTTCCTGAAGGGTCCTCCTGGACCCCGGAAGGTAAGCCCTGCCTCCCCCTAGTGAAGCAGCCGGACATCCTTCCGGCTGCAGGGGGGAGGAGGAAGCGCCGGGGACAACATGCATAGCTGTCCCCGGCGTGAGGGGAGAGCGTGGCGGCAGGGAGGTAATGGAGACCCCCCGCACACCAGTGTACAGGTATCACGGGGGGCCTCCATCACCGCACCGCAATGCCAGCCGCATATGTTAGTACATATGCGGCAGGGAGGCGGCGAAGGGCGGCGATGTATTTTAATACATCCCGCCCTTAGTCCCTAATTGCAGTAATATACTTGATATGCAGTGTTATTTCGGCATTTCTATTTTGCTAACGTGCATGCATGCTTTTATTTTTCCATTATATCATGCACATTGCAACTTCCGACACTTTTTTAAATTATTAAATATTCCCTTCCATATTCCCTTCCATATTCCCTATGGATGATGGTCGCAATGTTCCTGTGATGATGATCATGCTGTTCTGATGTTTGAAAACCAATGTTTTATAAAAAGTAAAAAAAAAAATGTTTTAGATACTTTTCAAATATATTTTCGTGATTTCATTCAATTTAAAAAAAATGTACATTTCTGAGGGGTTTATGGAAAAATATTTTGCTAGTTAAGTGGTTAAAGTGGCCTGCAATTCTGTAACAATGCAAATCGAGATTTAAAATAGTAATGTAAAAGTAAAGTGTGATTGTACAGTACAGTATTATTACAAGTTACTAAGCTGTTCAACTGGACCATGAACATACACCTGTTCAGGGACTGTATAAACACAAAAATAATGTTGGATTCCTCTGACACACCATGTACATAATAACAGCAATCAAGTTCTTAATAACATTTAAATAAGTTGGTGAGTCTCAGACCGGTTTTTAATATATGTGAACTGAGGTTACAATGTAAAATTAGAACAATAAATAGGTTAGGTACATTGAGCCATCTCCCTCCCATGCTGCATCACAAACAGCAAGTTATTCTGGTTTCATAATCTGAGGTCCTCTCCTATGGCTATTATAACAGGTGGGAGAAGGGGGAGAATTATATGGCTATTGTGAAGCACCATATATTGGTGTCTGCAGGGCTGTTTCTAGACCAGGGGTGTCAAACTCAAATTCATCGGGGGCCGCATCAGCAGTTTGGTCACCCTCAAAGGGCCGGTTGTATCTGTAGGTCCCCCTGTATAATTATAATGCCATGACACCACAGGCTGCTCCCCCTGTATAATATAAAATGAATGCCATGACACCACAGGCTGCTCCCCCTGTATAATAATAATGCCAGGACACCACAGACTGCTCCCCCTGTATAATATAATAAAAGTAATGCCATGACACATAAATGATTATACAGGAGGAGCAGCCTGTGGTGTCATGGCATTATTATTATTTTTTTATTGTGAGTGTGATCCTCATCCTCACTTACTGTTTCTCCGTCTGTCCTGCAGCTGCTGCGGCTTCCAGCTTTTCTTCACTGCTTGCTGCGGCCACACTGTCCCCGACTCCCGGTCCAGCTTCCCTGCCTGCTCCTACTTCTCTACAGACGCATGGGCGGGCGGCGTCATCGTCATGACGTCCCCACCCAGTGTCTGTCACTGCCGGGCATCAGAGGGAACAGGCGGCCGGGCCCTCCTCCACGTAGCCGTGGAGGCCGGCGGCCATGTTTCTGTAGCCGCATACATATGTGCCTACAGGAACATGGCCGCCGACAGTGGAGGAACAGGTAAGGTGGCCGCGGACGTGGACGCGGCCCGCAGCACTCCTGTTTTAGACACACTGCCCCTCGCGCGGGCCACATGACGAGGTCTAGCGGGCCGGATTTGGCCCACGGGCCTTGTGTTTGACACCCGTGTTCTAGACTATTTAGCTCCAAGTGCAAACAGTTAAAAAATGTGCACAGCAATACCCCTGATACCATTTTATGCCCCACACAGTAATGCCTGACACAGTGGCGGCTCCAGGGGAGGGGATGCAGCACAGTCCAAAATTCAAATAGGCGAGAAACACCAAGTGCCAGTGAGTCAGTTAGGAATGGCAGTTGGTTAATGTGGGTGCGTGTTACGCAGGGTATGTACCAGCCTACCGTTGCGGGCCCCTGGCTGTCCTGTTTGCCTCCTGTGAAATAGGCTTCACTAATAACAGCGACAGTCAAAGGGGTAGATACCGCAAGGGCACCTGACTGTAGTACACTCCTACGGTACCAAAAACAACAGCAACAATGCAGAAAGGTGACACAATAAAACCCCAAATGTACCAATACACAAGATAGAACCGTGGCCAGGAATACCAAAAGAACAGTAATGCAACAATGCACAAGATGATACCAGAAAGGATAATACATGCACACAACCCCTGACTTATCTGGGTGATGGAAATCCACAGAGGTTGAGCAAGCTAACAGGCTGGAGCAGGAACCTGGAACAAACTGACTGAGGCACAGCACGTGGAAGGCACACAGAAGGCAGGATACAGGAGCCTGGGAACCAGGAACACTCAAACATAACCACTGGGGCTTTGCAGAACTATAACTGGCGTCTGTTCCCAGCAGACACCGGCTATTTATCAGCATCTTGCCCCGGAAGCTGCTGGGCAGAAGTTCAGGACATTGCCAAGTAAGGCCCCGACAATAAGCCGCCATCAATCACTCGGCAGAGGCTCGGGACGTTGCTTGACAACATTCCTGCTGCCTAATACACAGTGGGGCAGCAATCACCGTCTGCCACCAGCCCCTGCCCTCCCGGCCACTGCAGCGGACAGAGCACTGCTGGGAAGGGACGGGCCGCCCCGGCAGCTAACAGTGTGGCTCCCTTATTTTAAATTTTAATTGTGCCATTCCAATTGATACCATATTATGCCTCATATAGTACCACCCATACTTTTTACAAATGATGCCACACAACCTGCTCATTGTCAGGGGTATAATTAAGACCGTTTCATGATAACTCTAGCTGCAGAACCTGTCTCTCCCTCTCCAACCCTCCCTCTCCCCCCTTACGGGTCACAGACTGTTGTTTGCGCCTGTCTCTTACCCTGAGTCTCTAGTAAATGTCCCTCCCAAAATGGCCATGCAGCCATACCCTCCACTCCCACAGCTTAAACCTAACCTCCCCTTCTTGCAGTCCCCTGCTGGTAGCTTAATCTAACACCCTCCCCTTTCCTAATGCTAATGCACTCAACACACTTACGATTGTGATGCCGGTATTCAGGATTCTGGCATTGGCATCCTCAATGATGCCAGGATACCCGCGCTGGTCTAAAGCAGCAGCATCTACAGTATAGCGATACTAAAACTCAGTCATACTATACAGCTATAGCCTGTCTTCCAGCCAATGGTTTTCAATTTAAATAAATAGTATACAACATTTAAATAAAACAGCTTCCATAGAGGTTTTTATCATAATAATATGCACAACTATCTATAAAATTAAATATACATTTTCATTAAAGTACTACATTGGGTTTGTACCTAAAGATAATACACAGTGCATTCCAAAAGTTCATGGGTCAATTCTCTTAGACATTCCACATGTCAAGTGAAATACGCAACCATAGTATTAGAGTGCTGAGAGAAGTGCTGCTGAGAGAGCCATAGGGAGTGGAGACTAAAGTGAATGAGGTACAGGCAATAATCTCCATAAGTATATATCAGGAGAGAAAGGGACGGAGAGAAAGATGAAGGGGGTTAGAAGAGAGAGAGAGAGAGAGAGAGAGAAAGAGGAGAGAGATCAGAAAAGAGAAAGAGAGGCAGAGAGATGGGAATTTACAGGGGTTAAAGTGAGGGAGAATGCTGTGGAACGGAGTTCAACCACCTCCGCCATGGACCTGCACAGTAATTCCAACAGAAACGCCAGCCCCGTCACTGATGAGCTGCAGCCAGTTCCCCCTTCCTCAGGTCTTTGCAGCTCCATGGTTCTCCTATATCTGTGGCCCACCCCTCCTGGTACTCACACACATGCTGTGCCTGTCGGGTGGCATTCATCCCCTCCTCAGATCCTAGCAGCTTAATTTCTGGCACGGCGTATTTGATGCCATGCTGACACTACCACTGAAGTGAAGAAGCGCCACTAAGAACATAATAGTGTGCTACCTCAGAGCCATCCAACCACACCAATCCAGGGGCACCGCACCACAAACCCTTCTTCACCAGTGTAGGTCCTATAATTAACTAGCATAGAGCCACATGATAATGGCTCTAACTTAAATATTTCTAAACTAAACTTAAACTGCTGGTTGCTGCATTCTTCTATCTAACAGTTTTCTTTTACTAATAATGGGGCAGATGTATTAAGCCTTAACAAGAGATAAATGCAAGGGTAATAAAAAGAGATAAACGTCCAGCCAATCAGCTCCTTACTGACTTTTTTCAAACACAGCCTGTAACATGGCAGTTAGCAGGTGATTGGCTGGACGTTTATCTCTCTTTATCACCCTGGCATTTATCTCTTGTTAAGGCTTAATACATCTGCCCCATTAACTGGTGTGCTGTTCTGGGCTTTCTGGCTTATGGTGATTTTTTATAATGTGTAAGGGGCATTGCTTGATGGGTATAATGTGTAAGGGGCATTGCTTGGTGGGCATAATGTGTAAGGGACATTGATGTTTGATGCAATGTGAATAAGGGACACTATTGTGCGACATAAGTTGAACTTGGGGTACTATTGCATGGTCCTGCCCGTTCTCCACAAGACCACTCTCTTTTTTCAGTGTGAAATATGGAGGGGGGGGGGGGGGGTGTGGAGGCAACAATTTACTTTCTGGCACAGGGCACGAAAATCTTTGGTTATGGCACTGGTACATGCAAAGACATATAAATTGTTTAAATGTGAAGGATATTATGTATATATTCATGTTTCCCCAGAAGTTAAATTGCAAACTTAAATTGTTATATAAAGGAGAGAGTATTATTTCAAATTCTTTAATAAGTACAGTAATTTGCCAAGGATTAGCTATCTATGCTCTATTAAGGGATAAGCTTGTTGAGCTGGACATACACTAGGTGATTTGGATGCAATTTAGCCACTTTTTAATGCGATTGACAGAAAAACACCCAACTCGCATCTATTTGACACCGGTTCTGGTGCAATGCATTATACACCGTACCGAAGCCTGCGAGTCGCAGCTGCTGCACTACCAATCTACCAACTCAAAGTCAAGCCAGGCAGTTTGTTTTACCACTGTTTACAATTTGTAAAGAGCAATAGATTGTGCTGTGCTACTGTATTTATGAAACTGTTAATAAATAATCTATGCTGTTATTATTCCTCACAGTCAGACTGGAGTTAATGGACACATTCCATTGTATGTTTGCATACAATATAAAAGCTGTAAAGAGCGACATCTTGTGGTGTGCCGTGGGACAAGCAGCTTTCAGTTCTAGTTTATTTGCTATGCTGATCAGTTTTGAAAATAAAATGCTGCTCTCTCCAACTTGTTCTTTTTTACTAGTTTTCCTAATCAGGTTTTATATAAATCTTTCTGTAAGCATGTTTCAGGGTTTGAAACATAGAGGTAAATTCACTAAGATGGGAGTTCTATTGAAAATGAGATCATGCCCATATCAACTAATCAGGTTCTATCTAATCTAGAAGGTGCTGAATAAATAAGTAGAATACGATTGGTTGTTATGGGCAACATCCCATCTTGTATAAAACCCCGATCTTAGTAAATTTAACCCATAAAATACTTTGTATATGGTCATTCAGTTAGATGCAGGGGTGGTGGCAGGGGCAAACCTAGGATTTGCAGGAGGGGGTTTCCAGGGAGGGATGGAGCTAAGCATGGATCTGAAGACTGAGATGACCAAATAATGTTGAGAAGCCTGGTGAGGAGTGAAAGGGTGGCTGGACGAGGCTTCGTTTTGGGGGCGGGGCTGATGTCACCAAGCCCCGCCCCTACGACTGGCAGTCGCATTAATTCTTACATCCGTGGAGGGGCTAAAATTATGTGAAATGGTGCAATTTGCATCATTTTGCCCTGCCCCCTCCCCGCGGACCCACAAAATTCGGAAAATTTATACCGTGGGGAAGGAGGGAGCTGGGGCTGTGGCTAAAATGCGGGAGACTTGCCCACCTTCCCGGGAGGCCGGGAGGGTGACCCGATTTGCGGGACCCTCCCGGCCATTCCGGGAGGGAAGGCAAGTATTACCAAGTTTGAGAACTCCAGAACTAGTGTACATAGGCCCTTACCTTCCTAGAGACAGATCCGCATGCCTAGTGGTTAGTGGGTGTTGCCTATGATTGCAGCACTTCTCACAAGGCCACACCCCACTTGCATGTCCCTTGTCCCTCTCACACCTAAGCAAAGCAGTGAGGAAAGAGGGTCTCCTAACTGCCCACTCACCATGGGACACTTCTGTCTGTGGGTGGGATGCGGGACAGTCAAAAAAAATTGACATGACATGATAGATAAAAATTCAAATATATTATTCCAAAAATGTTTTAGAAAATCACAGCTGCATAGAAATGACAATCCCAGGTGTTAGACCTTAAAGGTGGTTAACCAGAAGCCAGACTAAGTTAACAATTATCCATGCTATACACCCCCTGATGAAGTCCTTGTGTATGATGAAACATGTTGGGTGTGGCCTATATGTAGAAGATGTAGTGATGTCATTTTTTGTCCGGCCGAGTAGACAAGCGTCAGTGCATCTGAACTGGGTGCCGCTGGAGCGAGACCCTGCTGAACGGGGAACCATATGGTCTTATGAGCCCGCTGCTCTTATGTATTGCCCTTCTCATCTGGTGCTGGCAAGATGTTTTACTTGAACCATAATGTTTGTGAGCATTTGTTATAAATAAATATCTTTTTATACTTTGCTCATGGTGCGCTCTATCTTCATGTTTTCAAGCTACTTCTGAACCGGAGCATGCTACGATCCTATTGGGAGCTGCACGCTACAAGGATACTGTCACAATATGCAAGTATTTCAGTGTTACCTGCTTGTAAAAACCTGCTGGCTTTGTCTCATGCTGT
Organism: Crinia signifera; assembly: GCF_055691185.1. Taxonomy (NCBI): domain Eukaryota; kingdom Metazoa; phylum Chordata; class Amphibia; order Anura; family Myobatrachidae; genus Crinia; species Crinia signifera. The sequence goes on along the minus strand of NC_139217.1, from coordinate 274,842,529 downwards.
TGACAGCTCTGTATAGTTGAACATTACATGCTGATTATTACAGCTTCTGGTCCACTCCATGCTGCAGAAAAGTCTGTGTGATCTGAGCTCTGCTAATTAGTTACAACACCTGGTGAATCTCTCCTGCAAGGAAGTTCTGTGTAAACTGACCATGCTCAGCCCTCATTGATTAAAGCACCTGTGAGTATCCAGCTAATTGTGCTTCCTATAAAAAGGCAGCTGCCAGAGGATAGGTTCACTAACCTGCTCCAGCGTTCCCAGTGCTTGGTCTGATATCTAGTGTTACCAGTGTATGATTCCGGCTATTCTCCTGACTATTCTCCTGCCTGCTCCCTGTGTACTACATCCGTGACATCCAGTGTATGACCTTGGCTTGTTCTGTGACCATTCTCCTGCCTGCTCCCTGTGTACTACATTCGTGACATCCTGTGTATGACCTTGGCTTGTTCTGTGACCATTCTCCTGCCTGCTCCCTGTGTACTGCATCCTGTGACTCCCAGTGTATGACCCGGCTAGTACTTGGACTCTTGCTCAAGCCTATTCCTATAGTACCTGTATCTGTCTACAAGTTCCTGACCCGGCAAGTCTGACCATGAGTATTCCAGAGCTTACCCTGCCTTACGCCCAGTGTTTACCAGCACCATGTGGGAAACCAGACCAGGGGACCGCGACCGGCGTACCGAGTGCAGCGAAGCCCAAATCCCGCTTGGAGGGGTCACTGGCGAAAACCACCGGTACAGTTAGACTCCGCACCCCTGAGTCAGGTCAAGCCAATTCCCGGTCTGGCATTCACCCGTCACATTTTGAGGACATGGACAGGCTCAGGGATGTTTGGGGCGGCTCGGGAGGTCTTGGGCGCCTGAAATCCCAAGTCCCCCCGAGCAGCGCTGAACATCCCCAAGCCCGCCTCCTGCTCAGTGCTTACTAGAACTAATGGCGGCGGGGGCAGGGGAGCTCTGGCGTACAATCACCGGAGAGGCGAGGGGGAGTGATGGGAGGGAAGAGCAGAGCGGCCACTGGGGGGGGGGGGGGGGAATGCCCGGACAAGTGATGAGCCAGTGGTGCACAGCTGCAAGCACCACTGGCGCACACCTTTATCTAAGTGGTATGCCCGGAAATTTTTAGGACAGCCCACTGCGGCAGCGCAGCTGAACCGGGAAAATTTCCAGGTATAACACTCAAGAGGTTAAGCATTTACAAGTGTCTCTGGAAGAGAATCCAACAGTGAGCAGTAATAGGAAGCAGCAGTAAGTGGAGGCACTGAGGCAGAGATGGAGATTACAGCAGCTGCCGTGGGCCCATTGCTGCTAACTGTGAAATGTTGGAGATGACTGTGGATAGCTGTTAAGACTTGGTGATGACCATGGATAACTGTGAAAACTTGGAGATGACTGTGGATAGCTGTGAAGGCTTGGAGATAACTGTGGCACTTGGACACAACTGTGAATAACTGTGGCACTTTGAAGACAACTGTGACTAACTATGGCACTTGGACACAACTGTGAGCAACTGTAGCACTTGGACACAACTGTGAGTTACTCTAGCACTTGATATGAATGTGAGTAACTTTAGCACTTGGACACAACTGTGAGTAACAGTAGCACTTGGACACAACTGTGAGTAACTGTAGCACTTGGACACAACTGTGTATAACTGTGGCACTTTGGAGATAACTGTGAAAATCTGTGGCACTTGAATAAAACTTAATAACTGTAGAACTTGAACACAACTGTGAATAATTGTGGCCCTTTAAAGACAACTGTGATTATCTTTGGCACTTGAATACAACTGTGAATAACTGTGGCACTTTAAAGACAACTGTGATTATCTTTGGCACTTGAATACAACTGTGAATAACTGTAGCACTTTGGAGACAACTGTGAATAACTGTGGTACCTTGAACACGACTGATAATAACTGTGGAGCCTTGGAGATAACTGTGAAGCGCTGAAAGGTTATCCCAACAGGAGAGAGGTGGGTCCCCTGCAGCACACTGGTGGGTCACTGCTGTACTGGTACCTGTAAGGAACACCGGACAGGAGCATCAGCAGGTTGGACAGGTACAACTGTGGAACACCATCGGGGGAGTGGGGGGGGGGGGGGGGGGGTAGAGAAGGGCGGGGGGGGGGGCACATCTACAGCTGGGCCCCACTGGCTGGGTTGCTCCCTCACACCGGTCTTTGGTTGGGGATTCTTCAGACCGGGGTCTGCATCTTCTGCCAGGGTTAGCAGCTGGGAATTCATGCAGCCTCTACCATGAGGACACCGGCGGAGGAGGGGGTTGGTCACTCATTGCACACTGGAGTGCCTCTTCTCCAGGGGCTGAAGATGGGAGCTCCACGTGTGTGTGACCATCCCCTCATAGTGCACCGCTATAAAACTTCCTGCTTCGCCTCATTAACGAGGCAAAACAGGAAGGGACATCGACAATATGTATTAACATCTTGTCTGCCGAAGTGGGGGGAGCACAAACTCCCCCCTCCGGCGATGTCCTTTCTGGAAGAAAGTGCATCAATTTACACTGATGAGCTGTCTCCTTCCACCCGGCCGGCTGGACTGGGCAAGCGCGGGATCTTGCTACTCATGCGAGAGCTCTATTGCAGCCTACAGCCAGCAGCAGGGACAGAGTTGTCCCTGCTGTGGAGAAAGGGCTTCACAAAGGGCAGAGTGGTCAGCGGTCATACATTCATAAATGGGGAGTAGCTCTATCAGTGCACATAACGCAGGCTGATACCCCTTCTCCCCCATATTGACCTTTCATACATCAGCCCCGCTGTGTGCTGTATTACAAACCAGACAGTGATACTCCGGCACACTCATGGGTGAAGCACTTCCTGCGCTCCCCCAAGACCCCACAGCCGCTGGCTCCAGCAACCCACTGCACGGTCTGTGGCAGCATTGATATGCCACTAGATATGCTGGTCCAATCTGCCCAGATGGACAGCATATCTGTGTGTACCCAGTTGGTTAGTGGATTTAACTGGGCTATCACTGAAAGTATGTGTCTTCATTACAATTTTTAACACTACCTCACTACCTGACCACACAAGTAACAGGTCATCTACAGTATATAGCAAAAGTAGGCAACAATATTCTTGTATACTGTAGTTCAATATCCATATTCAAAGTATATTGCAGGGTGGGTTTGGCCTTGGATGGAGGGGGCAAGGCCTGTTGCCGCTACTCCCCATTTTTGTAATGTATGCGATGGGACCCGACGGGTGCCGTGCTAGGAAACAAGTACCCACTATACTATATGCATGTTTGGCTGGAGCTCCCAGGCAAAAAAATATAGTGCACACCAAGTTAATGATGTTACTAACAATGTTGTTCAGTGAAGTCTCCCGTCCCTGCTGCACATGCAGTCATTGAAGTAAAAGGTAAAATCTGACTGCATGTTCAGATGACAGGGGGTTGGGGCGCATTGTTAACAATATAGAAGGTTATTCCGACTCGATCTCTGCTTTGCAAATCGATTATCGAATGACTGCACATGTGTCTGGGTTGCATAAACCTTTATGCTCATGTGCAGCCGCTTTATGCGAGCGGGCACGGCAAATTCATTATTCGCCGGTCCGTTCGCACGCACTAGTGTGGATGGGGGGTGTGGGGCGATGAACATGGGTAGCGCCCATGGAAACGACTGACCTTTAATGGGTGTTCCCATGAAACGCTGGGCGTTCCCATGAAAATGGGCTGGTGGTGCTGGTGCCGGGGGCGGGCAACTGACGTCACCAGATGACGTTTAGATGACCCGCAAAGCTGAAAGTCTTGCAGCTTTGTGGGTCAATCAGAATGCCCAGTGCCCACACTGCCTATATACCCAGTGATTTTATTCTTCAATGACTTTACTTCTTAGAACATGGATTTTAGTTCATGAAGTATTGGAATTGACAAAAAATAAAAAATAAGGTTAACGTTAAATAGTTTTAAATACTCCTAGAATTATAGCATAAGGACCAAAGATGTACAAGTACATTAACATTTCCTTATGGCTGGATTAAGAGGAAAATAACTTGGTCCATTGCCCAATACACCAAATGCAGTTCCAACTGTCACCTGTTACTTTCTCTTTGTACTATACAGACACATGTAACCATGACATAATTCTGAAGACACTGAAGATCACAGCATGAAATCAGTGTGGTGCAGCATTTGTGCGATATGAAGTTTCAGGCTTAACATGATGTCATTGCTACACAGACATCTACAGTTACTGCAGAAGTTTGCCATTTGCTCTAGTCCTGCCTTGATCAGATCTCAAAGTGTAATAAGCCTGTCAGCAATCATTATGTAATATAACACATACAACTGGCTCTTGATGTACTGTAACAGTAGGTCTGCAAAAGATTTGTTTCTATATAATCAAAGCAATAGCACAGGATTATACTGCGAGCTGTGCATTTAGGGAAAGTCATTCATAGGCTGCCAAAAGAATAAGATCCTGTTTACATGATTCTTGTGGTTACGTTTGCTCAATGCCTACAGCAGTGGTTCTCAAACTGTGAGCCCAGGCACTATGGGGTTCTTGAAGGGGTGCCTCAGGTTGGTCGTCCAGGACCAAATTCAATTATTTATGGTCAAAGTGTTAGGAAAAACCAGTGCTAGTTGCTGCCAATCATATCACCAACCAATCACCAACACATAACTGACCATAAGGATGACAGGTAGGCACAATTAAAGATTTTTTTTTAAAATTTAACACTAAGGGGGAGATTCTCTAAGCAAGAAATGTGGTAAAAACCCCGTTATCAGTGTTTTTACCGCATTTTGGGATGCTGTAAGCATCCCCCGCCGGGTTAACGCGGCGGGGGGCATCGCCAGAAAAATCTGGCGATGCCCCATAGAAGCCAATGGGCTTCTACCGCATCCCACCGCCGCCCCGCATCGCCCCCTCACCTGTGTCCGGGCAGCACAGCTCTGTGATGCCCGGACTTGTGACCTCCTCCCTGCACTGATCCTCTTCCGGGTGCAGGGAGGAGGAGAGCCCGGCGCAGCAGCAGCAGCACCGGGTGTGTGAGGGAGGGGGGAGCCGCCGGGACCTGCTGGGACCCGGCGACTCTCACCGCAAAGGACAGCTCTTAACGCAAGAGCTGTCCTTTGCTATAATTATCGCATATGTTAGAACATATGCGATAATTATAAATGCGATGGGTGGCGAAGGGGGGCGGAGATTCTTAGAGAATCTCCCCCAATGACTTTAATCCTACAGGAGGAGCTGTAGCACAGTTCAAAATTCAAATAGGGGAGAAACAACTGCCATTCCAACTGCCATTCCAAACGGACTTACTAGCATTGGGTGTGGCTCCCCTACTTGAATTTTTAACTGTGCTGCTGCTCTCCTTTGGAGCGGCCACTGGTGTTGTGTAAAAAATTCTTATATTCTAGGGTGCCATGATTCGAAAAAGTTTGGGAACCACTGGACTGCAGTATTATTGTTATAATTGTATACTCTGTAGACATTATTAAATAGCTAAAAACATATTTCTTGATAGAAACATTTTAGAATGATTGCACTAATTGATTTATCTATCCATAATTGGTGAGAAATAAGCATTTTTAGTGTATAGTTGTAAAACAATGGCAATAAGTATGTTTTCTTATATCCATGATTTATTGCCCTGCAAATTGGCCTGAAGTGGTTATGCTGACACATTTTAAATGCGTAAAATATAGAAAACCTTAAAAATGTATAGAAATGACTTTACTTATAAAACAACTTGTTACATAAGTTACGATTATTAGCAGTAACCCCTGGATGAACGGGGAATACTCTATTGAGCTCCGGGGCTGATTCAGACTTGGGGGCAGTCAGCATCCTGGCGGTTCACTTTACTGCAGCTGGCATTCTGACTGTCCTTTAAACACTGGTGCCAGATCTTTAAAAGGATAAGAATGCTAACATCGAATTACCGTCAGCCGGCATCCTGTTGGGGAAGTAACCGTGGCTGACTACAGTGCGTCTATAGAAGGGGGTTGTCAGCCTTCGGCACTAGTAGGATGATTTAGGATTAGGCTGCAGTAAGGGGAGGTCAGGGTTAGTCTGCAGTGAGGGGGTTAGGTTTAGGCATTTAGAAGACGGGGTTAAATTTAGGCTGTGGGCAGGTTAAGGTTTTGGTTGGTTACATGGGTTAGAGTTAGACACTAGGTTGGAAAGTTATGGTGAGGCTGTGGGGGGGGGGTAGGGTTAAGCTGCTAGAAGAAAGGGATAGGGGAGGGCATCAGGATGGTAAGTATACTTAGCTGACCCCTGAGAGGATTCCCACCTTTGGAATGCCAGCGTTGGTTTTCTGACCCCCGCTCATTTATATAAATCCCATATTGATTCTTGAAGAAATATAAAGTGGAGAAAGATAAGCTACCAACCAATCATCGCCTATTTGTAATTTTTCAAACACAGTCTTTAATATGGAAGTTAGGAACTGTTTGACTGGTAGTTTAGCTTTTTCCACTTTATCACTTTAAAAGAGTGATAAAGTGGCCCCCTTCAATATTTTTCCTCTGCGCATGTGTTGCCAATGGATACCAGAGATAGGACTATTATGGAGATCCGTGCAGTTAAATATGCATTCCTGTGCAGTGGCTTTCATTGGCAAACATGTTGATGGGCATATTGGGGACATGCCACGGTCATGAAGTGAATCTGATGATCATGTGCCATCCGAAATCTCCTAATTGTATCAATATACATCTGCAGGAACAATGGCTCCGAAGGGAACTTATGCCTGTGATGTGACCACGCCGCCGTGCTGACGGGGACGCGCTCATGTGTGAGATGCTGGCACATCCCTGTCAGATAGAGCTCCTGTCCGCCAGCCTGCCCCAGCTCAGGAGATCTGGAGATATTAAAGGCTGGCTGACCGGTGCTCCAACTGTATGTTATGCATACAAGTCAGCGACACATAAGCATATTGCAATGGCCAATGAGATGCTGAAAGCTCTCTGGGCCAGATGCACTAAGCTTCAAAAGTGATAAAATGGAGAGTAAACACGCAGCTCCAGCCTGACATTTTTCGGTACTCTTTACCTAGAAGGGCGCCCATCGTGGCCATCTCGGGCATTGAATGCACTAAAAAATCGGGTGCGATTCAACCGACGAGATGCCCGAGATTTCCCATAGGGAACAATGTTAAATGTCTCAATTGACCCAATTTTCCTGTTCAATGCCTCAATTGACCCGATTTTTCCATAGGAAACAATGTTAAATGGGACACAGAGGCCAAATAGGCACCCTGAAGTGTGAAATGGCCACCCCAATTGTTAACGCCACCCCACGATCAACGTCAACCCGAAGCGTGGCGAGGGGCGGCGGTACGCGTCCTACGACCTTTTCATACCCCCACTATCCACGTCGGCGTGGAGTTGAGAATAGAAAGTGTGGCAAGCGCAGCGAGCCACCGAGCCCGAAGCGTGGCGAGCGCAGCGAGCCCCGCGAGGGGACGCGGATACCTTCACAGGTATCCGCGTCCCCTCGTGGGCTTCACAGCTGTCCGCGTCCCCTCGCAGGGCTCGCTGCGCTCGCCACGCTTCGGGCTCGGTGGCTCGCTGCGCTCGCCACACTTTCTATTCTCAACTCCACGCCGACGTGGATAGTGGGGGTATGAAAAGGTCGTAGGACGCGTACCGCCGCCTCTCGCGGGCTCGCTGCGCTCGCCACGCTTCGGGTTCACGTTGATCGTGGGGTGGCGTTAACAATTGTGGGGGCCATTTCACACTTCAGGGTGCCTATTTGGCCTCTGTGGGCCATTTAACATTGTTTCCTATGGAAAAATCGGGTCAATTGAGGCATTGAACAGGAAAATTGGGTCAATTGAGACATTTAACATTGTTCCCTATGGGATATCGCGGGCATCGCGTCGGTCGCATCGCACCCGATTTTTTAGTGCATTCAATGCCCGAGATGGCCACGATTTTTTACTAACGATGCCCACGATCAAAATCGTGGGCGCAGTTCTAAGTAAAGAGTACCCATTTTTCAAACATGGGCAGATGTATCAATCTGCCTATAACGTTTTTTAAATAACGGGTACTGCTTCTCCTGTATAACAGGGAGAAGCGGGCACTCGTTATGGGCAGATGTATTAACCCTCCCCAAGCCGATAAGGAGAGCCATTATGCCCAGCGTTAACGCCTCTCCTTATCGCTCCTCCAACGCCCCTGAGCATGTGCACTCGTGGCTTTCCCCCCAGGATGGCTTTGTGGGCATGCGCAAGATCACGCTAAAACCACGAAATCTCCAGCGCAGCCCGAGCCAGAAGCAGGACTAGCGTTGTCCCCGCAGTGGGGGTCAGGACAACGCTAGCCCTGAACTGGCGAAGCGGCCGGGGCGATTTAACGCCTGGTGGCTGTTAATACATCGCCCCGGCCGATAATCACTGGGGGGATTACAGTGGACAACTCTTCCGAGCGTAACTTGGTGGGTTGTCACTAGCGCACGTTAGATGTGCTAGTGATACATTAGCCTAAACGTAATCCCCCCCAGGTATCCAGCGTTAAGTGCATTTCTACACTTTACGCTGGTTCATACATCTGCCCCATTGTCTGTTACATGGAAGTTAGGAGCTGATTGCCTGGCTATTTATCACTTTCCATTTTATCGCTTTTTGAAACTTATTGCATCTGACCCTCTCTGAAAAGTGGGGATTCAGTATTACTGAGCTTCACAGAGTAGACCTGGATTGTTATATTCTGTATCACTGCAGTGAGACCCCTGTATGTTAAAGTACACAGTACATACATTTATAAATAAATACCCTTGAAAGTTTTATCAGAATATCTAATTTGTATGGCTTTGGTTTAAATGCAAAAGTATGTGTAACAAAGTTAATTCACAACACTCCAACAAATACATCTAAGTTGAATCTTGTGCCATATGTGTTCTAAATTTTTTTTTACAGTTTCTAACAGCAGGTCGCGTACCTCTGGGTCCAAGGTGAAATCAGCTATAAACTGCAATTTGAACAGAACTTAAAAGCATCCTGTGAGGTTCACCTGAGGTTAAAAAACACATGGTGTAATGATGTAGTGCATATAAATTAAAGAAACAGAATGAAGGACTTCAGAAGCAAAGAAAGAGAGAGAGAGAGAGAGAGAGAGAGAGAGAGAGAGAGAGAGAGAGAGAGAGAGAGAGAGAGAGAGAGAGAGAGAGAGAGGGTTGAGAGAGTGAAGGATGTAGAAATATTGGCACATAAAGAAAAAAGTGCAAAATAATTTGCAAATAGAGCAGAATGTATAAATACCTACACTCTGGGATAAGAAATTGGGTGACAATTTTGTTCCAACATATTGGTTGAAATGTAATAGGATGAGAGATTCAGAAAGTGAGAGATTTGGTAATAAATCTCCAGTTGTTTTAAAGTGGCAATCATTTACATTGCAAAACCAGTTTGATATTGAAGTGTAAATGATTGCCGCTTTTAAAAAACCCTGGAGATTTCTTACCAAATCTCTCACTTTCTGAATCTCTCATCCTATTACATTTTACCCATTGTCTTTTTTGTGTGTGTGTGTGACAGTGACACAAATTACACAAATTCCCCCACAAGTCTACTGAACACCACTATTAAATATTCTAGCGATGTACGTCATCAGCATTAAGTACAGTAGATACTGAGGTTTAATATAAAAGATGACATACAATGCAAAGGCCATTATTTCTCTTATTTTATCAAACAACATCTTAAATCTGAATGGTTCTATGGGAAATACATCACATTTAATTGTTAGAAGCTTTAGAAAATCTAAAACTTATCATTAATAAAAATATAGGTGATCAAGTTAATTCAACTTGCTGACATGGTTCATTGGACAGGGCTTATTCTGCATTGGCAACCAGATAATGTAGGGTTTCTAAACCAGAAAGCCTGACCTGAGTGTAGAATCCTAGACAAATTGTTAAAGGGGAATTTAATAAGGTGCAAAGTTTGTTGAGGTTAAAAACCTTGCATATCTCGCTTCGAATTTTGGATTATACTGCATGTTCCCGATACATGCAGTATCCACATCCAAAAAGTGGTTGTAAAAGAACAAACCTGATATTACCATCTCTGGGGATCTCTGGAGGTCTTCACAGCGCCTGGTGGTCTCCCCTCTATCTTTCCACTTGGGAGGGGTGCTGTGAGGTGCAAGGGCTGAAAGGAGATATAGTTCTTTTTTTTTGTTGTTGGTGCAACCAAGCAGATAATCTCACCACCCAGCAGGGACTAGCTAGAGAAAGACACACACAGCGATGGACACCGACTCAAAGCAGACCATTGCCTTTTCTTAGCACACCCCTTACCAGGCAGCACAGATCACAGCAGGTACCGCAGCCAGCAACACCCAGCTCCGATCAGTCCCCCCCCCCCCCCCGATCTGGCCAGCACATACCACCAGAATCCCCCAAAGCAGCTCTCACTGATACATGCTGAGCTTACTTTTTAAAGATATCTGGCATTTTGTGCATCCACCCCTGTGGTTTTGTTTACTGCTCCTTCCTGACCTTGCAAATCTGAAGGCTCAGCTCAGAGCCGCAGGAAGTTATGCCTACCATCAGGTGCCTCACGGACCCCCACTGTTAGCTGGCCAGCCACTAGGCTTAGGCTAATGACATAGGCAATTGACTAGTTTGACTATGCCTTTATTAAATAGCAGAACCCCACAGCTGTGGTAAAAACCCAGTTTTTTTTTTATTTCCCACCCGCAATTGAATTCCCGCTTAGTATTAGTATGTGCTACCAGTTCAGAAATCAATACTGATTATTTTTCCAGAGGAACAAAGAGTGTGCACTTAACAATATAGTTCTCAGACTCTACTGTAAACTCAGGAAAGTATAAGATCTGACTGAAGAATCTACTTCCTGATAATTGACCTAAATGTGTACTTTCCACTGCAGTAGAGAGTGATGATGAAAATAGCAAAAGTACACTCTATTCCAAACAAACAAGTACAATACCACCAAAGGTTGCTAAACATTCTACATCACTAGTATACATGTAAAAGTGAGTACAACTGTCTCTGTATGCTATCAGTCATGCACTGCAGTGTAAAAAGAAAAAGAAGTGGCGCTGGTTTTGATGAAATGATCATACACATATTTAATATCAATTAAAAATCATAACATAAATAAATTATTACAACAATCAGATAAAATGGTGATTTAGGGGGAAATTTACTAATATGAAAAACCTAGTTTTTCGTATTGGTATTTTCCCTACGACTGCATACGACTGTTTCAGCCGTATGCACAGTCGTGTTCCGGAGGGGAATTTACAAAGCAGTCATATACGACTGCTTTGTAACCCTCCGATGGTGTATTCATTCGTATTAGCTGGCCATATATACGGCCGCTAATACAAATTTTTCAGGCAGTCTGCACGGATCAGTCAGATCCGTGCAGGCTGCAGAGTGTAAAAATAAATAGAAAAAATAAATAAATAAAACGGCGTGGGGTCCTCCCCACAGCCGAAACCAGCACCAGGCTGAAAGAGCCGGGGCCGGTAATTAAAAATCAGGGAACCCGACAAATTGGGGTTCCCCGATTTTTAACAACCAGCCCCAGGCTCCAGGTCCGCGGCTGGTTCCCAAAATACGGGGGACAAAATGACTAGGGGTCCCCCGTATTTTAAGAACCAGCCCCAGGCCAAACCAGCCAGCAGGGTAATGTCACAGACGGGGGACACTTATTATATAAGGTCCCGCGGCCAAAACATTAAACATTACCGACCAGTCAACCTGGCCAGGGACCCTGGGGGAATGGGGACAAAATAGTCGGCTCCTGATTGGCCGCTAGGCGGCCAATAGAATCATTCTGAGAAGAGGCGCAGAATATGAAATATCTCTGCATCTCTCCTCTGTGCGATGCGGAGAGTGCGGGGAGCGCCGGCAGCTTGAAGATTAGCTGGACTACGGCGGACCAAGAGAAGACATCTTCACCACAGGACCAGGTGAGTAGGATTTCCTTCCACAGCTCCACCATGGATTACTTCGGACCCGGACACCGCCATGGACCTGGAGGACGACACGGACCGCCGACATGGACCTGGAGGACGACACAGGACACCGGACACCAGGACAGAGGGCTACCTACGGGCTCAAGATAGGTAAGTATCAGTATGTGTGTAATGGATGTATTAAAGTTTTATTTTCATTGTGTCAGTGTGTATTTATTGTACTATTTTTATTACTGTGGAACTACAAGTGCCAGCGGGCCCTTTAATGCCCCGCAGGCTGAGACTTGTGGTTCTCCAAGTCCCAGCTTTCGGGGGAGGCTTGCTGGGACTCATAGTTCCACAGTTTTAAACAATAGTTTTTCATCTATTTTTTTACACTGAAATCAGCCCAGTGGCCACAGCCCAGGGTCACCGGGGACAGCACCAGGCTTCAGCCTGGTCAGGTAAGACCTGGAGGGGGGGGACCCCTTTATTGGGGGGGTCCCCACTCCCCCAGGGCCCCTGGCCAGGCTGACTGGTCGGTAGGGTTAATGTTTTGGCTGCGGGACCTTCATAGGCGAATCTAGGGGGTGATCCGGGGGTGCACAGGACCACCCATTTTGTAGCTGAGGGATGGAGCTTTCCAACGAGCCCAGCCCCGTGTCTCTAGCCCCCTGGGAACCGGAGATACGGCCAGGCAAAGCTGGAACGTTTTCCCTATAGGATAACATGGGACCCACTAATTCCGACCCCCACCCAGTTCAACGGCTGCCAGTTCCCCCTTCAGCATCACTGAAGCTCGAGGTTGATCTCAGTCGAACCCAAATCGCTGAGCCTTCAATCTGATACCAGGATGGATCCATATGGTTTAATTGGTGTCACCCCTGCAGCTTCCGCTCCAATTCTTCTCCCTGCTTTCACCTCAGCCTGTCCCCCCTTTAATCATGTCGTGCCAGCGCCCGGCGCGCTCCCCCGACGTCACGTACAACAACAGCGCGCACAATATTTCAAATGTCCACTCGGCTAGAGGGGTTCCTAGGAGGGGAGTGGGAGCGTGCTCTGTGCTGCGCTCTGCTCCTTTCCCCATAGAAGCAGCTGCACCGCTCTCTATCTCTCCCTGCAGCAGCAGCGAAGGCTCATATAAAAATTTACAGTAAGTGGCACTTTTGGGGGCATTGCTTAAGGGACACTACAAGTGGCGGTATGTGTGGGCATTACGCAAAATGTGTGGCGTAATGTGTAAGGGGCATTACGGTGTGCAGCATCATGTGTAAGCGGCATTATGTGTGCAGCATCATGTGTAAGGGACATTCTGGGCGGTATTCAATGTCCTGAATCGCTGGTTACAGTGATTCAGATTTAACATTCGCCTGCCAATCGCCGGTTTTTAGCAGTGAATCGCCATGCATGGGGATTCGTGGGGAGTCGCCAAGTCACCCTATTCAACGTGGCTGAGAATCGCCGGCCCTAACGGCGATTCTCAGCCATACCGGCGTTTCCCTACACAGCCTCATTAATGTAGTCAGTTGTTTAAAAAATCGCAGATAAATGCTAGAAACAAGCAAATTACCCTGGACAAACGCTTCCCATACAGCAGATGGCAAACGCTGGGAAATCTGGTCAAAGGGCAAACGAAGGAGTGAGGTGGGGAGGAGAATCATGGGTAAGTGAGGTGCACCATGGGTAAGAACAGTGCTTTGTGGGAGAAAAAAAAAATACTTGAAAAAATTAAATATATATTTGTATAGCACTTCTACGACCATGACATCACACAAGGGCAGCAAATAATAATACATTAGACTTGCATAGTTAAATAGAGCACTTAAAACCAATTATTTGACATGTTCCTATAAAAGTTCACCATAAAAAGATGACGAGGGGCACTCGGAGAGGAACGGCGATATGAAAGAAGAAAAAGGAATCGCCAACTTCACATTGAATACACTTTTGGCGATTCCCCTCAACTACCGTCGATTCCCCATGAAAAATCCTATACACAAAAAACGGCGATTTGTACAGGAAAACATTTGGCGATTGCAGCTTCATTCACCGGTCGTCAACGGCGATTCTAGCTCATTGAATACGGTGATTCGCATTTGGAGCTCCAAAAATCACCGTCAGCCACGAAAAAACCCCGGAATCGCCATAAAACTTGGCGATTCCGGCTCATTGAATACCGCCCTATGTGTGCAGCATCATGTGTAATGGGTACTATGGTGCGCGGCATCATGTGTAATGGGTACTATGGTGTGCGGCATCATGTGTAATGGGTACTATGGTGTGCGGCATCATGGGTAATGGGTACTATGGTGTGCGGCATCATGTGTAATGGGTACTATGGTGCCATCAAGCAAGAACCCCCTAGCAATGAGCACGTAGGTAAGCAGCACTTATGTGGCAAATATGTAATGGGCATTACGGTTTGTTATATAGTATGTAATGGGCATCATGATGTGTGGCACAATGTGTAATGGGCATTATGGTGTGTGGCCTTATGCAGGGGCGAATTAAGGGGTCAGGTCGCCCCTAGGCACAACACTTTTGTGCCCCCCCCCCCCCATTTTAATGTAATCATATATGTATATACATTGTTATTTATATATTTCATTAAAATTTAACTGTAGCCCACCTTAATATTTTTTTAAGCACTGTGGACTGCTCACGGTACGGAGGACCTGGAGGGAGGGAGGCACTTATTAGTACAGTGATTAGCACAGTGTCTCCGTCAGTCTCTCTCCGGCTCACACACTGTGAATAACAACTGAGCGCAGGGGGGATCTGCGTGCCACTCAGCTCAGCTGTTGGATACACAGCAGCCAAGAGACTGTGTGTGTGTGTGTATATAGTAGCCAATGAGCAGGAGCCCGCAGCAGTGAGCCTGAGCCATTTCTGGAAGCACAGGGGGACCGCCGGACCCAGCCACTAAGCGGTGATGTAATGTGCATGGCAGAGTGGGTGGGCAGTGGCGAGTGACGAGGGGCGCTGCCGCCGACATATGATAATTCATGTCTGCGGCGGCGGCGCTCGTCACTCACCGCTGCCCTCCCACTGTGCCATGCTGCTATTTAACTGAATGTCAGCCTGCCTGCCGCCCTTAATTGGTGCCGCCCTGAGGCCGGTGCCTAGGCACAAATCCGGCCCTGGCCTTATGTGTAATGGCATTACGGCGTGTGGCTTTATGTGTAATGGGTATTACGGAGTTTGCTAAAATGTGTAATGGCCATTACTGTGTATGGTCTAAAGTGTTATACCACACCCCTTTTTGTGATGCCACGCCTCCTTTCCATGAGGCCACGCCCCCTTTTTGCCGCGCGGCTGCGCCGCGCAAAGGTCCCCCTGCTATTGTGTCTAGATATGGGACCACCCATTACCATAATTCTAGATTCGCCTATGGGGACCTTATATAATAAGTGTCCCCCAGCTGTGACATTACCCTGCTGGCTGGTTTGGCCTGGGGCTGGTTCTTATAATATGGGGGACACCTGGTCATTTTGTCCCCCGTATTTTGGGAACCAGCCCCCGACCTGGAGCCTGGGGCTGGTTGTTAAAAATCGGGGAACCCCTATTTGTCGGGTTCCCTGATTTTTAATTACCGGCCCTGGCTCTTTCAGCCTGGTGCTGGTTACAGCTGGGGGGGATCCAATCCCGAATGCTGAATTGCAGAGTAGTCCTCAAATAAATGCGACAGTGGGGCCACAGTTGGTCGGGGACCCGAATGATGTGATGGGGCTGGGAGCTGTTTCAGCCACAGTTGTCTCACGTCGCTAGAGGCTCCAATATCAGGGATGGCATGTGATGGCAGGTGTCCTCAGGGTTGGTAGGTTGTGGGACCAACTGGTCAATGGTTTCAATTTGTCGTGACCAACCGTGATTCCTGTATGAAGATGAACCCACGTGGTAACAGGAATAATGAACCGCAATTGCGGAGATGATGGATAAATTGATATCTCTCAGGGTTGAGGGTGGGCTGCCCAGAGCACTGGAAAGTCCAAGTGGTGGAGGTCCAATAACGATCAGCTGGTCCGGTCCAGGCTATACTCCTAACACGTTTCGCTGCTTGTAGAGGTGCAGCTTTGTCAAAGCTTTGTTTTTTTTTTATTGATATTAAATATTTGTATGGTCATTTCATCAAAACCAGCGCCACTTCTTTTTCTGGTACTTGTGTAGTTTCACTGCGCCACCGCGCGCACACTCTGTAACAGAAACTTGGCAGACTGCCAGAGTCTCTGTTTAACTGTGCGCTTGCCGCTCTAGCGCTGTCTGACTGTGCTCGTGCCGCTCTAGCTCTACGTTAACACCGTAGTGGCCGGCCAGCAGCAGCAGCATGCCCAGGCACTGACAGGTCACTGTGGTACTTGTAGTTCCACACTGAAATAGACAGCGCCTGGGCACCGCTGACAACGGGGGGGCATGTTAAAGTGGACACCCCGGCACACCGATGACGTGCTGGGGCTTCTAAACTAGAAACAGGGAGTTTTGTGTTGGTCGCACAAGACCCAGAGTACACTTGAAAGGACCCCCTAATTTGAACGTGTTATATATTTTTATCACAATGCTGGGGGTGTGCTACCTTCGGACACGGAGAATGGTAGGAGCAAAAAGAGAGAAAGAATGTCCTATAACGGTGCACCTCAAACAATTAAAATTTAACTTTTATTATTTTATTTAAGAACTGCGAGATAAAATAAAGACATATAATAACAAACAAGGATGGGGTTCACACAATTTAAAACCAAGGTGGCAGGCAGATGTCTGCAAAGAAGGTGTTTGGTGTATTACTGGATTCGTGTGTCTGGTCAGATCAGAAATTTATTCTGCTGGACCAGAATAACATATGTACGAGCGGGTTTTAATAAAAAAAACCTCTTAAATTGGCTCTTTAGTGACAAAAATTAATTCAACACTGCGTATCACGATGGTTATTTCTATATAATCACCAGAGGGGCAACAGGGGATCTCCACACACTGTGATATACCTCATCAGGTGTATGAGTGAAAATCTCTTTCTAACTCTTGCAGGAGAATCCCTCTAAAATTGCACACCCTTAGAAAAAAATATATATGAACGCAGTGAGAAAAAAGACAGATAGTCCTACATGTGCAATTGGGTAGTGTCTCCAAATTGCACAGGTGTCAATGCGCCAGTAGGGTATCCGGCTGCGAATGTCCAGATGGAGCCGCCTCCAAATGACTGGACGTGCTGGGCAGTGTGCTCCGTTTTATAAGCCGTCTGAGCGTGTCAATATTCACAGGGCCCTGAGGAAGCTAACATCTGCGAAGCACGTGCCGGCTAGCGGTGCGCAGGCAGATACTTGCAATTTTATTATTTTTCATATATATGTATTTTGATTCTGTGTGTGAAACTAGTGACCAGCTGCGATACCCCCAGACCCACGGTCACGGTCCTAACAGTCGGAGGCGGCTCCACTGGGACAAGTGCAGTCAGTCATCCTGCCAGTGTGCTTACATTCGGAGTGATCTCAGAGCGTTCTCACGCTGAGATCCGATACACACTGGGCAATTAGTACTGTCGCACTCACCGATATAGAGGGCGGTACATACTCCAGTGAATATTGACACGCTCAGACGGCTTATAAAACGGAGCACACTGCCCAGCACGTCCAGTCATTTGGAGGCGGCTCCATCTGGACATTCGCAGCCGGATACCCTACTGGCGCATTGACACCTGTGCAATTTGGAGACACTACCCAATTGCACATGTAGGACTATCTGTCTTTTTTCTCACTGCGTTCATATATATTTTTTTCTAAGGGTGTGCAATTTTAGAGGGATTCTCCTGCAAGAGTTAGAAAGAGATTTTCACTCATACACCTGATGAGGTATATCACAGTGTGTGGAGATCCCCTGTTGCCCCTCTGGTGATTATATAGAAATAACCATCGTGATACGCAGTGTTGAATTAATTTTTGTCACTAAAGAGCCAATTTCAGAGGTTTTTTTTATTAAAACCCGCTCGTACATATGTTATTCTGGTCCAGCAGAATAAATTTCTGATCTGACCAGACACACGAATCCAGTAATACACCAAACACCTTCTTTGCAGACATCTGCCTGCCACCTTGGTTTTAAATTGTGTGAACCCCATCCTTGTTTGTTATTATATGTCTTTATTTTATCTCGCAGTTCTTAAATAAAATAATAAAAGTTAAATTTTAATTGTTTGAGGTGCACTGTTATAGGACATTCTTTCTCTCTTTTTGCTCCGGGCTTCTAAACTACACACCCCGGCACACCGCTCTAGGCGCTATGAGCAGCAGCATGTTAAATTGGCCCCCCCGGTGGCATGGTGCCCGGAGCAAGGGCATATTTCGCGCGCCCCCCCAAATGAATTGGGGGGCGTGGCTAACATGTGTTGGCGTGTTAGATTTAAAATATATAAGACAATGTAACGGAATCTGCTACGCTATATAAAACACTGTAACGGAACCTACTGCGCTATATAAGACACTGTAACGGAATCTGCTGCGCTATATAAGAAGCTGTAACGGAATCTGCTGCACTATATAAGACACTCTAACGGAATGTGCTGCGCTATATAAGACAATGTAACGGAATCTGCTGCGCTATATAAAACACTGTAACGGAACCTACTGCGCTATATAAGACACTGTAACGGAATCTGCTGCGCTATATAAGAACAGCCAGGGTATACCTTTTCAAAAAAGGGATATATATCGGGCGCAGTTATTAGTGGTATATTTGTAAAACCACAGCTGAAGGTAATTTAATTATGCTGCTCCCACATGAATATGAATTCAGTAGGACAAAAAACAGGATAAATAGAGAGCGCACTGTGTTGATTCAATATTTTTTAATATAAAAATAGGTAAATATCTATAATAAAATAAATTTAATAAACACAAGAAAATATATCGTACATACAAGTATACTATTAAAAACAATATTGCACTGTATCCAGCATAAGATCGTGAGATTTATGTACAACCGGTTGTAAGGTCCCACTGATATTTAAAAATATATATATATATATCAGCTCTATATGGTGTGAGCATTAACGTCCAAGCTCCTCAAATTCAATGAACTTTCTGACAATGTTATACGGATAATTACCAGTCCCGCTGAGCTCTAACAGGAGATGATGATAGAAGAAGGGGAGAGAGACAAAAGTTCCACTCGTAAAAGCTAACAACCGGCGGAGCCCAGTTGTTATTAAGCCACCGTCGGGAGCCGATATACTGTGTCACCTGTAGTGCCTGATGGATTGTCCCTTTGGTGTCCGCTTCCACCGGCGGGACCCAGTTGTAGTGTGGGTCACCGTCGGGAGCAGACAGTCTCCGTGTTCTTAGTACCCTCCGGATGTCAATCAGAAGGAGGGGAGCTCACTCGTAAGCCTGATGTTATTTCCCGCTGCTGAGCTCGCCACAGGTCACTCGCAGCGGGCGGCCGGATAGCGGTAGTTAGCTGGATGTCCGTGAAAGATTAAAGGACTGGAGCTGGGTAAAAGAGTGCCAAACAGAGCTGTGCTGGATACAAAGGCTTGACGCGTTTCTCCGTCTTTCCACACTGACGGTTTCTTCTGAAGAAACCGTCAGTGTGGAAAGACGGAGAAACGCGTCAAGCCTTTGTATCCAGCACAGCTCTGTTTGGCACTCTTTTACCCAGCTCCAGTCCTTTAATCTTTCACGGACATCCAGCTAACTACCGCTATCCGGCCGCCCGCTGCGAGTGACCTGTGGCGAGCTCAGCAGCGGGAAATAACATCAGGCTTACGAGTGAGCTCCCCTCCTTCTGATTGACATCCGGAGGGTACTAAGAACACGGAGACTGTCTGCTCCCGACGGTGACCCACACTACAACTGGGTCCCGCCGGTGGAAGCGGACACCAAAGGGACAATCCATCAGGCACTACAGGTGACACAGTATATCGGCTCCCGACGGTGGCTTAATAACAACTGGGCTCCGCCGGTTGTTAGCTTTTACGAGTGGAACTTTTGTCTCTCTCCCCTTCTTCTATCATCATCTCCTGTTAGAGCTCAGCGGGACTGGTAATTATCCGTATAACATTGTCAGAAAGTTCATTGAATTTGAGGAGCTTGGACGTTAATGCTCACACCATATAGAGCTGATATATATATATATTTTTAAATATCAGTGGGACCTTACAACCGGTTGTACATAAATCTCACGATCTTATGCTGGATACAGTGCAATATTGTTTTTAATAGTATACTTGTATGTACGATATATTTTCTTGTGTTTATTAAATTTATTTTATTATAGATATTTACCTATTTTTATATTAAAAAATATTGAATCAACACAGTGCGCTCTCTATTTATCCTGTTTTTTGCGCTATATAAGACACTGTAACGGAATCTGCTGCGCTATATAAGACACTATAACGGAATCTGCTGCGCTATATAAGACACTGTAACAGAATCTGCTGCGCTATATAAGATGCTGTAACGGAATCTGCTGCGCTATATAAGACACTGTAACGGAATCTGCTGCGCTATATAAGAAGCTGTAACGGAATCTGCTGCACTATATAAGACACTCTAACGGAATGTGCTGCGCTATATCAGACACTGTAACGGAATCTGCTGCGCTATATAAGACACTAACGGAATCTGCTGCGCTATATAAGACGCTGTAACGGAATCTGCTGCGCTATATAAGACGCTGTAACGTAATCTGCTGCGCTATATAAGACACTGTAACGGAATCTGCTGCGCTATATAAGACACTGTAACGGAATCTGCTGCGCTATATAAGATGCTGACAGCTGTAAATAAATATATATATATACAGATAAAGAATAAAGATACATACAGCACACAGCAGGGCCGGGGCGGCAGCAGAAGCCAGAGAGATTCACTCTCCACTCGTGTATAATATACCAATTGTATACATCTGTAGCACACTGTGACTGTATATATAATTTATGTATACAGTAGTTGGAGCTATTTTGCTGTCCCCTAATGGTCAACCCTTCACCCCTATATAAATGTCAAGGTGCTAGTCTAGGTGGTGGCCGGGTCAGGTGACACTGTACTTACAGTTCTGCCTCCAGAGAACTGCTTAGCTCATGTTTCCAACACAGGAAGCTGCTGCAGCAGTGTCTTCTGCCCGGCTTCCGTCCCCTTGCTCAGGCGGCTGGGGGATGTAGAGCAGTAAGTCCAGCCAGCCGGGTGACGGGGAGGTGCAGGGCAGCGCTGCTTATAATAAGCACTCAGGACGCGACGCCTAGTACTCCGCCGGCGGCTGCTTCTAAAGAAAAGCACTCTGCCGGGTGCCGACGGCTCAAGCTGTCAATCAGCAGCGGGGCCCGGAGCAGAGCGCAGCGCAATCACTAAATGCACAGCCTGTCCCTGACAGGCACCGGCGCCCACCGCAGACCCCGCTGGCTCTTGCTCCTCCAAGTAGCCGCGGGGTCTGCCTCACGGTGGCTACGGCGCCACTGCTTGAACTGCAGGCAGGTATCATTTGCGGAGGGGGGGCGGGCCGGCGGCGCCATTAGACCAATCGGCGCCCGGAGCATGAGCTCCGGTGGCTCCGCCCTCCCTACGCCTCTGTCCACGCCCACCCGAAGCATGGCGAGCGCAGCGAGGCCCCGCGGTACGCGTCCTACGACCTTTTCATACCCCCACTATCCACGTCGGCGTGGAGTTGAGTATAGAAAGTGTGGCGAGCGCAGCGAGCCACCGTGCCCGAAGTGTGGCGAGCGTAGCGAGCCCCGCGAGGGGACGCTGACACCTGTGAAGCCCGCGAGGGGACGCGGATAGCTGTGAAGGTATCCGCGTCCGCTCGCCACGCTTCGGGCTCGGTGGCGCGCTGCGCTCGCCACACTTTCTATTCTCAACTCCACACTGACGTGGATAGTGGGGGTATGAAAAGGTCGTAGGACGCGTACCGCCGCCGCTCGCCACGCTTTGGGTGGGCGTGGATAGTGGTGCTGATTCAGGAACTTTTTTTTAGTTGAAATTTAACTGAAACATAACTGGAGAATATAAATGATTTGAATGACATGTAAGTAATCAGAGTAATAAAAAGTCCAACATTAATTAAAAAGTCATGATTAATCGGTAGAACAGGAAGGAACTTCTGCGTCGACGTCACCGCCAGCACTTGCACAGGAAGTGCCTGCTGCGTCGACGTCACCGCCAGCACTTTCAGAGGAGTCAGCCGGCTCGGTGCTCTCTTCCTCCTTCTCGACCAGGGGGAGCAGGTTCAGAGCATGTAGGATGCATAGGAAGGGGTCCTGGGCACCTAAACTCTGCCTCCACATAAATTCCTGGAGGTAGGAGTCCAGGTTATGGCGCGCGGTACCCCTTTGGCGCTTATTACGCCACTTGCAGCTGCCCCAGAGTCGCTCTATATTCTGGGTGTGCACCCCAGTGTCCGGGTCGACGAAGTTGAATTTATGATTCACCTTCCCGTGAACGTAACCGGCCTGCTGGAGTTGCTGGGTGTTGTAGGCCCTCCAACAGTCCGTGTAGACGGTGGTGCCGGGCTCAACATGGGCCTTGACGGCAGCCATCAGGGTGGCCGCATCCCGCCGCTCCACCGCAGTCATGAAGCACTGCCCGGTCTCCCTGGATATTCCCCCAAATACTCACTGCTGGGGCAGGAGCCGTCCAACATTACTCTTCCTCTTTAAATAGAGGCTCTCGTCAACCTCGACGACATGACCCGGGCCTCCGATTCGCCGCTGAGGCTGTGCCAGCAGGTCCACCGTGCAGGCCTCCCTCATCAGATTATTATACTGCACGGCAGTTTTCTGCGAGATGTTCAGTTGCCTGTCGCAGAATTTGATGCTGGTCAGCTCTTCTGCCCAGCAATATATGAAGCGGATGAGGGTCACAAAACTGAGGTGAGACCCCCGAAACCACTGAGCAGACCTGACGCTCACCTTCTTCTGGCAGCTGCAAATGTGGCAGCGCCACATGCGCTCCTTTACATTGAGCCTCATGGGGTGGCCATTGGGGCAGGTCATGGTCTGCGGCAGGAACTGGCGGGCCTGCAAGAAAGCCACCGCCTCTTCCTCCGTCTGCGGCAGATTAAACAGCGTCAGATGCTCCATTGCCATAGTCAGGTTCGCCACTGCCATTATGCACCTCCGTCTCTCTGACTGCCTGACTACGCTAACTGCGTAGCGCTCTGACTGACTACGTTACGCTGTCCGCGCGCGGCTAAGCAGAAATGCAGAGAGTGTGAATTCAGACGCTAAATGCGTCTCAAAGCGCCTAAACTGTTAGCATCTACATTGGGGACACCCCTTGTGGTAGCAGTGTGCCGGGGTGTGCGATTTAGAAGCCCCGTTTGTCTCCTTTTTACACGGTACACTTTATTACATTTCAGCTAGAGTGGCACGCGCAGCTCTACGCTACATCACGTTACATTATAGCTAGAGCGGCACGCGAGCCTCTGGCAGTCTGCCAAGTTTCTGAGACAGAGTGTGCGCGCAGTGGCGCCGTGAAACTACACAAGTACCCTTTTTCTTTTTGCCTTGGTCTTTTTGGGGCTGACTACCCCATCAACAAGTGGCAGCTCCTGGCACAGCACCCGTGGTAGCGCCTGTCCGTGCACCCTAGGGACCACATTGCAATCCACATGCACTGCAGTGTGCCTATATAACATTTCAAATAACAATACCTGCACACACATCATCCCTAACATTTTATACATATAGATATAAATCCACTGATATTGACTAACTCTACTAAATTACAGTATATCTCACACTCATAATCACAGTTTATACCACTACTAATATTTAGCTTAGACTCAGGGTGGGATGTACCAAGCAGCGGCGGTACATCTTGATGCCCATTGCACCGATACTCATTGCAAATGTACTAACATACAGTATGCAATAAGCAAAGCAAAGGACAGCTCTCTGGATAAGAGCTGCCCTTTGGGATCCCTGATGCTGTCTGGAATTCCGTGCTTATAACAGAGAAGTCACAACTGCGCATGTACAGAGAAGCTGGCGGCTGCTGGGCATGCTGGGAGGGATCCTCTCACACAGCAGTGCTGCAAAGAGAAGCAGATAGGCTTCTATGGGGTTATGGGGGAGATTCTTTAAACTAAAAATGCAGTAAAAACCCAGTTATAGGGGTTTTTACCGCACTTTGGGATGCTCTAAACATCCACCACCGCTGCCCCGCACGACCCACCGCCGCACCGCACCGACCTCCCCTTACCTGTGTTCGGGCAGCACAGAGCTGTGCTGCCCGGACCTGTGACCTCCTCCTCCCTGCACTATGATCCTCTTTGGGGTGCAGGGAGGAGGAGAGCCTGGTGCAGCAGCAGCACCGAGTAAGGGAGGGAGGGGGGAGCTGCCGGGACCCGCTGACTCTCACCGCAAAGGACAGTTCTTAACGCAAGAGCTGTCCTTTGCCATAATTATCGCATATGTTAGAGCAGGGGTCCTCAAACTTTTTTGCTCTGGGACCGCATCAGTCAATAAAAATAATTATGGGACCCCAACAAGATACTGCAGAAGGTCACCACATCATGTGTGTAGTCAGCAGACAGCACATGCATGGCAGCATTGTGGTGGCACGCCATTATGTGATGAGTCTAAAATAAAAGACAATTCAACAGATTTTTTTAATCTGAAGACTCTTAGAATCACTGACTCAGATTAGAAAAGTCATCAGTCCGATGGTCAACAACATGGAGTTGTGACCCCATGCTGAGAAGGTCGGGACTCACTTTGGGGTCAGAACCCACAGTTTGAGAACCGCTGTGTTAGAGCATATGCGATAATTATGAAGGCGATAGGTGGCGAAGGGGGGCGGAGCTGGGCTGCGGATGTTAGAACATCCCGCCCTATGTCAGCTAAAGCTGATGTAACCACCCGCAGCGGAGCTCTGCCGAGAGGGGCTTTAGTGAATTTGAAAATGCAGCACACCATTTTAGTACACCCTGCCCTCGGTGAGCCAGGTGCACCTTTCTAGTACTGGTAAGGATTTTACTGTACTAGCTACTCTACTAGTATAACTTAGCTACTCTATTAGATTGAGAAGACTGGTAACTGGTAATTGGAGTGCGCTGAACTCACTGTAATGTTCATTGATACAACTTGATAAGATATGAACTGTGGGAAATTCCTGAAATAACCATTAAGTAAAATGTGGCCAGAAAGAGTTGCACAAGATCAGCAACAACTGTTGAACTGTGGAATATAAATGATGTTGCCTAATATGTGCTACAAAAACATTCCACGTATGATTAAACAACACCTACTGTACCACCCAGAACTTCTTCGCAAAGCAAGATAGATGCATGGATTTATGTTGTAAAAGCCAAACTATAAACCTTCCATCTGCATATTGCATCTGAAGTTGCAGGCAAAGTTTTACCAACAGCACGGGAGAAAAATGTAGTGATTCCTCAGAAGAGTCATCATTCATATTTGTATAGACTGCCCCATTTATCAGCATACTGGGCATGTGCTGTGATCCCAGTGCACATGCCCCTAGGTGCCTCTGTGATCCCATTCACAATGAAGTGTTCTCAGAAAAGTGATTGAGAGGAAGTGACCGTTTAGAGGTGTTAACGGGGATAGTTGCAAAAATGCAGATGTGTCATGGTGTGTTCTGGGGGTGTATCTGCTTATACGTGCAAAAACACCTGTGTCTGCAGGACTTACCCCTTCATTCTGGTTCACTCGCAAAGGCAAATTCCTTCTCAAATGGACAAAACCATCTGCACTGCAGGGGGAGCAGATGTAACATGTGCAGAGAGAATTAGATTTGGGTGAGTTTTTTTGTTTCTGTGCCAGGAAAATCATGACTTCTTTATTTTTACACTGCAATATAGATGTCACTTTATAAGTAAAACCCCACCCAAATGTAATTCTCTCTGCACATGTTACATCTGCCCCACCTGCATTTCACATGGTTTTGTCCATTTGAGAAGGAATTTGCCTTTGCGAGTGAACCAGAATAAGGGATTTACTGTAGCTCATTTCTCATTGTATTTAGGCTGCATATTGCAAATGAATTTGTGATGGCTCCATTTTTTCATTGCTGGGTGGCTACCGCACTTGCTAACAGCAGATCTATAACCTAGAAAATCACATTTGCGAACAAACATGAATCACACCCAAAATTCTTAGAATAACAGTCTGACACCCAACAATTTTAACAATTCTAATCACAACAAATTAGATACTTAGGGGGAAGTTTGGCAATTCTGCAAGAGAAATAAAGTACTAGTTAATCAGCTCATAACTGACAGTACAGTACAATACAGTATTACAGCCTGGACTAGGAAAATTGGTGGGTGCAATTGGTTGGTACTTTATCCCTTTCCACTTTATCGCTCTCCAATATTTGATTAATCTTTTCATTAATATCATGGGGGTGATCCTGAGTTCAAAGAATATTTAACAACAAAGTTTTTTTTTGGCAAAGAGGCAAAAATGACGAGTAAACTATTTGAAGTTCTGCGCTAGAACTCAATAAACTTTTTAGTCTAAAATAAAGAGCTATATAATATAATATACATGTATGTCTACAAGAAACACTAATAAAAATACAACAAAACCACAAACTGTATATTAGATTAACTCAATGATACAGAAAAGTAAATAGTGGATGAAATATTTTTTTCATGTCATAACAGACATCCCAAATATTTGAAAAAAATCGGTAAGTATGAGGGAAATTATGATAAAAGAGGGTTTAGGTGGGGGAGGGGCGGTGTTAGTGTTGCCAGTGTACATTCTAAGAGAGTGGCAGAGAGAGGGTGGGAATGGGATTAAAAATAGGCCCTGGCATTTAAAATACGCAGGCCCACCATGGCGACAAAAGAGAAGGATGTAGTTGTGCGCGCGCCGAAGGTGCGCTCCGGAAAAGGGGGTGTGGCCACTCAACAGGGGGCATATCCTTGAGTGTAGTGTACAACACCATATACAACTCCTACACATTATGCAACAAAATACTAGACCCCGTTATACTTGCCCCTTACACATGATGCCAAATGGAATGCGCCAAAATTCATATAACGCCACATGGATTGAGCCAAAATTCACATAATAAAAAAGAAATTGGAATCAGACTTATCCAGCGCTTGGGATCTTGAATACACCAGGATCTCTCCGGTGACAATTTACATATAAATGAGAAAAAAAGTGTGCAATAGTGAAGTACGTTTTAAGGCACTTTCAATTTAATACATTTCTCTTTAAAACATGATTGCTAAAACACACATATAAAATCTCAATACATAAAACAATTAGCACCGTTTAAAGTGCATAAGTGAAATCCAGAATTGGGAAAGTACTGAGAATTACCGGGTGGAGTGGGAACTGATACACAGAACAGTCCCAAATCAGCTTTAGTAGTGCAGTCCTGTGGAGTAAATCTGCTGGGCTCCAGGTCCTGTCACAAATCCCCGGGTGTCAGTCACTTCCTTCAGTCCATATGCATATAACACCAACGCGTTTCTTCCTCTAAACGGAGGACTTTTTCAAGGTGTGCTTATAGTGGGCATACAGTCTGTTTAAATACCTAATCCTTCCCGCGCCCCGCCGGACTCTAATTAGCAGATGACTACAAGTCCCATAGTCCTTTGCGGGAGCGCGGGTAGGGTGACCAACTCATACCTTTAATCCGGGACACATATTAATTACACAGGTTCTATGGCAGTTTAAAACCAGGAGAAATGGAGTCTTGAGGTGTGGCAGTTTAAAACCAGGTGAAAGCCAGCCACAGAACCTGTGTAATTAATATGTGTCCCGGATTAAAGGGATGAGTTGGTCACCCTAAGCGCGGGCTTCCTGCTGCCGCCTGATGACGGCATCCAGGGTAACCGCGGCAACCATAGACTCACAGACGCAGCCAGAGTCTGGTGCCGATACGTCACTTCCGCTCTGTTACTTCCGTGTTGAGCGTAGTTCATAGAATGGAAAGATTGGACTTCATATACCAGCAGCCTTTGTGTGTGCTGCCGTCCTCCATCTTTATTGTGCATGGTTGCTAGGCACTGTTGCGTTCTGTGACATATATAATAGCCTTGCGGAATAGATCTATATATGGATAGACACAGAATTAATACACAGATCTGGACTCAATATATAAAAACTCATCTATATAAAAGACATACATATAAAATCAACATGAGGTACATAAATGTAACCCCCCATAGGTAAAACAATTTTACGTATATTGAAAGTTATTTCATACCCCTATTGGAAAAATTAAAGAAACCATTTTATTTCAAAATCGGAGTTTAAACCTCCAGGCAATAATGTATTAAGGTCATAAATCGTCTGCATTTCAGCACGTGCTAGCTGTTTAGCTAACCCCTTTTGTCGCCAATTTTCTTTAATTTGTTTGAGTCCGCAAAAGGTTAAAATATCTCTTGTGTTGCAGTTATGGTGCACCCTAAAGTGTTTCATAAACAGGTACATTGTCCACCAAAAGTGCGGACTCAAACAAATTAAAGAAAATTGGCGACAAAAGGGGTTAGCTAAACAGCTAGCACGTGCTGAAATGCAGACGATTTATGACCTTAATACATTATTGCCTGGAGGTTTAAACTCCGATTTTGAAATAAAATGGTTTCTTTAATTTTTCCAATAGGGGTATGAAATAACTTTCAATATACGTAAAATTGTTTTACCTATGGGGGGTTACATTTATGTACCTCATGTTGATTTTATATGTATGTCTTTTATATAGATGAGTTTTTATATATTGAGTCCAGATCTGTGTACTAATTCTGTGTCTATCCATATATAGATCTATTCCGCAAGGCTATTATATATGTCACAGAACGCAACAGTGCCTAGCAACCATGCACAATAAAGATGGAGGACGGCAGCACACACAAAGGCTGCTGGTATATGAAGTCCAATCTTTCCATTCTATGAACTACGCTCAACACGGAAGTAACAGAGCGGAAGTGACGTATCGGCACCAGACTCTGGCTGCGTCTGTGAGTCTATGGTTGCCGCGGTTACCCTGGATGCCGTCATCAGGCGGCAGCAGGAAGCCCGCGCTCCCGCAAAGGACTATGGGACTTGTAGTCATCTGCTAATTAGAGTCCGGTGGGGCGCGGGAAGGATTAGGTATTTAAACAGACTGTATGCCCACTATAAGCACACCTTGAAAAAGTCCTCCGTTTAGAGGAAGAAACGCGTTGGTGTTATATGCATATGGACTGAAGGAAGTGACTGACACCCGGGGATTTGTGACAGGACCTGGAGCCCAGCAGATTTACTCCACAGGACTGCACTACTAAAGCTGATTTGGGACTGTTCTGTGTATCAGTTCCCACTCCACCCGGTAATTCTCAGTACTTTCCCAATTCTGGATTTCACTTATGCACTTTAAACGGTGCTAATTGTTTTATGTATTGAGATTTTATATGTGTGTTTTAGCAATCATGTTTTAAAGAGAAATGTATTAAATTGAAAGTGCCTTAAAACGTACTTCACTATTGCACACTTTTTTTCTCATTTATATGTAAATTGTCACCGGAGAGATCCTGGTGTATTCAAGATCCCAAGCGCTGGATAAGTCTGATTCCAATTTCTTTTTTGTGGTGTTGGTGAAGGTTTAGAGGGACCTTGTTGTGGAATATTAGGCTTTTGGCTGCTGGATGCGCGATATACCAATCTATTAACCCATCCATATATTGAAAATTCACATAATGCCACACAGATTGAGCCAAAATTCACATAATAACACACGGATTGAGCCAAAATTCACATAATGCCAAATGGATTGAGACAAAATTCACATAATGCCACACAGATGGAGCCAAATTCACATAATAACACACGGATTGAGCCAAAATTCACATAATGCCATACGGATTGAGCCAAAATTTACATAATGCCACATGGATTGAGCCAAAATTCAAATAAGGCCACACGGATTGAGCCATAATTCACATAATGCCACATGGATTGAGCCAAAATTCAAATAATGCCACACGGATTGAGCCAAAATTCACATAATGCCACACGGATTGAGACAAAATTCACATAATGCCACACAGATGGAGCCAAATTCAAAAAATGCCATACGGATTGAGCCAAAATTCACATAATGCCACATGGATTGAGCCAAAATTCAAATAAGGCCACACGGATTGAGCCAAAATTCACATAATGCCACATGGATTGAGCCAAAATTCAAATAATGCCACACGGATTGAGCCAAAATTCACATAATGCCACACGGATTGAGACAAAATTCACATAATGCCACACAGATTGAGACAAAATTCACATAATGCCACATGGATTGAGCCAACATTCACATAATGCCACACGGTTTGAGCCAGAATTCACATAATGCCACACAGATTAAGCCAAAATTCACAATACGTTTCATAAACAGGTACATTGTCCACCAAAAGCGCGCATTAAACATTTGCACCATAATGTCCATTACACGTTAAGTTACACGCCATTATGTCTATTATGTATTATGCCAAACACCATAATGCCTATTAAAAATGATGCTACATAAGTGCTGCTTAACTACATGCTCATTGCCAATGGTTCCATGCTCATTGCCAGAGGTTCCATGCTCATTGCGGTAAATGGGGGACAGCCTCCGCCAGGCAGAAGTGATAGCCACTGACAGTGGCAGATTCTGGCTATATTCAGAGCACTGCAGGTCCTGGCTATTTGAAATAATACCCCTTTCACACCAGAAAATGCATTCCCAGGTTGGCCCCTTTTACACCAGCCTAGTCCCTGCATTTTCTAGTGTGAGGGGGAGAGAAAACCAACCCTCCCCCCCTTTAACCGGCTATATCTTCGGAACCAACCGGCCCATTTACATGAGACAAGTGTCATATTGAAGAACTTTTGAGTGGGCTTTGATTGAGTTTGGTCCAGTGAAACTGGAAAGTTTGGTTCCAGAGTAATCTGCCCTCAAAGAACATGAACAGCCATGAAATTACATTTAAAAAAAAAAAAAATCGGTTTACACGAAATATCTCTGGAACCGATTGACCGATATGGACCAGCCTGGTATCATATTGAAGGCCCAGCGATTTGGAATTGAAACCACAAGCTTCTGCGATGCCAGGGGTGGAACTGGCAACCGTTGGAACCGGGTGGGGGTCGGAATTAACGGGTCCCATTTTATCCTATGGGGAAAAACGTTACAGCTTTCACAGGCGATATCTCCGGTTCCCGGGGGCTAGAGACACGGGACTGGGCTCGTTGGAAAGCCCTGGTCCTCCACTACAAAATGAAATGACAGGGGGGGCACATGCACGGGTATCCCCCCCCCCCTGAATCCGCCAATGCATTATAGTATATGTATCATAATTATCTCCGCAATAAATAATATTTTCAGCTAAGAAAGCAGATGTAAAATAAGAGGAATGGTACTCTTTACCTAGAACGGCGCCCGCGATTAGCATCGCGGGCGTCGGGGGTAAAAAATCGCGGGCATCGCGGGCATCGCGGGTACATAAAAAACGGGTGCGACGCGATGCCCGCAATGCCCGCGATTTTCCCATAGGGATCAGTGTTAAAAGTCAGATTGGACGCGATTTTAGTGTTAAATGCCTCAATGCCCGCGATTTTTACATAGGAAACAATGTTAAATGGGCCACAGAGCCCTAATAGTCCCCTGAAGTCTTAAATGGCCCCCACAATTTTTAACGCCACCCCACGATCAACGTGAACCCGAAGCGTGGCGAGCGCAGCGGTACGCGTCCTCCGACCTTTTCATACCCCCACTATCCACGTCGGCGTGGAGTTGAGAATAGAATAGTGTGGCGAGCGCAGCGAGCCACTGAGCCCGAAGCGTGGCGAGCGCAGCGAGCCCCGCGAGGGGACGCGGATACCTTCACAGTTATACGCGTCCCCTCGCGGGCTTCACAGGTGTCCGTGGCGACGCGGACACCTGTGAAGCCCGCGAGGGGACGCGTTTACCTGTGAAGGTATCCGCGTCCCCTCGCGGGGCTCGCTGCGCTCGCCACGCTTAGGGCTAGGTGGCTCGCTGCGCTCGCCACACTATTCTATTCTCAACTCCACGCCGACGTGGATAGTGGGGGTATGAAAAGGTCGGAGGACGCGTACCGCCGCCCCTCGCGGGCTTGCTGCGCTCGCCACGCTTCGGGTTGACGTTGATCGTGGGGTGCCGTTAAAAATTGTGGGGGCCATTTCAGACTTCAGGGGGACTATTAGGGCTCTGTGGCCCATTTAACATTGTTTCCTATGGAAAAATCGCGGGCATTGAGTCATTGAACACTAAAATCGCGTTCAATCTCACTTTTAACATTGGTCCCTATGGGAAATCGCGGCCATTGCGGGCATCGCATCGCACCCGTTTTTTAGTGCATTCGATGGTTGCGATGGTCGCGATGGGCGCCGTTCTAGGTAAAGAGTACCAGAGGAATAAATGAGAAAAGGTACTTTTAGTACTTATTTAACATAATTTAAAAAAGTACAAATATAATCTTGCAGTTGTTGTTAAATAGACAAGGGTTGTAAAATCGGAAGAGATGTTATAGCTTGAGGCAAGCTTGAAGCAATAATGTACAATACAGTGACATCCCGGCAGGGCCGGACTGGCCATCTGGCAAATGCCAGAAGGGCCGATGGCCTTGTGGGCCGATTTTGTGCAGAAAGTTCTCAGAACTTTCTGCAGTAGCACTGAGCCCACCGCCTCCTGGTCGACAATGTGCTCTGCACGTTATTGAATATTGACGTCATGACACGGCTGCATCTGACCCGCCGGTGCCGCCATCCAATCTGAGCAGTGCCAGTGGGGGAGCTGAGGGGCCGGCCACGTAACTCATCATATACATCATTCATTTCCCGCGGACGGGAGAAGCTGCACGGCACCATGGCGAGGTGCTATTTAAGCAGAGGGCCGGGCAGAGCCAGTCACATGGTGTAGTCGGATCCATCCTCCTGCTGTGCCAGTGCCACAATGCAAGACTAGTAAATGTCCTGCTCTTGTTTTGTCTATGACTAGTCCTGATTCCTACCCCTACCCTATGTACCTCTGACTTATATCTGCTGCCTGTGGCTGCTGCAACTTAGTGAGACTTCACTGCACAGACAACTTGTCTGAGACAAGGTAAATTTTCACCCAGCCTCCAGCAAGCAGGAATAATTGCCATGGCCCATTATAAGGTGTAATGAGCATAAGGATTGTGTCATATTTTGTAATGGGCGTTACGGTGTGTTCTGTGTGCGGTGTGCCTCCTTTTTGTGATACCATGCCTCCTTTCCATGAGGCCACACCCCCTTTTCACTGCATGGCTTCGCCGCGCAAGGGTCCCGCCTGCTACAGGTGGGCCTGTGTGCTCAAAATGCCAGGGCTGATTTCTGGTCCCAGATCTAGTACATCTGCCACAAATGTATGTGCAGCAAGGATGTAAAGGTTAGCATTACTGCCTTACAGCACTGAGGGCAGGGATTTGATTCCCACCATTGCCCTAACTGTGTGAAGTTTGTATATTCTCCCCGTGCTTTCGTGGGTTTACTCTGAGTACGCCAGTTTCCACCCACAATCAAAAAATATACTGGTAAGTAAATTGCCTCCCAACAAATTAACCCTAGTATGTCTGTGTGTGTGTGTGTGTGTGTGTGTGTGTGTGTGTGTGTGTGTGTGTGTGTGATTGTGTGTACATGTGGTAGGGAATATAGATTGTAAGCTCCACTGGGGCAGGGACTGATGTGAATGTACAATATTCTCTGTACAGCACTGCGGAAATAATAATAATATTACTAAACAACAAAGTAGTTTAATCAAACAAAACTCAAAAAACACCAAAACACACACCTTCTCTCTGGCTCTGTCTGTGTGGCAACATGGCAGTAAATAGTGTATAAATGGAAGTAACACCAAGATTCAAAGTGCTGTATAAAACTGGATTGCTTTGATGTCTTGATCATACAGTGTATATTTCAAATGAATATTTTGTAATAATAGAGCTATTGACACAATCACTTGAATCATTTTGTGAATCTAACTACTGGGAAATCTTTCAACTTTATTCAGAAATAAATGTAGACAACCCCTCCAGAGCTGCTTGCTTAAATGGGTTCTGTGAGTGAGCTACATCTGGTTTTAATATGGTGATGTTGCAAGAAGGCCTCATTCTCTAATGCTTCCAAATGAATTCCAGATGGTGTTAAGTTAAAGCAGTCTTGTATTTCCTTTCTTCTTACTTACTAGTGCACCAGAGTCCACAGCTCTCCTTAGTAAATGTGCAACATTAGAAAATATATATGTATGCTTCTTGTGTCCCATAATATAGATTATACTTACTTGGAATCTTCAGAAAAAGATCCAACCTGAGGGATTACGATATATAATATAAAGTAACAAAGTAGCATATTGTCATACAGTACTAACAGAATGGGTTTATTAGAAATATAATTACATTTTTTTAGTAAGATGCAACCAGGTTAGGTATCCTAAGCAAACAGATAGTATAAATGCAGATAATAAAGATGGGATTTGTAATAGAGAATTTCTATTTCTTGGTTCATGTTTTGTAAATATGTCATGGCAAAATTAAATCTAAGTTTCGAAATAGGGTTGTATAGCACATTTCCTTAGTGAAATATCATAGGTATTTATTGTCCATTAATACGTAGCCAAGCTTGTCTGGGAAAAGGATATTAAAGAACTAATGCTGTATTAAATTGCTATTAAAAGGTTACTAATCTCACCTCTGGGCTTGGACCCCAATAAATCAGTGGGGAAGTTCAGCATTTGTCCTTGCCAGAAGAGGGGTTGATTAACAACCCACTTGTTAAGCAGCAATGTTCAGCCCAGATAATAAGATAATAAGACAAGGCAGCGGAGGCTGTATGTTGCAGGGGGATGCAGCTGTCAGTAGCTGCCAGTCAGAATGCCAGCATTCAAAGCACCAATGATGGGATCCTGGCTTACCTCGAAATTGATCAGGGTTTGGCATCGGAATACCGACCACCAGCATCCTAATCGGTAAGTATGAGGGAAAATTGCTGTAGGGAAAGGGGGATAAGGTTTAGCCACTAGTGGGGGGTCAAAGGGTTAGGCTGCAGGGGGTAAGGGGGTTAGGGCTAGGCTACTGGGAGGGAGGGATAGGTTTAGGCAATAGTAAGGAGGGTTGGAGGGGAGGGTCAGGGGTGACAGGGGGATGGTAAGTATACTTACCTGAACCCTGCTGGGATTATCTCCTTTGGGATGCTGGGATTGGTATTCTAATGATTGGTCATCCCATTGCAGGTGTTTGAAGCTATTAAATTTTAAGCACATTTTGTTCTGCGGTAAGCCTATGGCTATGGCCTTTGACCAGCAGGAGACACAGCAAAGGCAAAATCATGGATTTCTATTCGCACATCACATCCGTGGTAAATCCAGGCTGCAGGCTGAAACTGAATAGCCCCACATGCCTACATGCCACAGTAAGCTCTGCGGCTAATTGAATATGCCCAAGTGGGGCCACTTTCTGCCACTATACTCCTGTGCTCCCAAATTAATGAGTATTTCTTAGTGAATGACTGACATGTTTGTACAATGGTGCGTATAAGTCCAGACCAGACTAAAATTGATTGCAGATTATTTACAGCACATCATTTTCTGCTAAGCAGTCCGGTGCAATAAGGACAGAGCAGGTTGTTGCTGGTGGAGCTTGAGTGCATAATTGGGCAATATGAGAGTTCGTATTGCTCACTGCTCAAGACAAAACTAAGGACTCAAAAACTATAATGTCTTACTTATACATTGAGTTTGATTACAGTCTGGCAGAGTAAGAGATAATAAGTTATTGTGCAAGAGTGATGAAGGTCAGACTAACGCAAATGCAATCCTTGTTGGGGTAATTTATTTTTGAATGCTTGGACAGGGTGGGACTTTACTGGATACATGCAGGGCCGGATTAAGGGGGGGTGGGGTGGCACAGGGGGTCAGTGCCCATGGGCCCCCCTCTATCTAGGGGCCCCCTGTGGTTGGCATGTATTTTTTATAAATTGTATATATACAAGTTAGACTTAGTTAGACTGTGGGAAGGCTTAGTTAGGCTGCAGAAGGGCTCAGGTAGGCTGCGGGAGGTCTTAGTTAGGCAGCGGGAGGGCTCAGGTAGGCTGTGGTGGGGCTTAGTTAGGCTGCGGGAGGGCTCAGGTAGACTGCGGGAGGGCTTAGGCTGTGGAAGGGCTCAGGTAGGCTGCGGGAGGGCTCAGGTAGGCTGCAGGAAGGCTTAGACTGCGGGAGGGCTTAGTTAGACTGCGGGAGGGCTTAGTTAGACTGCGCGAGAGCTCAGGTAGGCTGCGGGAGGGCTTAGTTATGCTGCAGGAGGTCTTAGGTAGGCTGTGGGGGGCTTAGCTAGGCTGCGGGAGGGCTCAGGTAGGCTGCGGAAGGGCTTAGTTAGGCTGCGGAAGGGCTCAGGTAGGCTGCGGGAGGGCTTAGTTAAGCTGCGGGAGGGCTTAGTTAAGCTGTGGGACGGCTTAGTTAGGCTGCGGAAGGGCTCAGGTAGCCTGTGGGAGGGCTCATTTAGTCTGCAGGAGGGCTCAGGTAGGCTGTGGGAGGGCTTAGTTATGCTGCGGGAGGGCTCAGGTAGGCTGCAGGAGGGCTCAGGTAGGCTGCGGGTGGGCTTAGTTAGGCTGCGGGAGGGCTTAGGTAGGCTGTGGGAGGGCTCAGGTAGGCTGTGGGAGGGCTTAGGCTGCGGGAGGGCTCAGGTAGGCTGCAGGAGGGCTTAGTTAGGTTGCGGGAGGGCTTAGTTAGACTGTGGGAGGACTTAATTAGAATGCGGGAGGGCTTAGTTCGGCTGCGGAAGAGCTCAGGTAGCCTGTGGGAGGGCTCATTTAGGCTGCGGGAGGGCTCAGGTAGGCTGCGGGGGGCTCAAGTAGACTGCAGGAGGGTTCAGGTAGACTGCAGGAGGGCTCAGGTAGGCTGTGGGAGGGCTCATTTAGGCTGCGGGAGGGCTCAGATAGGCTGCAGGAGGGCTCAGGGATAGCTTGGGTAGGATGTGGGAGGGAGTTAGGCTGTGGGAGATTAGGGTTTAGGCAGAGAAGTGAGTAGCTAGGTGACATGGTGCCCGGAGCTGTGGTAAATATGATAGGCTCTGATTTACTGGAGGGATTTCGTCTGAGAGTTGCCGTATTTTTAAAGTGGCCTCATAAAGCAAGTATGACCAATTTGCAGGCACTGAAATGAGTAATAACTCTTTTATATAAATGCAATAATTATGAACCATCATGACATAATAATATCTGCATGGCACTGTTGATTTACTAATCCTATAGACCTAATATCACAAGGACACAGTAATCTATCAATACCAGCAAACAGTGACCTACAACCTTATCACGCTGACCACCCAGATAGGTGGTTCCCTCTAACCTAGAAGTCCTATGTACAACTGTAATAAGGCCTTTAATGTATTAACATGAACATTGATGGCCCTGGCCACAGTAAGAATATCTGAACAAGTGCACTGGTGAAACTTATGTGACACTGTATGTGACAATAAACACAGTTGTATTGTTTCAGAACTGATCATCTATATATATGTCTAGTGTCCGTGAGTCTCCAAAATACAGCCATCTGCTGTCAGAGCGTGAAACTACATCTCTTTCTCACACATGCACAAACACAGCAGGTAACAGACTAGCTTTCAAAGCTTTTGCTTCGAGTGGGCTTACTAGTAACTGTATAATTGTCTATAGCGCTATGGTTGTGACCAACTAAAATAACTGGTATTGTTTCTCCAAGGAGGAGATGTATCAAACCTTTGACAAAGATACAATGGAGAAATTGCCAATAGCAGCCATTCAGCTTCTAACTGTCATTGTCATTGTTATAAATAACTAAAAGCTAATTGGTTGCTATTGTTAACTTATCCACTTTATTTCTCTAGAGTTTTTGATAAATCTGCTCTTAAATCTGAGGACCAGAGTACTTAATATGTACCTTCATAGCAAAATAGCTTCTAAACCACCATAGCTCTGCTGGTGACCTACACTTTATTACTGCTATTACACCAAATTCCTGGGTCAGACCTGGTATTTGGCACATGGTTCCAATATGGGTCAGACCCGGGATTCAATCCATCTACACTTCAGTGTCAATCCTGGATATTCCTGGGTCGGCAGTGTTCACACTGCACATGGGTGCAGTGCCTTGAAGGCTCTGCTGGGAAATCCGCCATTCGGGACTCCTGCAGCGGTACATTTGTACACTTGTGAAAGCTTCTGCTGGGCTGCCCCCAGCCTCTGTCTGTGCAATGAATGGACAGCACGCTACTGCTGTCAGTATAGCAGTGCAAACAGCAGCAGAATCTGCATGCGCCCTGTCCCAACCTCTGGACTACCACAGGATGCTGTGGTCATTCATTATTGGCTTTCCCATTGATGTAAATGGGTCCCGGGTCCAATCATAGTAAATTTACTCCACTGTGCTCAATCTCAGGACAACCAGAAAACAGATAGGCATTTGGCACCCATCTGTTAGTAGCCACAGGATACAATCAGATGTAAGCATAGTTAGCAGAAGGAAGTTGTTTATTTGCACCAACAAAAGACAATTATTCCCCATTGAAGGCATTGGAAATAAGCAACATGCAGATTTTCTTCAAAAGTTAGATTTTTTTTTCCAAATTACATTTTTATTGAGAATTTCAAAACGTCATAATCACGTTAATGACAACGATCAATAGGTATGTATGCTACAAAGCAAAACACAATCAAACATTAAATGGGATGGGGAGGAGTTAAGAAAAGATGGCAGGGAATACACCAAACATTTGTAATCAATAGTCAGACAGGTAGAATGAGGCCATACTGTATTTATCAATTATACACTAAATAAGAAATCAATTTCACAGGAGAAACAAATATCACAGGGGGGTTCGCCGAACAAGAGGAAGAGGGATCCCGGAAACTGGAGTATATTACAGAAAGTCAATATATATCAGCTTCCAAAACAATTGGACAGGTATTGGAATTGTGTTAATGTTGATTGGGGCCCAGAAAGAAGAGTAGGCATCCGGGATAGCCAATATTCAGACAATTGAAACCATTCTCTCAAATGGTTAGAAGCTGA
Source organism: Crinia signifera (assembly GCF_055691185.1). Taxonomy (NCBI): domain Eukaryota; kingdom Metazoa; phylum Chordata; class Amphibia; order Anura; family Myobatrachidae; genus Crinia; species Crinia signifera. The sequence continues at coordinate 274,803,605 of NC_139217.1, read as the reverse complement.
TAAAGAATAAGTAATCCCAGCTATTTCAAATTCACAATGCAGTTGTACATTTGATTCAACCATATCTATGGTCCGTATAAAAGGTGTGTGCCAATGTTGTGCAAGAAGAAGCTTAGTGGCATAAGTTAGATTTAATACAATCCTGCAGATGATAAAAATGTTACACACAAAATACAGTTACTTTATTTCATTTCTAGCAGACAATGCAACATAGGGTAATCCAGCCTCTATCCTTGTAAATGTTCCAACTGAACGCATGCACTGATCATGTGTATTCAGCTGGTCAAGTCTCTAACACATATAAGCTTGTTGCCAATGAACAGTAGGCATGTTCTTGCGCACAAGGTAGACTGGGGAGAAAGCTCCTTCCTTGGCTCTTCCGAGACATATGGCCGTGGGCGTGAGAGGAATCTTCTTTATAGATCTATAATCTAGAACAGTTCCAGGAGATCTGCTCCAGGGGCTGGCTGCGTCATCTAGGTGATAATACAGTAGGCTCTGAATGATAAGCAGACAGGTCCTTAGGCTGCAGTGCCCATTCTATGAATTCATTGGTTGAAACTCCCAGCTACACCTGGATCTCCTGGATTGTTAAACCTCAGGAGGCTGCAGGGGGAAGATCCCCAGAAGTTAATTTAATGCAGCTGCAGGCTGGGGGGTCACTTTGTGTGATCCAGGTAATGCTGGAGCAACCCCATATTGTATTATCGGGGATGTGAACCGGAGCAGCCTGTGGAAGGCTCCACTAGGGAATTGAACAGATGCTCATGAAAAAACAATCTAAATCTAATATAAATGTCTTGTAATACATATTTCAGATATATTATTTTATATATTTGGTTCCACATATACATTATATATACTAGGCCTGGAAGGGAGCCATTTTTCCACCACGACTCTAAATTTGTACACAAATTTTATTTATAGTCTATCAAACTAGTATATATTAAAAATCATTTTAGGAAAGATATTAGCCACCCTATAGCATGTGACATGTACCCTGCGAGTTATTGCACTGTAGGTAGTAGTGGGAGTATTCTGCATAATGTCCAAGATATATTGTAGGAGTTCAAACTTGGGAAAAGGCCATTTCTGTGGCACACCGAGGACATGTCTGTTACAGTGGACATGTCCCTGGGATGAAAAAATGCAGAAGTGCAGTACCTCCCAACTGCCCTCCCCTCAATTCCAGACTATCACATAGAAATCAAAACAATTTGACGGCATATTACAAACTTGATCAAATGTTATAAGGGTCAGACTAGATGGACCAAGAGGTTCTTATCCACCATCAGAAAAGATTCTATGTAAGAGTCCTTAATCAAGTGGCATCTGCAGAACATGACTGGTATACATTTTGTACTGTACTTTGCTTAGTTTTCTCAAGTACACTCCATTGTCTCTATCACTTCTATATAAATAGTTCTAGACAATGACAAACAATCTTCCAGTCTATTTTCTCTGCTCAGTGCCTAAGATTTTCAGTAGCTTCCTTCTATTTGGATAGAATGGATAACACCAGACATGAAACTGTATTTTCTTCCTCAGCTAGATGCCTGCTCAATTCCTGCCCTGAACCCTCTGGCATTTTCCTTTCCTTATTTGATCCCACAAATACTGCTGATGTAATTACACATTATGTAGGCTAAGCACTGAATAGTTCATGTAAAATAAGTTTTATAAAACAAAATAGGAGTGCTATTCATTATGTCATAGTTAACAACCTTTCTGCCCCCCCTCCAAGAGTGGACAGCCAGGTCAGCGCAAGGGCGCAAGGGGATGGCTGTCAGCACTATGATTGATGAATAGCTCCAGCCATCCACCAATCAGCCTGCTGACAGCCATTCACTGTCTGGTTGCAGGCTGGGAGGCAGGAAGAGAATGCTGCCTGGCCGCTCTGGTTTTGTATGAGTCACAATCATGGTGACCAGCAGCATTCTGTACTGCCTCCCAAGAAGCTCAGGGCCATATCCCAATCTCCCCTAGCTTGAAGGGCCCTAGAATTGGGGGGGGGGTCCTTGAGTAGCTGAGCATTGAGCCCATACGTTAACATAGCCCTATCTGAGGGGAGAAGGAAGACTTGCCCACCTTTCGGAGGCTGGGAGGATGACCCAATTTTCAGGAGCTTCCCTTCGTATCCAGGAGGGTAGGCAAGTATGGCTTATTTGCCCAAACGAAAGGAGATACTAGTAATGTGGGCAAGTGTAATTGTTTTGGGTGCAGAGTAAAAACAAATTAAAATTATTATACATGTAATGCATGAAGATGTATTCAATACTGAGTTAAGTGTATTGGTTTTATTTTATCAGTCAAATAGGAAGCCAAGTGAAATATAACAAAACTAAACAATACAAATAAATATCATTTTTAAAAAAGGGATCTTCCTACTCTACTACCTCTCCTCTTGACCATATAGCCTCACAAATCTGTCAAACCCTGTCTCCTCTACTTATTGTACGCTATGATAGTGCCTGGGGAATTACTATCCCAGGATAATATTACATCCTATGCAAAAGAAAACATTGCAGTGATCAGATTCAAGAGATACTTCTATGGTCTAGACAGATTGAGATGGTGGCGCATATGTTGCGAAACATATATATATATATATATATATATATATATATATATATATATATATATATATATAGTAAGCAAGTAATTTTAGGCACCTTTAGAGTGTACTATGGGGAGTATTTAATGTTTGTGTTCTCCATGTGCAGCGAATCCTGTTTAGGATTCGCTACACATTCGCAGGGTTCAGGAGGGCTGCAGCATTCTATGGGGGAGGGCTCCCTGGGCACAGGCAGCAGAGGCTGCCCCCCGGGAATGCTGGCACGGGTGGCAGGTGTAAGGAGCCGCTCCTCTGGTCCGGCACGTAACAAACCGGGACCAGAGTGCAGTGAATATATGAATATAAATGAGCGGCTTCCGGCTCTCGGCCCCCTGCTGGCGAATGTGTAAAAAAAAAAAAAAAATTTGAAAAAAAAAATTATAATAATAATTAAAAAAGATGACATAAGCAAAACGGAGAATCATGGCGAAAATAAATGGAGAAAGCAGTTCTCCATTTGAGCATTGAATACACTCTCGGCGAATCCCAGTGAAAACCCCATTGAAATACACCAGCGTATTGCAGCGAGCATGAAACGGAGAACTGGCCGGCATTCGCTTTCGGCGAACAGTGAACATTGAATAGGGTGAATCATATTTTCAGTGAAAAAAATTCACTGCAAGGAGTGAAAACAGCCATATTCGCCGTAAAAACGGTGAATCGGGAGCAATGACTACTGGCCTGTATCTTAGATTAAGTTATGCAGCACAACAATGATTACTAAAAATCAGTAAAAAAAATGTATGTGTACACTCCCTTATGCATAACAGTTTGCAAGAACCAGGTCAAGAGATAAAAATCTAGAAATATAAAAATGTGTATTACTAGATAATAACCAAGCCAAAAATGTGTTCTAAATGTAGCTAGTAGCTGCCTATTCCTGGACATTGTAGCCACCCCTCCGGACGCCAGTCTTAATTACTGGACTGTCCGGAGTAATACCAGACAGGAGGTAACCCTATATATATGCTCATAATTGCTAGTCTGCATGAGTCGCATTTCTATGAACATGTTCTTACTGAACTTTCGCTATGTAAGAATGTCTCTTCCAATTCAATATATTCTACAGAAAGTAGCATAGTACGCACCCTGCATCAGTCGCTTCATATGCATTTCACTTTGACATATATTATTTTTCTCTTTTTCAGTCCACTGATATAAAAATCAGTGATCATACAAGTACAGCCTCAGTTACATGTTTCCTGAGTTGTACAGCACTGAAAATGAATGTACTATATTATTACCACTTGGTGGAGCTTTTTCCTAACATATTCCAGATGCATGGGAAAGAAAGAAATTATTATCAGGCAATCTGGGAAAATATGGTAAAATATGTTGTGAGACATGCCATTACATTGCAATGTTTTCAAGTGTGGCATAATTGGAACTCAGAGCTAGGACCACTTTACAATCCATAAGTCCATTTACTTTTGTGTAAATGTAGATGCTATTGCACAGGCTTGGCCATGACCTTCATCTGACCTTCCTGTGTGCCACTGAGGCAACACAAGTAACTCATTGTCCTCTATTCTGCATGGACTTTTCCTATCTGAAAAACTGAACTAGTCTTTATTAAACAGACATTATTCCCAGCCGCATGGTTTACCCTTTTGCTGTATAAAGTACACACACACAAATTAATTTACTGCTTTTAACAAAGTAGGACAGTTAACTTTTGTATAATATTCTTTACTGTATAGAGCAGGGTTGCCGACCCTCCCGGAATTTCCGGGAGTCTCCCGAAAATCGGGGCCCCCTCCCGGCCCCCCAGAAGGGTGGGCAACCCTCCCGGATTCAGGGGGGACCCCCACTGACCCCTGGATCGCGGCATTAAAATGCCGCAATCCTCGGGTCTCAGAGGAGGGGGCGGAGCTAAAATTACACAACCGCGTCATTTTAGCCCCGCCCCCTCCACGGAGATCCCTGAATTCGCTGGTTTAACAGCATGGGGGCAGGGCTTAGTGATGTCATGCTTAAGCCCCGTCCCCCCTGAGCGGCTACTGAATCTCTCCTCTCCGGGCTTCTCCCGGAGAGGAGAATAAGAAAGTCGGCAACCCTGGTATAGAGCAGTGTTTTTCAACCACTGTGCAGTGGCACGCTAGTGTGCATTGAGCTGTTCTCAAGTATGCCCCCAGATTTAGAGATGCCCAAAACAGTTTACAGCCACCATCAGTTCAACTGTTTACTGGTCTCTTCTTTTCATGTAAAGGGCCAATTTATTAAATTTTTGTACCTGTGGGGACCAGTGTGATTGTATTTTATATAGGGACCAATAGGTTTTTTTTTTTCCTGTGGGTGCCAATGTGTTTTTCCCTGTGTGGATCTCATGGTGTGCCTTGGCAATTTTAAAATCTTATTTAGTGTGCCGCAAGGTAAGAAGGTTGAAAATCACTGGTCTAGAGAGATGGGTGTCAAGAAGTAAACCTACAGTACTGTATATGTTGGGCTGTACACATATTAATTGTAGTTTTTGTTTAGCCAAATATAATATTTAACAATATAGAAAACTTGCACCTAGACCAGTGCTTCCAAAACATTTTTGAACCAAGTGGCCAAGGGAATGATTCTGTATCACGCATAGTGATACGAATTCGGCCCTTGCCCATATGGTCGGGTTTGCGCATGTGCATTTCTGCAAACCCCGATTTTGGGATGGTTGTGGCGAGTTGCTCTTTTGCCAGCCAGTTTGCAGAGGGGAGGGAGGGATGGGGGCAGTGGGGCACTGGGCCATGGGAATACGCAGGATTATATGGGAATCTCTATGGCGCTCCCAAAGATATGCGGACGGGCCCTCTCTTCGTCCTGGAGGCCGCAAATATAACTCAGTCTCAACTGACTCATATTTGCGAAGGCAGGAGAAATCATTTAATGGTCAGCGACCATCGAATTATTTCAGAACCTAAGAGAATTTGATGTGCAAAACCCAACTGCTTAATAACAAAGAGAAAATATAGCCAATCTGTGGTGAAGTAAAAGGTGTGTTTTTTATTAACACAAAGACACAATATTCAAAAACAATTGATGATGTACATTCCAAAAAGTATAAAAAGGCTAAAGAGAAAGTGCCGCCTAGTACCGGTATACACTAACCAGACATACAAACAAAAAACATAAAAGTCCTCTGAGGCCCAATTTAGCACTTGTAATCCATGCAAGTGGTATAATAGGTAGTCCAGAATGACATCCGTCTACATGAGATGTCCTGCAATCAGGGTGACAGATAAATATGACCTGCTGTCAGGGTCTTGGAGGAAAGAAAGGGTTTACCTTATGTCCAGACACCCACTACCCCAAAAATCGATAACGTCTGCCGGCAGACTCTACTCCGACTGTAATGCCTTGAAGACAGTCTGGAGACCGATTTCTCTGTGTGTCCCTTCAACGCGTTTCACCTGTTAGCCAGGCTTCGTCAGGAAGAAATTGCAGAGTATTGTGTGGCATCCGGAGGGTGACCTTTTATCCCCACGCGATATCATCTGTTTCCTCTGGCTTCCGCCCTCTCTCCTAGTTACTTCCGGTATCGCGGGGCACACTTCCGCCCTTCTCATGCGTCACTTGCGCTGCACATTGCCCTTCTTGCGCACAAGAAGGGCAAAGTGAATTCCAGATTACAGGTGTTCACATTTAGTTGTTTGATGAATTTTATCAAGTTTTTTACCTCTCCGCTCCACACAATGATAATGTCATCGATATAGCGTGACCATAGTTTCAGGTTGGTTTGATACAGTGTGTTCTTCCATACACACTGTATGGAACTTGGTGCTCTGGAGAGGGCAAAAGTGGACCTAATTCAAGACACTGACGCATTAAATTCACAAATTGCTCTGGATCTCCAGAAAAAATAATTGGGCTAGGATCTTGATCTGGAAAAATAGCTTGGGAGCCCCCCTCAGGGACAGCTTGACTGGAATCCTTCTTCAGGGATACAGGGCTATGACAAGAATTCCCCTGTGGGATAATGTATTTTGAATTACCCGAGAGGGTAACGCTCTTAAGCCTTCTTCTGAGTCTGATGATCTTTCAGGCCAGGCAGCACTATGGTGAGTCTCTGGCTGGGCAGTACTGTGAGGAACTTCTGACTAGGCAACACAATAGTGAGTCTCTGGCTGGGCAGCGCTAAAAAGACCAACAGATGGTCCCTTCATGCTACCAGCATGGCTGGACCCCTGCTCCGAGGCAGGACAATCGGAACCCCTCTTAGGGACTGGACGGACAGAACCCCCTGCAGAAGCAGTGGCTTTCAGGACCTCAGCAGAGGCAGTGGCCTTCAGGACCTCAGCAGAGACAGCCAACTGAGACTGTGGGCCCCCACTTGGGGCTACAAACTGAGTCTGTGGGCCCCCACTCGGGGCTGCAGCCTTTGGGCCCCCACTCGGGGCTGCAGCCTTTGGCCCACTTGGTCCGACTGGCTCGGCGGGCCCCCGGCATCAGACTGGCTCGGCGTGCCCCCGGCATCAGACTGGCTCGGCGGGCCCCCAGCATCAGATTGGCTCGGCGGGCCCCCGGCACCTGAGTCGCATGGCGGGCCCCCGGCACCTGAGAAGCACAGCAGGCCCCCGGCACCTGAGACACACAGCAGGCCCCCGGCACCTGAGATGCACGGCAGGCCCCCGGCACCTGAGTCACACGCCGGGCCCCCGGCACCTGAGTCGCACGCCGGGCCCCCGGCACCTGAGTCGCACTGCAGGCCCCTGGCACCTGAGTCGCATGGCAGGCCCCTGGCACCTGAGTCGCCCACGGGGACCAGGAGACTGGGTACCAGACCGGAACCCTCAACATCGGAAGCAACTCTGGGACCCCCAACATCGGAAGCCACTCCGGGACCCCCAACATCAGAAGCAAGTCCGCAAAACATGCCACATGAGGCTATCACCTGGGCTTTCCCCTTAGGGATTTGCAATTCTGATTTTACAGGACAAGAAATTACAGTATGTAAGGAGTACCTCCTCTGATGATTCCTGAACCCGAAGTGGGGCCTCTTAGTACTAGGACCACCATTATTAATCAGAGTGCTGTTACTGGAGGATTCAGCGGTACGTTCCTCTGCCATAGTGGAGACAGGCATAGATTTAACAACCTGACTCGACTTGGCCAGAGGAAACACCCTATCGCCACCACCAGGGTTGCGCAATTCACAAGCCTGGAGATAGTGGCCTGAATCTCCACAGTATAAGCATAAATCTAAGTTTGTACGCCGCTGACGCTCCTACAGTGAAAGCTTCGGCCGTAGAACACTTTTATGCTTTTCCTGAACCTCCGGGTCTGAGGACTCACTGCCTAATAACTCCTTAGACAGGGTCTCATTAGGAGCTGAATGAACCCCAGTGACCTCTGGGAGGAGCAAAAAAATATCGGTTAGGAGTTTTTGCAGCTGCAGTAGGGACTGCTGCAAAAACTCTAACCGCCCAGGTTTAAAGGCAGTGAACGCCAAATTTAAAGCCGCTAATGACTCTTGCATGGCCTGCATGATATAGCCATGCAAGGTCACAGGGAAAATGACTATGATACGACAAACAGTGACAAGGCTAAACTGTGACAAGGCAAAACTGTGACAAGGCAAAACTGTGGCAAGGCAAAACTGCTGGACTGAGAGGACTGTACTCAGCTCCAGAGTTATTTTTGTGGGCCAGTCATAATGTTAGGGGAGTGTCAGTGGTCCTGCTCTCTAACTCTGTTGCCCTGGCCCAGTGTCCACAGATACGTGCAGGGCTAGTCTTCTCCTGTACCCGTCCCGGCTGTAAGGGTGAATTAGGTCCGCTCTGACTCCGTTACAGGCAGGTTTTACGGTGGGACAACGTATCTGTGGAGACTGACCAGAAGGCAAGAGGATTACTAACTAACCCCAGGAAGAGCAGGCCACTGATCATCCCACATGCTGGGGAACCCCAGAAGCCCCTAGGGAGTAACAAAACTCAAAGATGACACACAACTGAAATTCGACACACTGGTGAGTAGGATGGTATAACACACAGTGTGGGCACAACAATGCACAGGGGTGACCAATAAAGAACTATAACAAGCTCACAAGGATTCAGCAGGGTAACCCCTGATTTAGCTGCAAGCAGACTGGAGCACGCTGAGAGGACCTGAGGGCACAGGACCAGACAGGACTGACAGGCAGGATATCCAGGAACCAGGACCGACTCTGGAGATCAGACAAAGCTAGGACCATAAGCTCAGACTGTGAGACTTGCACACGGCTGGGAACTGAAGGCTATGACTGGCAGGGCTGAGCAGGTGAGGCTGCCTTATGAATGCCTCAGGTAATTATGGCAGCTGTGCAGCATCCAGGCCATCGTGACGGAGGCCCCCCGCGATACCTGTACACTGGTGTGCGGGGGGTCTTCGTCACCTCCCTGCCGCCACGCTCTCCCCTCACGCCGGGGACAGCTATGCATGCTGTCCCCGGCGCTTCCTCCTCCCCCTGCAGCTGGAAGGATGTCCGGCTGCTTCACTAGGGGGAGGCAGGGCTTACCTTCCGGGGTCCAGGAGGACCCTTCAGGAAGGTAAGCCAGAGGGGGGTCGTCGTCGGCGGGCGGCGAAAAGAAGCCCATAGGCTTCTATAAGGTATCGCCACCCAAAGGTGGCGATACCCTTCAATGCGGTATCATTTTTTATACATTGGAAAATGCGGTAAAACCGGGGTTTTACCGCATTTTCCATTTGATACATCTCGCCCTTGTGCATAATTACCACAGAGGACTGAGCTGCTATGGCACAGACCTACCACTGGAGGCCACCAGAGAGTAAGTACAAACACAAACTGAAATAATCCCATTACAGGCAAGGCAGATAGGAGTCATAACTGATGACTCCTAACACTTAGAGCCTCATTAAGGGCCAGATGTACTATGCTTGAAAAGTGATACAATGGAGAGTGATAAACCACCAGCCAATCAGCTCCTTACTGCCAAGTCACAGTCTGGGTTTGAAAAATGACAGGTAAAAGCTGATTGGTTGGTGGTTTATCACTCTCCATTTTATCACTTTCCAAGGCTTGTCACATAGGTCCATAGGTCATAGGTTCTACTTGAACAGTGCTCTGGAATGGAGCCTGCATTTCCTATTTCCAATGCTGCCCTCACTGCAGCTGAGGACAGGGAGAGACTCCACTCCAGAGCACTGTCCAAGTTGGACCTATTATCTATGAACCTATGTCACGGCACCAGAGAACTGTCATGCAAGGAAAATCTACTGTAGGAAACTGAGGCAATTCATGTGTTTTTTTTCCCAGTAGTGGACAATGTGCTCTTATTTTTTCCAGTGGTTTACTTCTTCCTTTGCCCCTCAGGCCCTGCTGTATGCTGCATGTGGTTCGTAGGGCCCCAATTTCTATTTTACCTGGTATGGACTTATGCTCTTGAACAAACCCCCCCCCCCCCCCCTAGCTTTTGGGAGGTTCCAAAATTAAAATTACACATCTTCTAGAAAGCCCTATTAAGTTTAATAGGTGGTGTAACAAAATACTAGCGCTAATGTCATAATAATTTGTCCACTCCGTGTAATGTAAATCATCATAACTAACAATACAAGATGAACGAACAGTTGGGAGACATTTTACTTGTGCAAGATGTTTTAAAAATACAGCAACTGTTTATGTTTTTCTTTGACTACTGCATAGTTCTCAAATATATTATGTTGCAATTCTATTTTTATATTTGGATTAGTATTACAATAACATCCATTATTATGATTTGAAGATTGATGAGTAATTAAATGGGCAAGAGAGCAACTTCCCTACTCCAATTGTAAAGCATTAACCTTCATGAAGCTCTTTAACAAACTAAATCATGTTGTAAAGAATAAAGCAAATTATTTCTCAACTCTTACCTGAAAGTCACATTAGATTTTCTTAACAAGAAATACTAATCTATCTCTGAGTTGGGACAATATTCAATTACTTCCGATCAATGATTGTCTCACCCAGGGCTATTCTATTAGACCCTCATAAGGTGGGGCTTGCCACAGCTTAGCAGGGATTTTGTTTCACTTATTTATTTTTATTTATTTACAGTATCTTTTATAGCGCAGCATATTCCGCTGCACTTTACAATTGGAAACAACAGTGATTAAACAAACTGGGTAGATACAAACCGACATGGAGGTAGGAGGGCCCTGCTCGCAAGCTTTCAATCTATTTGCTTCCAGCAGGCAAAGCAAAATCCCCCAAAACAGCCCCATATTCAGGGGGAAATTTACTAAGAATAAGAATGCAAAAAGTTGCATTCGTATTCTTAATACTAATGGCTAAGACTGCATACGGCATATGCTAAGTCGTGTTCCAGAGGGGGATTTACGAAGCAGTCAAATACGACTGCTTTGTAACCCTCCGATGGCGTATAAATTCATATTAGCTGGCCGTATATACGACCGCTAATACAAAATTGAACAGGCAGGCTGCAGTGTGTAAAAAAAAATAGAGAAATAAATAAATAAATAAAAAAACGGCGTGGGGTCCCCCCCACAGCCGAAACCAGCACCAGGGTTCCCCGATTTTTAACAACCAGCCCCAGGCTCTAGGGCAGGGGCTGGTTCCCAAAATACGGGGGACAAAATGAGTAGGGGCCCCCCTGTATTTTAAGAACCAGCCCCAGGCCAAACCAGCCAGCAAGGTAATGCCACAGCCGGGGGGAGACTTTTTATACAAGTCCCCCCGGCCAAAGCATTCAGCCCTCTGACCGGTCAGCCTGGCCAGGGGCCCTGGGGGAGTGGGGACCCCCCCAATAAAGGGGACCCCCCCTCCAGGACTTACCTGACCAGGCTGAAGCCTGGTGCTGTCCTCGATGCCCCTGGGCAGTGGGCATCGAGCTGATTTGAGTGTAAAAAATAGAATAAAAAACTATTGTTTTTTTACTGTGGAACTATGAGTCCCAGCAAGCCTCCCCCCGCAAGCTGGGACTTGGAGAACCACAAGTCCCAACCTGCGGGGCATTAAAGGGCCCGCTGGCACTTGTAGTTCCACAGTAAAAAAATAGTAAAATAAACACACTGACACACAATAAAAATAAAACTTTAATACATCCAAAGAATATACCTATCTTGAGCCCGTAGGTAGGTCCCTGGGTCTTGGTCCGGTGACTTGTCCTGCTCCCCACTCCCCCAGGACCCCTGGCCAGGCTGATCAGTCAGACGGCTGAATGCTTTGGCCGGGGGGGACTTGTATAAAAAGTCTCCCCCCGGCTGTGGCATTAGCCTGCTGGCTGGTTTGGCCTGGGGCTGGTTCTTAAAATACGGGGGACCCCTACTCATTTTGTCCCCCTTATTTTGGGAACCAGCCCCGGACCTGGTGCCTGGGGCTGGTTGTTAAAAATCGGGGAACCCCTATTTATCGGGTTCCCTGATTTTTAATTACAGGCCTGGCTCTGTCAGCCTTGTGCTGGTTTCGGCTGTGGGGGGGACCCCACGCAGGGTTTTTATTTATTTAAAAAAACTTTGAGGCGGCAGAGAGGGGGTGTTGGTGTTCTGGACATTAGGGGGTGCCTGGGCACCCCGGCACCCCACTGTGCACGCCTATGCCTGGATTAAATGGACACATTACATTATATTTATTAAATTATTTCCACAAAAATATACTCTATTTAGCCAGAATATTAGGCAGCATTTAAAATGAAACTCTATATATGTGAATGTTTAATATGTTTTTCATATTGTATCACAATATTATTCATGAATCTTGTAATGTTTGTGGTTTTTAATATGTAGCATGCAGGTGGAAAACATGTTAAATGTCATGAATTAAAATTCCACATGACTGTGATATCCATAGGGAAAGCCACCATAACTTCAGGAAAACCGCTTCAATAATGGTTGTAACAGTTTGTTTTACCAGGTGCTTAATGGAAGAACCACTTCCTCGTGAAGGGTTTTTAAAATGGGAACGTAAACCTTTCACTGCCTCAAACACCTTCACTACAGAGTGTAGGAGAAACATACTGCGTCACAATAAGTAATAGTAACTTGTTTGCCGACAAAAGGGTCTTTAAACCATTAATCCATTTCACTTGGAGCCAATTCTGGAAAATCCTGTATATATCCTGTATATACTGTAGGCATAGGTTTCAGTTTTTCAATTTATAGTTATAATATCAAATGAATATCTCCCAGCTGTCCATTTTTTAGAGGGCAGATGCAGGCCCCCAATCCTCTTTCTTACAAAAACAAAATATGGTACTTGTGTACTTTCACGGCTCCCACGATGTGCATCGTATGCGGAAAAATCGCATCGCATCACATGCGCTCGCCACGCTTCAGGCTCGGTGGCTCGCTGCGCTCGCCACACTTTCTATTCTCAACTCCACGCCGACGTGGATAGTGGGGGTATGAAAAGGTCGTAGGATATATATATATATCCTTAGCAAAAATGTGGCATGACACGCCAGGCTGCAAGCATCACGGAATGGATGCATGAGTGTGGCTACATCAGTATGCATACCTGTATAGTGTGCCCTGTTTGATTTTACAAATGGTCTAGTGGTGTGTTATAGCTACTGTATAATTAAAATGTAAAGTGTTTGTTGAAAAAATGAGTAGGTTGAGTATTTACTAGGCAATCAATGCCAATCTAGCAATAAATTTACCTCCAAACAATATTTGCATATTATGTAAAAATAAATATAAATATATTAGTCAAACAAAAAAATCTGTAAAGGAAATATACAGTATAAGAGATAATAACGTTACTCGTGGAACTTTACAGATGTTACTGCTAGGTTGACGTTATTTTACAAACATTAGAAAGCTACTAGCAAAGGTGTGAAAATCTATTAATATGTAAATATAGCAAAACGCAAGTCCGCCATAGAGAGCGTTCTAATTTCCTATAAAACAATTTGAAAGTGACTTGGAGGTTATTAGTGCTAAACAAAATGTATTCATTACTGCATGAAAGGTTCCGTTACATCTTGTCAACTTTTAAGTTGATAGTCATAACAAGTGAAAATGGTGCTACGATGTTATGTGATTTTAGACCCTCTAGTTGTCAGCATGAACATGTTGTCTAGGATAAAAAGTGTGAACTTTGTTTTATGTATTTAGAGGACAAACGAATACATATAATTTACCAAGTCAACCACAGATAACATTCCATTATTAGCCATTTCCTGTATTCAGAAGTGTTATAATGTAAATATGAAAGCAATGAGGACAGTAATCAGGTGACAGCAAGTAATCCACACATTGGTTTTAGCTGGTCATAGGACTCACTGAGTGATATTTATGACACTAACCTACTGTTCATAATATTGTCATTTAGATCACAAACCCAGGGATGTAACCAGAACTTTGCAGGCCTCATAGTATCATACTGAAGGGACTCCTCTCACAATGCTTCTTGAGAGACATCTCTATTAGTAAATCATTTATGCCCCATAACAGTGGCCACAGTTCATTTTCTGAACCATCATAATTGCCTAGTTTACACAAAGTCACATTGTAGGGCTGCCAGTACACATTATGGGGCTTATTCTAGTTCACTCTTTCTGACAAAATCCTTCTTAGATGGACAAAACCATGTGCACCGCAGGGGGGTAGATGTCAAATGTGCAGAGGGAATTACATTTGGGTGAGTTATTTTGTTTCTGTGCAGGGTAAATACTGGCTGCTTTATTTTTAAACTGCAATATAGATCTCACTTTGAAGTAAAACCCCACCCAAATTTACTTCTCTCTGCAAAAGTAACATCTGCCCCACCTGTAGTGCACATGGTTTTGTCCATCTAAGAAGGATTTTGTCAGAAAGAGTGAACCAGAATAACCCCCTATGTCACACTGAACCCCATACACTAAGGTATACAGTGCTTCCATTTCCTACTGTGTCACATTAGAGTGCTTTCCAGTTCAAAATATGCCACATTACAGTGCATCAGTTCATATTATGCCACACTATACTGCCCCCATTTTAAATTGCACCACATTAAAGTGCTCCAGTTCTTATTATGCATTTTTATAGGGCCTTCCACAATATAATGACAAGTTTAGATTATGGCACATTACAGTGGTGTCTAGTTCAAATTATGTCACATTACAGTGGTCCCTTACCATTCTGACGTCCACCACCCAGACCTCTCACTAAACATGTAATATGCATAGGACCTAATTCAGGTCCATTCGTTCAGACCCCTTTGTTCATGGTGTACAGATTGTTTGCCAGGTGAATGCACCTAACATTGCGGGCAGTGGGTAGGGGGGGCGGAGGTCCAGGGCACCTACCCATGGAAATGCCCAGTGTTTTATGGGCATTCCCATGAAAATGCTGGGCGTTTCCATGGAATTTGCTGGGTGACGTGGGTGCCGGGGGTGGGCAGCTGACATCACCGGATGTCAGCTGCCCACCAAGTTCCTCCCGAATGTGTACGCATATATAAGTGACCCGAGAGTGACTTTATATATGCGTGTATGCACCACATCTTTTGATGTTCTCACCAAACAGATACATCTTTAAGTGTGTATCCAGCTTTAGCAGAAATACATCCCTATCCATCCATATGTACCATAAATGTTTCACAATAAGAGTTCTAAATAATATTATTATTAATATTATTCAAATTGTGCTGATACACATCTATGCTGAATCAATTTAGCTTTGTGTTAATTTCAGTGATTCACATGTTTAGAATATTTAGGGCTGTTTCAATTGCAGTCCCATTGACCTCTCTCCAACATGTCTTCAGCTACTGACGTGATCTGAGGTTTGTCATCCTTACAAGTCTGGAGGCCTTCTCTCTCCATCACCCTTCATCTGGTCTTCCTGTGACCTGCTCTCTGGGTTGCCCTGGACAGAAAGGACATGGAATATATCTAACAACAAAAGGTCACTCGATGCAAATGTGACATTTTGTGGCTAACATTTTTGTTGCAGCTTCACGGGCAGCAATTAATGCAGGGAAGAAAGTAAAGAAAGACTTCTCTGTGCTTTAATTACTTGGCACTACAGCTCTTTATTTGAGAGGCAGCATGGGAACATTTAGCTGGAGAGAGCATGTACATACTTGTTCATTATAAGTGTGTCAAGTGTTTGCTATGTGCATTCTCTTTAACATTGAAAAATATATTGGTATATATTTCCCAACAAAAGATCATTCTGCAAATGAACCTAATAAAGTTATATGGTTAATAAGTTTGTTAAAGAAAAAGCAGTCCATCAAGTTCAACCTTTCATTAATTCTAATGGTATTTATCAAGGGGAATACAAAACAAGCCCCTAATGTGACATTTGGCAATTTAGTCTCACAAGAGAAACAATAATTTATTCCGACGACAGATATTGGAATTGGATAATTTCCTTGGGATTATTATCACTATATTGTCCTCTATTATTTATATCTTAATATTAAATATATAGTAAGATATCCAATTACATTAGTGACTTTTCCATCAATACTACATGAAGTAAAGTGTTCCACAGCTTAACTGTCCTCACAATAATCCACCTCTTTCTAGGTGTATGGTGAAACAGTCTTTGTTTCATTGGGTTGAGAATGGGGGACTTGGCATTCACTATGCATATAGTGATCCTGTAGCCCTCACAAAGCTCCCCAGGCTGCCTGTAAGATCATTTTCAAGAATGGCTCATTGACTTTCAAACCCCTACATGATCAGGGCCCAAGGTACTTAAAGCAGCTTCTTACTCCATATTGCTCTTTTTGATTATTGTGATGTGTTGATCAGTGGTTCCCAACCTCGGTCCTCAAGTACCCCCAACAGTTCATGTTTTCACCTGGCAGGACTTAGGGCCTTATTCTAGTTCACTCTTTCTGACACCATCCTTCTTAGATGGACAAAACTATGTGCACTGCAGGGGGGCAGATGTAAAATGTGCAGAGAGATTAAATTAGATTTAGATGAGTTATTTTGTTTCTGTGCAGGGTAAATACTGGCTGCTTTATTTTTACACTGCAATATAGATCTCACTTTCAAGTAAAACCCCACCCAAATCTAATTCTCTCTGCACAAGTTACATCTGCCCCACCTGCAGTGCACATGGTTTTGTCCATCGAAGAAGGATTTTGACAGAAAGAGTGAACTAGAATAAGGCCCTTATGCTGGCCACACATCAGACCAACTTTCCTCCAACCATCCATCTAGTTGGTTGGATGGAATAAAAACCTGGTACTGGATAGGAGCAAATTTAATTTGTAATCATTTGTTTCCCAAATCGGAAAATGGACAACAACTGTCACTCAGACAATGTACTGTAGTTGGACCTATTTGATTGAAACAATTTCACTGAATGTTTGTGAGCAAATTGCTTATTGGCATTTTCCCCCATACAGTACCAGATTTTCAGTCCAACCAACCAACTACTTGGATGGTTGGAGGAAAGTTGGTCTGATGTGTGGCCAGCATTAGTCTCTGGTTCCTTTTTAAAAACTGGTATCACATGTGCTTTCTTGGGGCACTGACCAGAATATGTGAGATCCTCATATATTTTATTTATTTATTTATTAACCGCTTCTTATATAGCGCACACATATTCCGCAGCGCTTTACAGAGAATATTTAAATATTCACATCAGTCCCTGCCCCAGTGACAATCTATATCCCCTAACACATGTACACACAGACATTCTAGGGTTAATTTTGTTGGGAGCCAATTAGCCTACCAGTATATTTTGGGACTGTGGGAGTAACCAGGAGTACCCGGAGGAAACCCACGCAAGTACGGGAAGAATATACAAACTCTGCAAAGTTAGGGCCATGGTGGGAGTCAAACTCATGACCTCAGTGCTGAGAGGCAGTAATGCTAACCATTACACCATCCATGCATATATTAGAAATAATAATATTAGATCTTTGTCTGAATGTTCTTGCTATTCATGTAATTGTATGATTTTGTTATATTGTTTTTCTTTACTAAAATGCTTTCAGTATTTCTACATTTTTCTACATTCCTTTTATGAACTTTCAGTCCTATCAGACGTTTACAAGTGCTAGTCCCCTAATTCCCGCCAAATATAATGTTTTCTTATTTGACCACATTGATTACTTTTTATTCCTAAAAATGTTGTTGACATAAACTTTGTGCTTGCAATTTTTTTTTAAAAGTCCCTTTTGCCTCTGTGACCTTTACCAGTCTTGCAGCTTCAATGATTTTTTCTGAAGTGATTAAACGTTGCCCCTATAAATGTTCTGTTTTTGCAGCTTCTTTACAAAAAGATTGTTTTAGATGTCAAGTCAAATGTTGCTGTGTTGTTTATCACTGGGCCTGATTCAAAGAATGCCAATGTTCCATGCTATTGAACTATTATTGGCAGACTGCACATGTGATGCAATCCCATTGCACAGGCATCATGGTGCCATTGCGATCCCACACACATAGGCCCTTATTCTATATATATATATATCTGATCGCAGTACAAATTTGTTCTCAAAATGGGCAAAACCATGGGCACTGCAGGTGGGGCAGATGTAACTTGTGCAGAGAGTTAGATTTGGGTGGGGTGTGTTGAAACTGAAATCTAAACTGCAGTGTAAAAATAATGCAGCCAGTATTTACCCTGCACAGAAACAAAATAACTCACACAAATCTAACTCTCTTTGCACATGTTACATCTGCCCCACATGCAGTGCACATGGTTTTGCCAGCCCAAATCCCAAACCAGTCACAGTGGTTTGGGAAATCCATAAAATGCACAAAGAATTAGAGCCAAATTCAAACATTTGTCGCACATTTCTATTGGGGATGCAGTCAGTATTTCGGCGATCAGGATGCCGGAGGTCAGTATACCGAAGCCAACATCCCGACTGTCATCAGAAGACTAGCGCTGGATCCCCGAAAGTCTATGCCAGAATCCTGAGAGCCATATTGTTCAGTGAGTATGCCGGGTTATAGTTAGGGATTGAGGGGTCAGTTTTATTCACTAATGGGGGTACTGTTAGGGCTCTGGTCTCTGGTGTTTCCGGCTGTGGCAGCAGTGGGCCAGTGGTGAATGCTGGGAATTGGAACACTGAGGGCTTGAGATATGGTCAGTTCATATGAGTATCACTGGCACTGCAGGCTCAGCTAGATGGGGGGAGTTGACGATACTCTGATCAGAGGCGCAGAGTCTAACACCACCGTAAGGAGTTTTGGACTCCTCTGTGTTCGGTGGCGAGGTCGTAGCCCTCTGACCTGAGTTCCCCACAGCTAACTAGCCAGTCACAGGAGATGGACGGTGACTAGTGGCAGTGAGCTTGGAGCTTGGAACTGAGGAACTTGGAATTTGGTCTGCGTTGGCCTGGGAGGCCGGATAGATGACAGTGACTTGGGAGCCGAAGGAGTGTTGCTGACCTGGGAGTCGACACTGACTGTAGACAGCCTGGAAGCTGGAGGGGTGTTGATGACCTGGGAGTCAACACAAACTGTAGACGGTCTGGAAGTCAGAGGGTTGTTGACGACCTTGGAGTTGACATGGACTGTGGAAAGCGTGGAAGTCAAAGGGATGTTGATGACCTGGGAGTCAACACTGTTTGTAGTTGGCCTGGAAGCCGGAGGGGTGTGGACAACCTGGAAGCCGGAGGGAAGTCGATGGCCTGGGAGCCAGAGGGATGTTGATGACCTGGGAGTCGACATGCTGTCTGATGACCTGGGAGTCGACCCTGGCAATTGACGGCCTGGGAGCCGACACAGGCAGTTGATGGCCTGGGAGCCAACATGGGCAGTTGATGGCCTGGGAGCCGACACATGCAGTTGATTGGCGGGGAGCCAACAAGGGCAGTTGACAGTCTGGGAGCCGACATGGGCAGTGGGATGGCCTGGGAGCCGCTGGAGCGTCCATCTGGCTTAGGAGCCAGTTGGGTATGGAGAGTCTGTCTGGCCTAGTAGCCAGGAGGGTATGTTGGCCTGGGAGCCAATGGAGAGTCTGTCTGGCTTAGGAGCCAGTTGGGTATGTTGGCCTGGGAGCCAATGGAGAGTCTGTCTGGCCTAGTAGCCAGGAGGGTATGTTGGCCTGGGAGCCAATGGAGAGTCTGTCAGGCTTAGGAGCCAGGAGGGCACTGTCGGTCAGGGAACTGATAGTGTATTCTTCAGCCTGGGAGCTGGGGATGGTTGCAGAGTCAACCTGGGGAGTTTATGATGGCAGCGTTGACCTGGGAATCGATGATGTCAGAGTCGACCTTGGAGCCGATGACAGCAGAGTTGACCTGGGAGTCAATGATGGCCGAGTTGACCTGGGAGTCAATGACGGCAGAGTCGACCTGGGAGTCAATGACGGCAGAGTCGACCTAGGAGTCAATGGTCCTGTGCTGCATTTGGGAAGCTGACTGTAAGCTGGACGCTGGAAATAATATAACAGCAGCTACAGCAGGTGGAATTAACCAGTGAAGGTGGTAGTAACAACAACAGCAGCAGCAGCAGGATGAGGTTCCCTGTAGCAGATAATCAGGAGCCTTGGAGTCAATCTCTGGGGAACTCTCTGGAGAATGACGAGTGAGGTTTAGAGTTGACGCCTGTTGGTGATGGCCCTTTAAGAGCCAATAGCAAACTCTGCTGAAGGATGCTGGAGTGCTCTATCCTCTTCCCTTGGGATCTGTAAATGGTAAGCAGCTTGGAAGGTAACCTGGCAGGTAGAGAGTACCAGGTAGCTTTAATGACAGCAGGAGGCAGCAGCAGATTGCACAGGTATTGCACAGGTAATGCACAGGAACTCTGGACAGGAACCTGGAGCCTTAGGATGTTGACTTCTGGATGAACACAGGGATCAGACTAGTTGTTCAAGGCCCTGAGCTGTTCTCAAGTGAGTCCTTATATCCCCTTAGGTAATTGCATACCTCCCAACATGACCCTCTCCAGGAGGGACACAATGCTCTGCTCCTGGGCTTTCCTCTGAATGCATGATTACCCTCATCTGTGTTGAACAGGTAAATTGCTAATAAACACAGGTCATGGCAATTATAAATTAAGAGGGACGTGTAGGTGCATAGCAATGTGTCCCTCCTGGAGAGGGTCATGTTGGGAGCTATGTAGTTGGGGATTGGCTACTGACCGCAGCAGCAATTACGTCAGAACCAGGAAATGGAATTACTTGAATACACCTGGATCATGTGACCAGTGCTGAAGCCAGGAAGCCTCACAGGTGATTACTTAAGGAGGAATGCAGAGCAGCTGCAGCAGCAGCATGGACACAGACAAGCCTGGAAACATTGGAATTTAGAAAACAACCATGAATCAAGTCAGGTTTGTGACAGGTACTTAAGGTTAGGCTGCAGGATGGGGGGCTAGGTTTAGGCACCAAAAAAATCTGTATAGTGATTTTTGTTTTTAATGTGGGGGACAATGTAATGTCTTTGCATATTCTGATGCATGCATGTACATCAGGGAGTGCTGGATGATCTTCCAACAGTTGGGATTCTGATGGTCAGTTGACCAATGTTGGAATACCGACTGTTAAATGTGATGTGATCCCGACTTAAAGGGACTATTCTACCTCCCCCACAACTCCCATAGAGGGAGAAAAGAACCTGTGGCGAGCGACCGAACCCGCAGTGTGTTAAGCACACTTCTTTGCTCTCACTCCGCTGACGGAGTAGCGGCCGTTGGGATTCCTACATCGGTCTAATGACCGTCGGAATCCTGACCATCGAACTCCCATACCATACCCCATGAGGGAAGGGCTTTGTAGCAGCATGCAACTGTGAAAATTTCTCCACAGTCAACCCTCACTCCCTCAATAGACCTCATCTCTATTAGCGCGGCTTCCAGAAATTTCCTAGGCTTCTTTATTTATTCCAATCCACCCCTGGTAGCTGGTAATAAGTATTGTTGATAAATGGGGTCATGCAGTATATTAAAACATCCTCCTTCTCACAGTGGAGGCTCTTGATTGCTACACGGTATGAGTGAGAGATGATACAAAACATATTCACTAAATTATTAGTTTAACAACAAGTGAAACATAAAGTGGATAGATTTGAGAGTAAACATGTTTCACTTTCTCTGGCTATAACGGCACAATGACCGCTTAGCATAAAGCTGTAATTGTTACAATTCCGACAAATGTCTACACACAATAGAACAGATGATGTATATACACCAGTGTTATTTCAATAAACAAACAGTTGCCCTTATATTCCTCTTTTTAATTATTAACATCATGGCTGTCTACAGAACAGGTAAGACATCCATTATATGCAGTACAATGAGCAGAAGCTGATAATCCTGGGTACTCCTGTTTGCCTAAAGGATAATGAAACACAAACAGTGGAAATGTAATTGTTGATAGAGGTTTATTAAACATGAATGTGGCGTTCCTTGGTAAATAAACAAGGTGGAAAACATGCTCTTGTTGATAAATGATATAGCGGATTTATAAACGTTTCTCCAGTTCTGTTTCCAGTGTCACCTGTGCCTATACTACGGGATCATTTATGCTGCTTTCAGACCGCATAATTGGCTTTGACCCTGTATTTGAAACATTTCCAAAAACGGGTCTGCCAGTGCCTTTTTTTCTTACCTGGCAGACCCGTTTTTGGAAACTTTTCAAATACAGGGTCTTGCCAATGCGGTCTGACAAGTCCCTGTGGAGCTGCTGGCAGACCCCTCTCCCAGGGCAGGTCTCTCGGTGCTGCCCCCGCCCCTCTCCTGTACCAATCTCTTGGCAGGATCTCTTGAAGGAGATAAGGGCATGCTCTGAGCCAGCGCAGTGCATATTTAATGAGCTGTCCCCTCATTACATATGCGCATATGTAATGAGCGGCTGATTACATATTTGCATATGTAATGATCGGCCGGCTCATTAAATATGCACTGCGCTGGGGACCAATAGTGTTCACTGCTGTCTGGGTACCGTTTCAGACCCATTCAGACAGCAAAAAAAGGGTCTTAGATGGGTAGGACCCTGCTTTTTTTTTTACCGTTTCCAAAAACCGGTATTTTGGAAACGGTAAAATCACTCTGCACCTTTCAGACCGCACATATTAGGGGCATAACTGTCATTTATTGTAAAAGCATTTCTGTTTATTTATACCTTTTCATTACAATATTTT
Source organism: Crinia signifera (assembly GCF_055691185.1). Classification (NCBI taxonomy): domain Eukaryota; kingdom Metazoa; phylum Chordata; class Amphibia; order Anura; family Myobatrachidae; genus Crinia; species Crinia signifera. The sequence goes on along the minus strand of NC_139217.1, from coordinate 274,781,034 downwards.
GCATAGCAATTGATCCTTTTTTGTTATTTAATATATTAATACCTTTTCACTACTTTCTTTGGACATCTTACAGTTAGTGTATGTATTACTTTTCCGAAAATAAATTATATAGATTTTACAATTCCGTTATTCTTTGTAGATCAGTTTTAGGGTATATTCTGTGAGATGATCATGTAACTGCAAGATATGAGAACATATTGTGTGTGTATTGACACTACGTTTGATGCTGATTCATAGGGCCATAACCAGTGTTGTATGATTGGTACCATCACCCAGGCCAAAGTCGAAGGGCAAAGCCCCACTCAACATGATCGCTCAGCACACAGCATCGTGGTGTGCATCGCGGGTGCACCGCAATGTGTGCTGAGCGATCGCGCTGCAGCACGTCGCTTAAGAAAACAGCCGGTTCACCTTGTGTGTACAGGGCTGACCTTTAATGAGTGTGTGACAAACACACGAGTGGACAGAGAACTATATGGGGGCATAAATGAATGACAGGGGCATAGACAAACAGATGAATGGACAGAGCACCATATTGGGGCATTGATGGACAGATGGGGGGCATGGATGAAAAGATGGCCATACAGAGCACCATATGTGGGTATAGACTGCCAGATGCATGGCATTTACTGAATTGACACCTGATTGGTAAGTGCTGCAGCACTAATTCATACTAATAAACTTTGCCCTACTAGGTACTGATCACATCTATCTGGGCTACAGTATATGGTGGATAAGACTTAATTTAAATTGCAAACTCCCCATCTTAATTTGTCCTAAGGAGATTACAAAATCTATAATCAAAACCTCTATTAAGTTAAACACATTACAGTATGTTTTTTATTGGTTACTAATGTGTCATTACTGTGTGGCATAATGTATAAGATGTACTACTTATGCAAGGCATAATGTGTTAGAAATTGCACTACAACTGTGTGGCATAACTTGAATGGACTCCACTTGGTGTAACGTGAATAAGGGGCACTACTATGCTGTTTAATGTGACTAGGGGCACTACTGCATGGCATTACAGGAATAAGGGGTACTACTATGTGGCTTAATTTTACATAGTGGCATGCTTGATCTTTTTTTGGGGTGGGGGGGGGGGATGTCTATTTTGTTAGTCCAGGACCTCGAACCCACAATTTTTAGTGGCAGGATCCTCAATTAGAAGCATCCAGGTCTGTAGTCTCCAATAAGCGCTTACAGTATGACCAGTATATACAGTATGTGTAGTGGTGTCTAGATAAAGCTATTTGTATGATGTTATCATTCCTTGTGCAAATAGTGAAATACATGTGTCTCTTTTGTACATATGTTTATATAGGAAGTCGTTTCTATATTTGTATTTTAAAAGCTTTATTTTTAACCTGAAAGCTAAAACAGAGCTGTCACGGACGGCCACGCCGGCACACGGCGGGTCCGGTACTTACCCCTCCGTGCCCATCGCCGCCTGTCCATTCTGGGGCTCTGGTCCTGCTGGTTCTGGGTCGCCTGGGAAGTGTGGCATACAGGGGCGGTTCCCTGAGAGTCCTGAGGGAGTTGTGTTTGGGGCGGCACCGGGAGGCCGGCGCCGCCATCTTGGTTATGGGCAAAGTGCAGATTGGACGCCAGGTTAAGGTTTCCTCCCTTTTTGACCATACTAGCCAATGACAGCCGCCCACTATGTATTTAGGGGATCTGTCTTGGTGAACTGGTGTCAGTGCAAAGGTTTCCTAGCCTTGTGCAGTTGGAGACTCCTGGCTCACTCCTGTCTTCTACAGCCTATTCCACAGTCCTCCCTGTTACTGACTCCAGGAACCCTGACCTCTCGCTGCCTTCCAGGTAGTTACCTGTGGACCCGGTATTGCCAGCCCGTGGGCTCCCATTGGTCTCAAGGACTTCAGCTACTCTCAGCCTCCTGGTACCCCCAGTCCTGTGAAGAGCATCCAGTTCCAGTCTTTCTCTTATCATCTGGCTCATCATCCATCTCTTTACTGTGTCTGGGATATCCCTCTGCATCGGTCGACATCTCCGTGAGTTGACACAAGACTCTGACTATTATTGTTTAAACTCAAGACTTGCCAAAGACTTTATTTGGGACTCTTTGTTTGTCTTTTCAAGCCCTGATTCGATTAAGAAGTTTGCTTTACTTTATGAAACCATCCATAATAAAGCCAGCTCGCTTTAACCCTACTCCGTCTGGTCCTAAAGTGATTCCTACGCACCACACGATCCAAACTAGTCCTCCACCTGTGACAAGAGCACAGCAAGATTACGGAAAGGCTTTAACACAGAAACGTACATGTCCTCAGCCTCGCTGACAGCCACAATATCTTTTCACCGTAATGTGGCATGTTTCATTCTGTTAAGGTTTCATTCTGCTAATAAATATGTTTTCTACAAGAACAGATGGATGCCAGACCAACATAAAGTCTCAAATTATGTTATTCATCTTACATTAGCCCCCATCCATGCTTGTTTAATCTGTTTGATCATGTGCACAAAACCTAATAAACCATTGCTAAAGGCAACGCTTTTTATGAGACTGCTGAATTAGAATCCAGATGAATTTTATACTATGAAGGTTTTGTTCCTTCCTGGAAAGGAAGATGAGAAATTATTCTCACTCTTTCTTAACATATCAAAACCAGATGTATAAATCTAGGTTTAAAACATTGGAAAATGATAATAGGTTGAGTACAATAGAGCAGAATTGTGCTGCTATACATATAACTCTTGAAGTTACTGTAGGTGCCCTGTAGCCACATGTTGACAAGTGCCCTGATACTTTCATGAAAGGCCCTTTTCTGATTAGTGTATATTTAAAATAGTTTGGTAAGAAATCCCAGCATTCAAGTTTCTGCCAGTCGGAATCCCGACGCTGGGAATGCTGATGGCTTCTGGGTAAGTATTCTACCCATACCCCTAATCCTAGCCCTAACCACCCCTCTTACGCAGCCTAACCCTAACGATTTCCTCCTGCAGCATAACCCTAACAACCTTCCCTTCCATACAGCCTTAACCTACCCCATCTCTGCAGCCTAATACTAACCCTAGTACCTAACCCTTACCCAAACTCTCATACTCACCTTGGTGAGTTATACACATTCTTAAGGTGCCCACAGATGCTACAATTGTACTGTGCTATGCGTTTTTGACTGTACAATGGTTCTATACAATTTTTCTTCCAGCTTGCTATGAGATGTGCACTTGGATGCATGTGATGAACCCATGTTTGTATTGTTAAATTTCAGATGTAGTCTAAAAAGTATGTGCAGCACGTACTTTTTTAGACATACAATATCGGGCTTATCGCATCGCACAAGCCTATAAACACCATCCAATAATTGTACATAAGATGCAATTTGTGCTTAAAAAGTACAAAACGCATTCGATAATTGATGTGTCTGTGGGCACCTTAAGTGTTGGGATTCCGGTGTCAGGATTTAAACCATCGGGATCCTGACAGCAACACCCTTTGAGATGGCTTTTATAATCAATTCTAATTTAATTTATAAATCTGACTGTGGCCTCTTTAGTCGAAGCCAGTTGTCCACGTATTTAAAGTTATGTTATTTTAATTGAATAATAAATCCACTGGGTGACTTAAAATTACTTTGGTTAAATTCATGGTGACTCAATGAGACCTTCTGTGACACATGAGAGTACGTACTTTATCTCTAGCACCTGGTGCCATAATATCATTTCTCGGGATAGTTCCATTTTTATTGGGACTATTTCACCATCCCACCAGCAGGCAAAAGTGTCAGGATCATGCCACTAAGCCATGCCCCCTTTTGCCAAGACCAACCCTCTTTCCGGGTTTGGTATAATTATAATAATTTTCTTCCGGGTTTAATATAATTATATCAGTTTTGGGGCCAGATGCACTAAGCTTCAAAAGTGATAAAATGGAGAGTGATAAACAGCCAGCCAATCAGCTCCTACCTGCCATGTCACAGACTGTGTTTGAAAAATGTCAGGCAGGAGCTGATTGGCTGGTTGTTTATCACTCTCCATTTTATCACTTTTGAAGCTTAGTGCATCTGACCCTTGGTTCAAGTACTTCAATGAAATATAAGTCTGAAGAAAAATATCAGCTGCCTTAACAGTTTACAAAAACGTAATGACTAAAAATTATTGATCCAGTTTATTATCGATTTAGAATGAGCAGGTGCATAGCTGGAGAGTTTGCTGAACAAATTCATTAAGGTTTGAAAATAGATTATTTAGTTTTATTTGTCTTAGTTATCACTGGGCTGGATAAAGCATACACACTGACCTGCTGTTTGCTGCCTGCCCCACAAACTTTCTATCCTCGATCCCCCCCTTCTTCACTTCTGCACTGCCAGTGCTGTGCAGGAATTAATTTTCTGGTGGCAGGTTCTGGCTCCTAGCTTAATAGGGTCCTACCTTAATAGGAGGACCAAGGAGGGAGATTAGCTCCAGGGGTCATCTCTCCAATGCGGCTGCGGGTCTGACTCACCCCGATGTGCCTCCCACCCCCTGAATCCGCAACTGCTGCCCCATTATTTCTCCCACTAACTTTTACTACTCTGCCACCACTAATGGTTTCTGCAAAGCATTACATTCTATCTACAATTACATTTAAGGGGAATATTGAATTAGCTGCAGTGAAGTACTGTAGTAATTTGACCCGCTGATGGCTATCCAATTAGCATTGAAAGCCATCAGTCATCTGGGACTTTTTTCACCTGTCCAGGACAGGAAAAAATCCCTGATAAATGCACCATTATTTGTGATTGAATGATTTATTAAGTGGCGATCATGGGAATATGCGCTATCCCTGTGTGTTATGGCAGGGGATAGTGCTTCCCTTGATGTATGACACCCGCGATGCGGGCGTTTAACGTGCGGCGCTAAAGCGGAGGAGGCCTAGCGCAGCTGCAAAATTTTATATTGTGCGCCTGGCTCATACCTAATGTATAAATGGTCAGCAGCGCTGACTGTTCGCCCCCTGCAGCTATCAACTTCAGATGAAGGTGGCAATGCCCTATCAACCCAGCAGCAGGGACAGCGCTGTCCCTGCTGCAGGCTCTGAGCTGCACTGGAGATCTCACATGAGTAGCGAAATCCCGTGCATGCCCAGTCCAGCCGGCCAGGTTGGAAGGAGACAGCGGGTCGGTGTTAAATGATGCACTGTCTCCAGGAGGGACATCGCCGGCAGGGGGAGTTTGCACTCCCCCACTTCAACAGGCAAGATGTTAATACATCTTTTCAGTCTCCCCTCCTGCTTCATCTCGTTAATAAAGCAGGAAGTGTTATAGTGGCTTTTGTAGTGAAAGTCCTTTTTTTTTAAATCCAAAATGTATCTGGGATAATTGAATATCCCATAAATCGGAGTTGTTATTACCAAAATGAAAACCTATAATACAGATGTTACATGAGTTAGCCAAATACAGAGGCAAAATAGATCTTACATGAGTTACAGAATAGGAGAAAGATTCTCACAATGCTTAACGTATATTAAAAAATAAATAAGACTGATACAGTATACGAAGTGAGGAAGTTAGACAAACTCTTAACAGTGCCAGAGTCTTTGCTTTCTCCTGGACCTGCAGATGGTGCCACCAGCAGCTGATATAGGTGGTGCCTTCCACAACGAAAGTTACTGGAATTTATACCTGCTGAATAGATTAGAATGCAATGTGATTGGTGCACCTACTGTAGAACCCTTTTATTAGATCTTTCCTCTCAACATGGTCTGAGATTCCTCATGCTTTTTAGTGAGAAAACTGAGAAAAAGAATCAGAATCAGAATCTGTTTATTGGCAGGTGTATCAATACAAAAATGCATAATACACAGGAATTTGTTTCGGATAACTACCACTCACTGTTAAAATACAATACAATACAACACAATTCCAACATAGGACCATACAATAAAAACAGTACACAACGTACGGTACTCTTTACCTAGAACGGCGCCCACGATTTTGATCTTAAGCATCGCAAGGTAAAAAATGGCGTTAGGCGCATTGCATGCGGCCAAAAAAATCGCATGCGATGCGACCGACGCGATTACCGCGATTTTACATAGGGAACAATGTTAAGTGGCCCAATTGACCCGATTTTACATAGGGAACAATGTTAAATGGCCCAATTGACCCGATTTTACATAGGGAACAATGTTAAATGGCCCACAGACCCCAAATAGCCACCCTGAAGTGTGAAATGGCCCCCCCCAATTGTTAACGCCACCGCACGATCAACGTCAACCCGAAGCGTGGCGAGCGCAGCGAGCCCGCGAGGGGCGGCGGTACGCGTCCTCCGACCTTTTCATACCCCCACTATCCACATCGGAGTGGAGTTGAGAATAGAAAGTGTGGCGAGCGCAGCGAGCCACCGAGCCCGAAGCGTGGCGCGCGCAGCGTGCCCCGCGAGGGGACGCGGATACCTTCACAGGTATCCGCGTCCCCTCGCGGGCTTCACAGGTATCCGCGTCCCCTCGCGGGCTCACTACGCTCGCCACGCTTCCCCTCGGTGGCTCGCCACACTTTCTATTCTCAACTCCACGCCGACGTGGATAGTGGGGGTATGAAAAGGTCGGAGGACGCGTACCGCCCCCACTCGCGGGCTCGCTGTGCTCGCCACGCTTCGGGTTGACGTTGATCGTGGGGTGGCGTTAACAATTGGGTGGGCCATTTCACACTTCAGGGTGGCTATTTGGGGTCTGTGGGCCATTTAACATTGTTCCCTATGTAAAATCGGGTCAATTGGGCCATTTAACATTGTTCCCTATGTAAAATCGCGGTAATTGCGTCGGTCGCATCGCATGCATTTTTTTGGCCGCATGCGATGCGACCGACACGATTTACATTTTAACATGCATTTCTATGTAAAATCGCGGGCATCGCATCGGTCGCATCGCATGCCATTATAATGGCATGCGATGTACATGCGATGCCCGCGATGGGCGCTGTTCTAGGTAAAGAGTACCCAACGTACTTTACACGACATAGGGAAGGGGCAATTACAGATAATTAGACAGAAAAAGAGTGTGATACTTAGTGCTGATTGATATTAAGCACTGCAGCTAATACCAAAGGGGATTTACCATACCCCTAATAATTGTGGACAAGAAAAAACAGAATGGTACAGCGCTGTGCTTAATAAATATTTGTAAATTTATTAAAATAATTTCATAAATTAAATAAACAATTTAAAAATAATTACTATTCAATGTGGCCAACATTGGGACAGACAAGTGTAACAAACATGTAATGAAAAGCTCCCCTCAGGTGGACCCCTTGCAATTGATCTTTTAGGGGTAATTAGTAGCAGCATGCAATTTAGTAGCAATAATGGAGGGTTAGTGATAGCATAAAGTTAGTAGGATTGTCCCTCTGTTTATACCGGTAGCTTTGCAAATCACAATCCTTAATTCATTTCAAATGTGCACATTCAATAAGCCAATACTTAAGTGGGCATCCGGACAAACAACAGGGATCCAGCTTGCAATCTTCCAAACGAACCTCTCCGACCACTGGATGCAATATTGGAAGTGGTCCTATCTGAGATGGATACGTCTCTACTGTCAGGTAGCAGCTTATATCCCCAGTCTCTACTCGTTTCTCCGCCTCTGCTCTGTCAGCGGCTTCCTCAGGAGGTAATGTCATGTAGCCTCATTCACGCTATTTATAGCAATCACTTCCGCTATCTGATTGACGCGCATGTGCCCGTCCTTGCGGGTCATGCCTCATTTTCAAATCCGTTATCTGATTACTTCCGCTATCTGATTGGCGCACATGCATCCGTCCTTGCGGGTCCCGTCTCAGTTTCACATCAGGTCTCGCATTGGTATTTCCGGCTTCGTTTCGCCAGACTTTCATATGGATACATCCCAGCGGGCCAAGCCTCGCTCTGGAGCTGGCTCAGTTTTTTCAAGCCTCAGTCTGCTGTTTTGTTTATATGTAGCCATAGTGACCATGGCTTATACGGAAGTGTCAGTTTATCCATTTAGATCTCTCGTTTGAAACTCAGATTTTAAAACAATCTTATAGCGTTCTGATGTATCTTGTAATCAGTCATATAGATGTTTTATTATTGCAATTTTAACTGCTAAGATAGATGTTTATCAATATGGCTGCTACATGAAACATGACTTCTTGGTCTTTCCGGGGGTTTTAGCAAACAAACAACACTTAACACACATAAATGAATTTTACACAAATAACCAAAACCAATAAAAATGATATAATAAAATTATGTGTATAAATATATATAGAGCGAAATATGATTTTATATTGCAGTGGAGAGTATATATGTATTGCAATTCCCCACAACAATATTGTTAAAGTTATCCTACTAACTTTATGCTATCACTAACCCTCCATTATTGCTACTAAATTGCATGCTGCTACTAATTACCCCTAAAAGATCAATTACAAGGGGTCCACCTGAGGGGAGCTTTTCATTACATGTTTGTTAGTCTTGTCTGTCCCAATGTTGGCCACATTGAATAGTAATTACTTTTAAATTTTTTATTTAATTTATGAAATTATTTTAATAAATTTACAAACATTTATTAAGCTCAGCGCTGTACCATTCTGTAATTACAGATAATTGACTATATGATCGGGACGGGTGCGGGCTTCGCTAGTGAGGAATTGACTAGGATGGCTGCCTGGGGAAAGAAACTATTTCTGTGTCTAGTAGTCCTTATAGGCCTTAAGCTGTATCGTCTGCCAGACGGTAGCCTCCTGAACAGGATATGTGCAGGGTGGAACTCGTCATCAATGATCTTGCCGGCTCTTTTCAGCACCCTGGCATGATAGATGTACTCAACTGCAGGGAGGTTTGTGCCTATGATTTTCTCTGCTGTTTCACAATGCGTTGTAGTCTGTGTCTGTAGTGAGCTGAGGCCGAGCAGACAATGATTGAGGGACAGAGAACTGATTGGATGATTGCCGTGTAGAAGAGTCTGAGAAGCTCCTGCGGCAGTTTAAGCTTCCTTAATCGATGCAGAAAGTATAGTCTCTGTTGGGCCTTACCTTGATGTTAGGATCCCTGGCGATCGTGGAGCCCAATAATTTGAAGGAATCAACAGTAGGAAAAAAAGGAATTTGTCCCTAATTTTCCCATTTTCATTTGTTGTATAGTTATTTTGTTTTATAATTTTTCATTAAACCATAACTCAGATTTCTGCTTTTACTTTGCAGTTAGGGAGTGATTCAGGTTGGTTTGAAAAAGCAAACATTTTCTTTAAGGCGTCTAATGCATTATTGAGATGAACCTTTTCTTTCAACTTAAACCTTGATTACCCCTAGCAGTAAATCACACGGACACATGACCTGAAATAACTCACACGGACACGTGACCTGAAATAACGACACGGACAACCACTGCATAAGTTTAAAAAGGTAAAGGGTATTGATTGTGGTATGACCCTATTGAAAGGGATGGCCTAGAGAGCGCTTGACGACCAGCCAGTCATAAACGTTAGCAATGGCGGCGACTACAACGCCCCAACTTGTAACTAGGGCGAGGAACCGCCCCCATTGAATTCAAAGCCAGCCTGCGCTGTGACTGTCTTGCCGCCCCTCCTAGGGCCTAATGAGGACAGTTCTAAAAGTGTCCTGCGTCCCCCCTCGGGGGCAGAACTCACCAGCCTTCCTGGCAGAGGGTGGCAATACCTCACAGTGACCACCTGTACTTCAAACTGGACTGCTGATCGAGAGCGCCCTCCCGCCAATTAATATTAAAATTGATGAGAGCCAAATATGGGTGACGGCCGAAAGGCCATGTGGTAGTTTAGCACAAGGGAGGGAGGGTGGGAATCCAGACTCAAGAGGAAGATGGATCACCTAACTACCTCTTATATACCTCCACCTAAGCTACCACCCCTTCTCACCTGATTGGCTACCCCATCTACACTGCACTTCTATGGGTAAGTGACACTCTGATTTCTATCTTTGTCATACAATCTCAAACTGCACCGACTCTTATATTCCCTCATGCCTAGGCAGCCCTCACTCTCTCTAAGGCGTCTAATGCATTATTGAGATGAACCTTTTCTTTCAACTTAAACCTTGATTACCCCTAGCAGTAAATCACACGGACACATGACCTGAAATAACTCACACGGACACGTGACCTGAAATAACGACACAGACAACCACTGCATAAGTTTAAAAAGGTAAAGGGTATTTATTGTGGTATGACCCTATTGAAAGGGATGGCCTAGAGAGCGCTTGACGACCAGCCAGTCATAAACGTTAGCAATGGCGGCGACTACAATGCCCCAACTTGTAACTAGGGCAAGGAACCGCCCCCATTGAATTCAAAGCCAGCCTGCACTGTGACTGTCTTGCCGCCCCTCCTAGGGCCTAATGAGGACAGTTCTAAAAGTGTCCTGCGTCCCCCCTCGGGGGCAGAACTCACCAGCCTTCCTGGCAGAGGGTGGCAATACCTCACAGTGACCACCTGTACTTCAAACTGGACTGCTGATCGAGAGCGCCCTCCCGCCACAGCTGGGTTTAAAAATTGCCACTTAAAGACAATTACTGTAGAACCCAAGCCCGCCAAACCAATCAATAACTAAGTCAACCAGAGTAGCACAAACCTAATCCCCTATCTGCAACAAATGAACAAGTCCTGAAGTAGAACGGCCATGCCTGATTCCGACAAATGTACACCATCACTTCTGTAGAAGGATGGGGTCTCCAGTGCTAAAGAGGGGTGTCTAACCGCCGTGCCTCCCATGGACGTGACCGCTTTGGAGACCGCAAAGTTGACCTTGTGTCCGATCTTCTCTAATGACTTGGGGTTCCAGCAGCCCCTCCAGTTGAAACGAGGCACTATGTCGGACCAAACTATCCGCAATCCAGGCCAAAGGCCTACCAGAGTCTTAAGATCAGCCTCGATCCTCAAAATAAGGCCTATGCTGGTTCCCCGGCCTGAGTCGTTACCTACTAGGTGTATCACCACAACATCCGGGCGACCCCAGCGACGCTCTGTATCTGACAATAATGGTAAAAGACCATTCCACCGGAGACCCCTGACACCGAACCAATGTACTGCCTTCGCCCCTAGCTCTGCCCGGGCCCTGACAGCTAACTGATGATTGGATGCCCATAAAATGTATAAATGCCCGACGAACCAGACAGTGGCATGAGTCGTTGAAGGGGGGGGGGGAGGGCTGAAAAAGAAAACCCTAACCGGTTAGCATTCAAACTTAAACTGTATAAATGCACAACGTAGGGTTAGACATATAATGCACAACATGAATTAGTACACTAGAATCCAAGTGAAGGGGAAAACCTTAAAAAACCTCCGGTGGACTTGAGGGGGGGGGGGGGAGCCAATTGTAATCAGCCCACTATCGGAGGAAAAAGTAAAAAATTCCCTTCACACCGTCGATTCCGTAACGCTGCCGTTACAAAACCGATTGTAAACATAGTTTTTGGATCCAGCGCCGAAGGCGCGTGCTAAACCTTATCTAGACGTATATAAGATTTATAAGCGGAGGACTTCCAGCGGCCGAGTTGCTGAATGGCATTCACTGGAAGGCCCTCCGCTGCTGCGTTGGTGGCCGCACCAATACGGAACGAATGCGTCCCGTAATCGGCGACCTCCAAACCCAACGCAGCCACACAGCGCTTAAACACAGCAGTGAATTGAAAGCGCGTCACGGCCATGTATCAGCATGTGCGAGGAACTGGGCCGTAGCGGCAGGCCTCAAAGGCAGATATGCCGTGGCCAGCCGCACGGCGCAGATCCCCTTTCCCGCTGGGACTTAAGGGATGCCAGCGACCTCTGCCCAACTGATCGGTCTCAGACCGGCGGAGCACACAAAGGACGAACCGTCCTGGAAGACCATGTCTTCGAACCGCACCTAAATCAGTGGCATTCTTGCTGGCCGCAACCAGCTCGCTGACCCTGAAGTCCCTAAAGAACGCAAGAGAGAATGCCACTCGAAAGAGCGACGTCTCTTCCGCGCTCTCCGCTGTACCCTGAACACAGGCTACAATTCCCACCACGTCTACGCTCGCTGGACTTGCGGGAATACGCTGTCATTGTATGCACTCACGCCCGCAAATCAAAACCCTCGCTAGCGCAAAGGCTCTGGTGGGGGCCCGTTCTCCGCGTAACTTAGCACGGAATATATCTCGGCTGATGCCGCAGCCATGGCAGAATGACAGTCCCGCGCTATAATGCCCGCGCACGAAACAGAGATGGTCATCAACCTACTTCCGCTGTTCCCCGGGGACTCCTAAAAAGGACACCTAGTCCTGCAGCGTGGCTGCACATGCCCTGCTGGTGGAGGGGGCCCGGGATGGCAAGGTAATCCTCTCATGTCTGCTCTATGATCTGCCTTACAAGACATGGAGAAGTGAGCCAAAGGGGCGCAGCGCTCGGTACCAACTCGCGAAACTTTGCAAATTGGAACCGCGACATAGCATCGGCTATGCCGTTGACACGCCTGTAACGTGCTGCGCCATAAAATGCATGTTGCCCTGCAAGCAGCGTAACACCAGACGTCCGAGCACACGCGGTGTAAGGGGTGAAAAAAGGGGGTGCCTGGTTGTTAGTGTTATGTACCCCTCCTAGGTTATGTCACCACAACCTACCATCTGGCCTGCCAATCTATGAGCCCACCGTCCCACCGCTACAATGATGGGAAAGAACTCGAATAGCAGAAAAACGGCCGTGAAACCACTCCCAATCCATGATTGAGGCCATGGGGCTGCGCGACATTCGCCCTGAAACAATGCCTTAATTCATTTCAAATGTGCACATTCAATAAGCCAATACTTAAGTGGGCATCCGGACAAACAACAGGGATCCAGCTTGCAATCTTCCAAACGAACCTCTCCGACCACTGGATGCAATATTGGAAGTGGTCCTATCTGAGATGGATACGTCTCTACTGTCAGGTAGCAGCTTATATCCCCAGTCTCTACTCGTTTCTCCGCCTCTGCTCTGTCAGCGGCTTCCTCAGGAGGTAATGTCATGTAGCCTCATTCACGCTATTTATAGCAATCACTTCCGCTATCTGATTGACGCGCATGTGCCCGTCCTTGCGGGTCATGCCTCATTTTCAAATCCGTTATCTGATTACTTCCGCTATCTGATTGGCGCACATGCATCCGTCCTTGCGGGTCCCGTCTCAGTTTCACATCAGGTCTCGCATTGGTATTTCCGGCTTCGTTTCGCCAGACTTTCATATGGATACATCCCAGCGGGCCAAGCCTCGCTCTGGAGCTGGCTCAGTTTTTTCAAGCCTCAGTCTGCTGTTTTGTTTATATGTAGCCATAGTGACCATGGCTTATACGGAAGTGTCAGTTTATCCATTTAGATCTCTCGTTTGAAACTCAGATTTTAAAACAATCTTATAGCGTTCTGATGTATCTTGTAATCAGTCATATAGATGTTTTATTATTGCAATTTTAACTGCTAAGATAGATGTTTATCAATATGGCTGCTACATGAAACATGACTTCTTGGTCTTTCCGGGGGTTTTAGCAAACAAACAACACTTAACACACATAAATGAATTTTACACAAATAACCAAAACCAATAAAAATGATATAATAAAATTATGTGTATAAATATATATAGAGCGAAATATGATTTTATATTGCAGTGGAGAGTATATATGTATTGCAATTCCCCACAACAATATTGTTAAAGTTATCCTACTAACTTTATGCTATCACTAACCCTCCATTATTGCTACTAAATTGCATGCTGCTACTAATTACCCCTAAAAGATCAATTACAAGGGGTCCACCTGAGGGGAGCTTTTCATTACATGTTTGTTAGTCTTGTCTGTCCCAATGTTGGCCACATTGAATAGTAATTACTTTTAAATTTTTTATTTAATTTATGAAATTATTTTAATAAATTTACAAACATTTATTAAGCTCAGCGCTGTACCATTCTGTAATTACAGATAATTGACTATATGATCGGGACGGGTGCGGGCTTCGCTAGTGAGGAATTGACTAGGATGGCTGCCTGGGGAAAGAAACTATTTCTGTGTCTAGTAGTCCTTATAGGCCTTAAGCTGTATCGTCTGCCAGACGGTAGCCTCCTGAACAGGATATGTGCAGGGTGGAACTCGTCATCAATGATCTTGCCGGCTCTTTTCAGCACCCTGGCATGATAGATGTACTCAACTGCAGGGAGGTTTGTGCCTATGATTTTCTCTGCTGTTTCACAATGCGTTGTAGTCTGTGTCTGTAGTGAGCTGAGGCCGAGCAGACAATGATTGAGGGACAGAGAACTGATTGGATGATTGCCGTGTAGAAGAGTCTGAGAAGCTCCTGCGGCAGTTTAAGCTTCCTTAATCGATGCAGAAAGTATAGTCTCTGTTGGGCCTTACCTTGATGTTAGGATCCCTGGCGATCGTGGAGCCCAATAATTTGAAGGAATCAACAGTAGGAAAAAAAGGAATTTGTCCCTAATTTTCCCATTTTCATTTGTTGTATAGTTATTTTGTTTTATAATTTTTCATTAAACCATAACTCAGATTTCTGCTTTTACTTTGCAGTTAGGGAGTGATTCAGGTTGGTTTGAAAAAGCAAACATTTTCTTTAAGGCGTCTAATGCATTATTGAGATGAACCTTTTCTTTCAACTTAAACCTTGATTACCCCTAGCAGTAAATCACACGGACACATGACCTGAAATAACTCACACGGACACGTGACCTGAAATAACGACACGGACAACCACTGCATAAGTTTAAAAAGGTAAAGGGTATTGATTGTGGTATGACCCTATTGAAAGGGATGGCCTAGAGAGCGCTTGACGACCAGCCAGTCATAAACGTTAGCAATGGCGGCGACTACAACGCCCCAACTTGTAACTAGGGCGAGGAACCGCCCCCATTGAATTCAAAGCCAGCCTGCGCTGTGACTGTCTTGCCGCCCCTCCTAGGGCCTAATGAGGACAGTTCTAAAAGTGTCCTGCGTCCCCCCTCGGGGGCAGAACTCACCAGCCTTCCTGGCAGAGGGTGGCAATACCTCACAGTGACCACCTGTACTTCAAACTGGACTGCTGATCGAGAGCGCCCTCCCGCCAATTAATATTAAAATTGATGAGAGCCAAATATGGGTGACGGCCGAAAGGCCATGTGGTAGTTTAGCACAAGGGAGGGAGGGTGGGAATCCAGACTCAAGAGGAAGATGGATCACCTAACTACCTCTTATATACCTCCACCTAAGCTACCACCCCTTCTCACCTGATTGGCTACCCCATCTACACTGCACTTCTATGGGTAAGTGACACTCTGATTTCTATCTTTGTCATACAATCTCAAACTGCACCGACTCTTATATTCCCTCATGCCTAGGCAGCCCTCACTCTCTCTAAGGCGTCTAATGCATTATTGAGATGAACCTTTTCTTTCAACTTAAACCTTGATTACCCCTAGCAGTAAATCACACGGACACATGACCTGAAATAACTCACACGGACACGTGACCTGAAATAACGACACAGACAACCACTGCATAAGTTTAAAAAGGTAAAGGGTATTTATTGTGGTATGACCCTATTGAAAGGGATGGCCTAGAGAGCGCTTGACGACCAGCCAGTCATAAACGTTAGCAATGGCGGCGACTACAATGCCCCAACTTGTAACTAGGGCAAGGAACCGCCCCCATTGAATTCAAAGCCAGCCTGCACTGTGACTGTCTTGCCGCCCCTCCTAGGGCCTAATGAGGACAGTTCTAAAAGTGTCCTGCGTCCCCCCTCGGGGGCAGAACTCACCAGCCTTCCTGGCAGAGGGTGGCAATACCTCACAGTGACCACCTGTACTTCAAACTGGACTGCTGATCGAGAGCGCCCTCCCGCCACAGCTGGGTTTAAAAATTGCCACTTAAAGACAATTACTGTAGAACCCAAGCCCGCCAAACCAATCAATAACTAAGTCAACCAGAGTAGCACAAACCTAATCCCCTATCTGCAACAAATGAACAAGTCCTGAAGTAGAACGGCCATGCCTGATTCCGACAAATGTACACCATCACTTCTGTAGAAGGATGGGGTCTCCAGTGCTAAAGAGGGGTGTCTAACCGCCGTGCCTCCCATGGACGTGACCGCTTTGGAGACCGCAAAGTTGACCTTGTGTCCGATCTTCTCTAATGACTTGGGGTTCCAGCAGCCCCTCCAGTTGAAACGAGGCACTATGTCGGACCAAACTATCCGCAATCCAGGCCAAAGGCCTACCAGAGTCTTAAGATCAGCCTCGATCCTCAAAATAAGGCCTATGCTGGTTCCCCG
Source organism: Crinia signifera (assembly GCF_055691185.1). Taxonomy (NCBI): domain Eukaryota; kingdom Metazoa; phylum Chordata; class Amphibia; order Anura; family Myobatrachidae; genus Crinia; species Crinia signifera. The sequence continues at coordinate 274,764,798 of NC_139217.1, read as the reverse complement.
GCCTGAGTCGTTACCTACTAGGTGTATCACCACAACATCCGGGCGACCCCAGCGACGCTCTGTATCTGACAATAATGGTAAAAGACCATTCCACCGGAGACCCCTGACACCGAACCAATGTACTGCCTTCGCCCCTAGCTCTGCCCGGGCCCTGACAGCTAACTGATGATTGGATGCCCATAAAATGTATAAATGCCCGACGAACCAGACAGTGGCATGAGTCGTTGAAGGGGGGGGGGGAGGGCTGAAAAAGAAAACCCTAACCGGTTAGCATTCAAACTTAAACTGTATAAATGCACAACGTAGGGTTAGACATATAATGCACAACATGAATTAGTACACTAGAATCCAAGTGAAGGGGAAAACCTTAAAAAACCTCCGGTGGACTTGAGGGGGGGGGGGGAGCCAATTGTAATCAGCCCACTATCGGAGGAAAAAGTAAAAAATTCCCTTCACACCGTCGATTCCGTAACGCTGCCGTTACAAAACCGATTGTAAACATAGTTTTTGGATCCAGCGCCGAAGGCGCGTGCTAAACCTTATCTAGACGTATATAAGATTTATAAGCGGAGGACTTCCAGCGGCCGAGTTGCTGAATGGCATTCACTGGAAGGCCCTCCGCTGCTGCGTTGGTGGCCGCACCAATACGGAACGAATGCGTCCCGTAATCGGCGACCTCCAAACCCAACGCAGCCACACAGCGCTTAAACACAGCAGTGAATTGAAAGCGCGTCACGGCCATGTATCAGCATGTGCGAGGAACTGGGCCGTAGCGGCAGGCCTCAAAGGCAGATATGCCGTGGCCAGCCGCACGGCGCAGATCCCCTTTCCCGCTGGGACTTAAGGGATGCCAGCGACCTCTGCCCAACTGATCGGTCTCAGACCGGCGGAGCACACAAAGGACGAACCGTCCTGGAAGACCATGTCTTCGAACCGCACCTAAATCAGTGGCATTCTTGCTGGCCGCAACCAGCTCGCTGACCCTGAAGTCCCTAAAGAACGCAAGAGAGAATGCCACTCGAAAGAGCGACGTCTCTTCCGCGCTCTCCGCTGTACCCTGAACACAGGCTACAATTCCCACCACGTCTACGCTCGCTGGACTTGCGGGAATACGCTGTCATTGTATGCACTCACGCCCGCAAATCAAAACCCTCGCTAGCGCAAAGGCTCTGGTGGGGGCCCGTTCTCCGCGTAACTTAGCACGGAATATATCTCGGCTGATGCCGCAGCCATGGCAGAATGACAGTCCCGCGCTATAATGCCCGCGCACGAAACAGAGATGGTCATCAACCTACTTCCGCTGTTCCCCGGGGACTCCTAAAAAGGACACCTAGTCCTGCAGCGTGGCTGCACATGCCCTGCTGGTGGAGGGGGCCCGGGATGGCAAGGTAATCCTCTCATGTCTGCTCTATGATCTGCCTTACAAGACATGGAGAAGTGAGCCAAAGGGGCGCAGCGCTCGGTACCAACTCGCGAAACTTTGCAAATTGGAACCGCGACATAGCATCGGCTATGCCGTTGACACGCCTGTAACGTGCTGCGCCATAAAATGCATGTTGCCCTGCAAGCAGCGTAACACCAGACGTCCGAGCACACGCGGTGTAAGGGGTGAAAAAAGGGGGTGCCTGGTTGTTAGTGTTATGTACCCCTCCTAGGTTATGTCACCACAACCTACCATCTGGCCTGCCAATCTATGAGCCCACCGTCCCACCGCTACAATGATGGGAAAGAACTCGAATAGCAGAAAAACGGCCGTGAAACCACTCCCAATCCATGATTGAGGCCATGGGGCTGCGCGACATTCGCCCTGAAACAATGCCCCGTAACCCGAGGTCTGCGTACTACTGAAGCCTGGCCGTATGCGAAGGCTCTGCGGTCTAAAACAGTACCCCATTAACGTCCACCAGCAATGGAGACCAGCCGACCAGGTCATAGCGTGTCTCCCGGGACAGCCTAACCATGGCTGGGGAACCTTAGTCCCCGCTGTAGCCCCTTCTCGCCTGTGGCAAAACCTCCGCCCCTGGGGGCGGCCCCGCACTCCAGGCTAAGGGACCCCCCAGTAATGACTGGACCTGCCTTAGATTGGCCCTCCTGATGGTCCGGACGCCCAGGATAGGGACCCGCAACCAGTAGACTCTGTCAGCCGGCTAGGCTACGGCCGCAGTCTGCAGGGCCAATCACTGAGCAAGACATGACGCATGGTGGGCCCTTGGTCCTGGCGTCGGCCACTGGCACCCCTAAGTTAGGGTGTCACGGGAGGAGGCAGGAACGGACCCCATGTCCCACTTGGCCCTGAGTGCATAGCGCCAAAAAATTGTGGACGAACCGGGTACTTTATAAACAGCTGATAACGCACTAGCAACTTCATCAGTACTAGCATAGTTAGTGGATGCCCCGTGAGGGTGAGACAGGTGCTGGCTTAACCAGTATTTACCCGAAGCCTTCTTGGGTACTACTCCTGAAGGGTGAATAACACGTGCTGGGCCATGGGTCAGCCGTGCACGGGCCAACTACTCTGCCTAGCGCTGCCTAGGCTCACACCTCGCGTCTCACCTCGGGGGCATACACCACTGATTTCAAATTCCTGCGTGGCGCTACCTTGACGTGGCCGGGGATGGGAAAACTAAACCGTAACTAAACCTTGAACCACAACAGGGCCTCTTCCCTGTTAGTGAAGGCATGCATACGGGGTTCCGGCTGGAACAGGACTATGAAGATGTCGCCTTACTTAGAGCTGGTGCTGGCGTCGCCAGTGGGGTGGCTTTCCAGGTCCTATCTGGGTGACTGGCCCCCAATTATAGCATTGATGGCGAAAAGTCATTTTACGCTTCTATCATGCTCTGAATCGTTGACGGCAAAACATCCACGAAAACTCCCTTTGGCCTTTATGAAGACCCCTAGACCCTGCAGTGCTGCTGCGCTGGACCATGTGAGAGGAAAACTGGGACTCAGCGACGGGTTTAGTCTTGCTAGCCAGCTTCCCCCCGCCCTGCTTACTCCGCAACTGCGCGCGCTATTATCTTGGCCCACCTGCGGGGGCGTCTAATGGTTCCTGACTCCTCGCAGCCGGCGGAGGAATGGCCCGCAGAAGACTCAGAGGTATCATACTCATCATGCTCACCATCACCCGGGAGGTCGACAGCATCCAGAGACCCGGCCTCATGCGGCGTCCCTGCAGCAGCTGCAGCTACCTGCGTGATGTCCTCTCCAGAATGGTGATCCACGTCCGCGGCTGCCCGCCGGGCAACCGATGAGACCTCGGAAAAAACATGCAAAGTGGTTAGTGACTCCCTCCTGACCAGTGCAAAAACCCAACCCCACAATGAAATTGCGAGGGGGCGGAGGTAGCCCCATAACCAACTCTACTAGAAGGGGCCTGAGAGCTGGATGGGTATGTGCGGGGAAACCCGCCTGCCCGGTGGGAGCACAGGGAATGTCCCTTAAGCATGGGCAAGATATACAAACTCCAAACAGTTAGGGCCATGGTGGGGATGGAACCACTGACCTCAGTGCCGTGAGGTGGTAATGCTAACCATTACACCATATATGCTGCCCTGGGCCTGCCCAATAATGGCCGTAAGGACCGTGAAACAGCCCCCCAGAACTCCCCGCGGGGAAAAAAACGCCGGCTGGGACGGGTGGGTAGATGTACCCGAAGTGCCGTCGGGGCGGTTATGGGCCGGAAGGTCCGGGGCAGGAAACTGGGTAATCCCAGATGGGTTACTTGTGCGGGCGTGCCACCTCGTGGCGGTGCCCATGGTGCCACCCGGCCCCGAGGGGGGGGGGGGCGTGCAAAATGTGGGGGTTTAATTAATGGGAACCCCCCCGCCGTGTGAATATTGGCGCTGGCAGCGCCCTGGCCGGGGACAAACCCCCGGAAAGGGGGACCAGGTTAACCTGGCTGATGTGCCTGACACAATGGTGCCAGCAGAGGGCGGCAGCGCTCCTCCGCTGGTATGCAAACCACCCCCTATATTATAAGTAAGCCCTGATGGAGGGGTGTACTTTTTACCCCTATGTTATGTCATTATTGCTTGACATAACCCCGGAGTGGCTACTCAGGGGGGGGGGGGGATGTGCCAGCAGGGGCTGCATGCCCTGAACTGAAAGATCTCCCTCAGCCGCCGCCGGGTCCCGTGCACTTCCGGCCGCGGCGTGGCTGGGGAGAGGGATGGGAGGATGCCAGTGTTGGGCGCCATGAGAGCCGGGCGGGGGAGAGGGGACCTGCAGCAGCGCAACCTTGTGCGCGCCCGCCCCCCGCCCGGAGGATGCGCCGGAGCAGGGGGGTTACAGCGTGAGAGCGGCAGGGACCCTCTGAGGTGCGCGCCGCTGGAGGAAAGCCGCCAGCGGCACTAGGTCACTCGGCGAGGGCGCCTAGAGCAGGAAGGGGGAAAATGGCTGTAGGTACCGTCCGCCTGCCGCCGCCACCTGCCGCAGCAGACACCAAGGGAAACGGGCGGATCAGTCACCCACCCGAGCGGTGGGGAGGGGGGGGGGGTTACCTGGGTGTGTAATGGAGCAGCAGTGGGGGCAAGTAAACGGGCATGTGAAAATGAGCGGACATGAGACTGCTGCCTTATCTCTTCCAGCCTGCACGACATGATCCTCCCAGAAATCCAGACTCAAGAGGAAGATGGATCACCTAACTACCTCTTATATACCTCCACCTAAGCTACCACCCCTTCTCACCTGATTGGCTACCCCATCTACACTGCACTTCTATGGGTAAGTGACACTCTGATTTCTATCTTTGTCATACCATCTCAAACTGCACCGACTCTTATATTCCCTCATGCCTAGGCAGCCCTCGCTCTCTCTAATGGACAAAACCATGTGCACTGCAGGTGGGGCTGATGTAACATGTGCAGAGAGAGTTACATTGTGTGTGTGTGGGGGGTTCAAACTGAAATCTAAATTGCAGTGTAAAAATAAAACAGCCACTATTTATTCTGCTCTGAAACAAAATAAAGGGCCCCATACATCAGCAATCACAATTTATGGATTTTCAGATCCAGTGATTTTTTTGGCCAGATAAATGGATTCTACAATCTATCTGACTTTGCCCACACATTACAGATTTATTTCAGTAATCGGCAGATTTTTCCATCTAAAGATTGCATCTTCATATCTGGAAATTGCCCAATCGATTGTCATTTCAGCTGTTCATAATGTAAATAGATGAAGAAGACAAATTGGGAATGACCACACATATAAAAAAGATCTGCAGATAATACCAGATTATTAAACATGTTTAAAAACCTGATTAAGCAATCGATTGGCGATTTTGATTGGGATTGCCAAAAGGGGGAGCCCACACATCTAAAATTAATTGTGGCAATCATCTCCATATCTGAAAATTGTCACAATTAATTGCTGATGTATGGGGCCCTTAACTTACTCAAATGTAATGGGCCCCATACATCAGCAATCACAATTTATGGATTTCCAGATCCAGTGATTTTTTTGGCCAGGTAAATGGATTCTACAATCTATCTGACTTTGCCCACACATTACAGATTTATTTCAGTAATCGGCAGATTTTTCCATCTAAAGATTGCATCTTCATATCTGGAAATTGCCCAATCGATTGTCATTTCAGCTGTTCATAATGTAAATAAATGAAGAAGACGAATTGGGAATGTCCACACATATAAAAAAGATCTGCAGATAATACCAGAATATTAAACATGTTTAAAAACCTGATTAAGCAATCGATTGGCGATTTTGATTGGGATTGCCAAAAGGGGGAGCCCACACATCTAAAATTAATTGTGGCAATCATCTCCATATCTGAAAATTGTCACAATTAATTGCTGATGTATGGGGCCCTTAACTTACTCAAATGTAATGGGCCCCATACATCAGCAATCACAATTTATGGATTTCCAGATCCAGTGATTTTTTTGGCCAGATAAATGGATTCTACAATCTATCTGACTTTGCCCACACATTATAGATTTATTTCAGTGATCGGCAGATTTTTCCATCTAAAGATTGCATCTTCATATCTGGAAATTGCCCAATCGATTGTCATTTCAGCTGTTCATAATGTAAATAGATGAAGAAGACGAATTGGGAATGCCCACACATATAAAAAAGATCTGCAGATAATACCAGATTATGAAACATGTTTAAAAACCTGATTAAGCAATCGATTGGTGATTTTGATTGGGATTGCCAAAAGGGGGAGCCCACACATCTAAAATTAATTGTGGCAATCATCTCCATATCTGAAAATTGTCACAATTAATTGCTGATGTTACATTAGCCCTAGCTGCACTGCACATGGGGACTTATTCTAGATCACTCTTTCTGACAAAACCCTTCTTAGATGGACAAAACCATGTGCACTGCAGGGGGGCAGATGTAAAATGTGCAGAGAGAACTAGATTTGGGTGAGTTATTTGGTTTCTGTGCAGGGTAAATACTGACTGCTTTATTTTTACACTGCAATATAGATCTCACTTTGAAGTAAAACCCCATCCAAATCTAATTCTCTCTGCACAAGTAACATCTACCCCACCTGCAGTGCACATGGTTTTGTCCATCTAGGAAGGATTTTGTCAGAAAAAATGAACTAAAATAAGGCCCATGGTTTTGTCCATTAAAGAAGGAGTTTGCTTTAGCAAACCAACCAGAATCGCCCCGTTAGTCTCTATCTATACACTCTGGTGGAAATTTACTAAGATGGGAGTTCTATTTCACATGGGACTTTGCTATGGGCAACCAATCAGAATCTACTTCTTAATTATTCTAGACCTTCTAGACGATAAGAGATAGTGGGCCTAATTCAGATCCGTTCGGTAATGTGTGCATTCGCATGCAGTACCGATGTTGTGCGTCTGCGCATGCGCAGGTGGGTATCTGCGCATGTGCAGGCGTATGGTGCGTGCACCCACGGCGACCTTTTGGTCGCAGTGCGTGGGGGGGCGGGCGAAGATGGGCGGGGGCGCCGTGCTGCCCCATTACCATATGGGAATGCCCAGCGTTCCATGGGCGTTCCCATGAGAATGCTGGGCGTTCTCATGGAAATGAGGCAGTGACGCGGGTGTGGGGGGCGGGTGGCTGACATCACCGGATGTCAGCTGCCTGGCCGTATCCATGCCAGCGTGCACGCATATATACGCAACTGAAAAGTCACTTATATATGCGTGCACGCTAAACATCATTCGATGGTCGGTGACCATTGAAAGATGTGGGCGGTTACCCGAGCCATGCGAATGGATGTTTATGCAAAACATCCATTCGCAGCTGTTCGGGCGAAGCCGCACTTTGAGGGGGTGGCAGGGGGGCGGTCATTCGCCGGGCGGGGTTTGGTGGACTCGCAAGGCTGCGAATTCGCAGCCTTGCGAATCAACCTGAATAACCCCCAGTATCCGATTGGTTGCCCATAGCAATATCCCATGTGAAATAGAACTCGCATCTTAGTAAATTCTCCCCTCTGGGTGTGAAAAGAGAAGCTGATGATTTCACTTCCTTCATACAGCATAAAATAATGAGGTAATATGCATTTAGCAGAAAAATGCTTGACTCCTTCTTTGTCTACCAGTTGGCTCCTCTGACATGCTGGAAACAGTAAAATGAGTTTTGCAGGAGTCTTTTGCAGTGAAATAATACAGGCTTGGAATAAAAAGTAAAGAGCAGTCTGAGTTCATCTGGCTTCATGCCTAACCAAAAGGTGCACATGCAAATCTGGGTGTACAAATGGAAATCTGGGGACAATGACAAAATATAACCAGAATGTTACTTTTTAGATGTATATGTAATACTATGTATCATGCTTGCCTTCTTTTGAAAACTAGTTTCAGGGAGATTATAGTTGGTACTAGAATTTTTCATTGAGGGGGCATGTCATGCTCTACCCAAAGGGCGTGTCTAGTCCCATATATGGAGAAATTGTGCAACGAGATGGTGAACGGGCACCTAGAAGCGTGGGTGTGTATTGCTACATCTGAGAGGAATCATTTGAAATGACTTATATACAAATGTAGATGAGCCCCAAAGCAGTTAATAAGAGCCACTATACTTGGTAAAGTGCTGGGAAATGGTGCTGATGATTCAATGTAAATGTATCTATCTCTCATTCCTTTTTCCCCAAAAATGTAACAGTGTAATGTGGGCTAGGTGAAATGAGGGAGATTGCTAGACTAATGAGGGAGAGCGGGAGATTGCTGTTATTTCAGGGAGTCTCCAGCAGAATGCAGGAGGGTAGGCAACTATGCTATGTATACAGAAACATTAGAGTTTTATTTAATAAATAATAGTAAACAGTGTACCTTATATCGGTGGTATTCACATAAAGTACCAGAACCATCTCCTGATAATACTTCACCTTGGTTATTACGTTGTTGTTTATGTAGCAGACACCTGAATCATCCTTTTACTATGCTGGTAATTTACTGGCACTGTTTCTGATTATTATTTTTTAGCCTGATTGCAGAGGGTTCAGTATGGAGTAATAGCAGAAAAGTGAGAAAGGAATTGTACACAAGTCACTCACTAAAGAAATTTAGAGGTAAAGGGGGATATCGGGCAGTAAAGGCCCTTATTCTGGTTGGTGCAGTAATATCCACGTGCGTTCGTGCCGCCGATGTTTTGTGTCTGCGCATGTACAGAGGCGTCTCGGCGCATGTGCGAGCGGGGCGCACGGCCACATTCCGCATGAAATGTGTACACTACGAACGGGGTGGAGAGGGGTGTGAAGGGCTGTTTGGGCTCATTACCATATGTTTACACCCCACGTTTCATGGGCGTTCCCATGCAAACGCTGGGCGTACGTATGGTAATGCGGCCGTGACACACGTGTAGGGGGTGGACATATGACATTGCCGGATGTCAGCTGCCCGCCCAGATCCCTGCATTTGCATGGAGAAATGCCCGTGTGGTCTGAGGTTGCGGGAGCTGCCTGGCCACTCGGTCCTGCATTCGATGGTCTGCGACCATCGAATGATGGGGGAGGTTCCCTGAGATGGAGGAGGTGTATTCATGAGAAATACACGTGCGGTCCGTTCGGACAGCTTCTTACCGCGTACGGACGGAGTTGGCGATCCGTATGGAAGGCGGGGTTTAGAACGCACGGTGCTGGCCGCATATTCGGATCCGGCTGCACCGATCAGAATAAGGGCCAAAGAGAGGATGGGTGGAGAGGTGGTGAGCAAGATATAGGTATGCTATGGAAAAGAGATTTCTGGTTGTTGAAACCAAGCTAAAGCATAAGTTTAGTCAGCTCATAAAAACGCCCACAACTTTGCATACAAAAATGAATTGGGCCCATATTCCTTAGTATAAACTACAATGCGTCTGAGAGGCTGCAACTTAAGGTCCTTGTAAAAGGCTATAGAGAGGTCATGTTTGTTGGGCCTTGTTGAATGGTTTCAATAAGTACCAGTGAAGTTATTTATATAGCAAACTGTTGGATAAACAGGACAATTTCATGAATTAATACAGCCGAATCCACAAATAGATTTGAACACACCATGAAACCAAATCACAAGTTCTTTCCAAAGAGAAGTATAGAACATTAGGGGTGACATTCTATGGGATGCGATTTTTAGACTTATGTGAATTTTTTCGCAAAAACGGCCGAAATCGCATTTTTTTCCATTTTCGCATATTTAATGAGCTCCGAAAATGTGAAAAAAAAAGCGATTTTTGGCAACAAGTTGGACACACTGGAAATGCGATGGCTGCTTTTCGCAGCACATCGCATCCAGATGTTTTCACATGGAAAAGTATACAAATCGCATATTTAATGGTATGCGATTTGTATAAACTGTGACTATAATTCGCCCAAAAATCAGACCAGGTTCTCATGGGCGAATTAGCAAGAAACCTGCACAGATCGCAATGTTCTGTGCAGGTTTCTGTTAAAGAAAAAAAATAAATAAACAGTTAAAATAAAAAAAAAACGAGCGCGGGGTCCCCCGCCCGAGCATAACCAGCCCCGGGCTCATTGAGCCGGTGCTGGTGACATAAAATCAGGGTCCCCGACAAATAGGGGTCCCCTTGATTTAATGAAACCAGCACCAGGCTCAAGGTCCGGCGCTGGTTCCCAAAATACGGGGGACAAAATGACTAGGGGTCCCCCGTATTTTAAGAACCAGCACCGGACCCAACCAGCCAGCGGGGTAATGCCACAGCCGGGGGACACTTATTATATAAGGTCCCGCGGCCAAAGCATTAACCTCCTGGCTGGTCAGCATGGGCAGGGGTCCTGGGGAAGTGGGGACCCCCCCAATGAAGGGGTCCCCCCCCTCCAGGACTTACCAGTTCATGCTGATAGTCCGGGGCTGTCCCCGATGCCCCTGGGCGGTGGGCATCGGGCTGATGGATTGTGTAAAAAAAAGAAGATAAAAACTATTGTTTTCTACTGGCGAACTATGAGTCCCAGCAAGCCTCCCCCGCATGCTGGGACTTGGAGAACCACAAGTCCCAGCATGCGGGGCATTAAAGGGCCCGCTGGCACTTGTAGTTCTACAGTACAAAAAATAGTGAAATAAAACACACTGACACCCTGAAAAATAAAAGTTTAATACACACATAACACACACACACACTGATACTTACCTACCTTGAGCCCGTCGGTCGGTCCCTGGATCCTGGGTCCGGGCTCCGGGGCTCCAGGGCAGAAGAGTCCGGTTCTGGGGCCTTGGTCCTGGTTCCGGGGCTGTTCCTGGGGTTCCGGGGCTGGTCCGGGGTCCAGGATCCGATGAAGTCCACAGGGGTACCTGAGGAAGGAAATCCTACTCACCTGGTCCCCGGCGACGACATCGGCATCCTCTCCGGCAGACGCGCTGCTCCCGGCTGCTGTGGTACCCTCTCTCGGACTGAAGAGGCGCAGAGATGTTCATCTTCCGCGCCTCTTCTCAGAATGATTCCATTGGCCGGCTAGCGGCCAATCAGGAGCCGAGAAAGTCGGCTCCTGATTGGCCGCTAGGAGGCCAATAGAATCATCCGGAGGAAAGGCGCGGAAGATGAAAATCTCTTCGCCTCTTCAGTCCGAGAGCGGGTACCACAGCAGCCGGGAGCAACACGTCTGCCGGAGAGGATGCCGATGTCGTCGCCGGGGACCAGGTGAGTAGGATTTCCTTCCTCAGGTACCCCTGTGGACTTCATCGGATCCTGGACCCCGGACCAGCCCCGGAACCCCAGGACCAGCCGCGGAACCAGGACCAAGGCCCCGGAACTGGACTCTTCTGCCCTGGAGCCCCGGAGCCCAGACCCAGGATTCAGGGACCGACCTACGGGCTCAAGGTAGGTAAGTATCAGTGTGTGTGTGTGTGTGTGTTATGTGTGTATTCAACTTTTATTTGACCCCTAGTTATTTTGTCCCCCGTATTTTGGGAACCAGCGCTGGACCTTGAGCCTGGTGCTGGTTTCATTAAATCAAGGGGACCCCTATTTGTCGGGGACCCTGATTTTATGTCACCAGCACCGGCTCAATGAGCCCGGGGCTGGTTATGCTCGGGCGGGGGACCCCACGCTCGTTTTTTTTTAAATTTGCGCTGTCCTGCAAACGTGCGATTTTCAGACATGAAAATCGCACATTTTCAGGACTAAAGACATCGCACCACCTCGCACCTATTCGCACTATTTGGCCCGTTTTTCGCATCTCATTAAATATGCGAAAAACGTCCCAATCTTGCGATTTGAAAAAGTGCGAAGTGGTACGATAAAAAAAACGCGCATTTATCTCATCCCATAGAATGTCACCCAAGATGTACAAAGGAGCATGTTTGAAAACACAGAGCAAAGGCTGAGCAGATGAAAAGGGCTAGATGTACTAAGCTAAGTGGGGAGTGATAAACTACCAGCCAACCAGCTCCTGACATTTTTTAAAATACAGCCTGTAATGTGGCATTTAGGAGCTGATTGACTAGCACTTTATCACTCTCCACTATCACTTTTAGAGAGTTAAAAATCAGAAAAAAATTACAATGGATACCCCCTTCCCAAAATGCATTACCAGAACTGGGCTCTTTGAGCCAACCTAGTTTTAAAAATAGCTAGAAAACATTGCATATGGGTACCCTGTATTTTTGGAATCAGGTCTCCACTAGCAGGGGGTAATGCCCCAGCTAGGGGTCACACTTTACGGGGGTCACCCTGGCCAAAGCATTATCACCCTCAATCAGTGGTGCCCAGGCCTGATAGAGGGGCCCATTGGGGCCCCCATTACCAGTAGTTCTTCTTAACCCAGCACAGGCTGCTGTGTGCTGGACTGCAGTGTGGTAAGGGAGGGGCTTAAAGTGCCATTTTCTTCTGTATTTTATTCTAAGGGTAAATGGGCACACCTTCCATGATTAGGCCACACACCCAGAAAAGTATCTGGGCCTGGCCAGGGTCTCCACTTCTCTTCTAATAACTAGTCAGAACATGCTGCTAAGTGGGGACCCCCAGTAAAGAAGACCACTCTCTGAAGAACCCCAGACTTGTGCTGAAGCCCAGGGCTATACCCCGCACCCCTGATTCAGTGTCGTCTTTTCCATTGGGCTTAATGGGCAGTTGCACAGGGGCCCAAGGATTCTAGTGGCCCACCCCAATAGAGAAGACGGCACTGCCCCAGGGGTGCGGTGGCGGGGATCTGGGCAGTGGTGGTTAGTGGCATCCAGGCAGTGGCGACTCTGAGCTTGTTGTAAGTAGCGCTATTTGCTGGTCGGGAAGCGCTGGTGATTTTGAAAAGACTTGCCGGACGCTGATTGGTCGGATGCTCAGTGAATTAGCATCCGGGCAGTCTTTTCAGAATCAGCAGCATTTCCCGCCCGGCAAATAGCGCTACAAGCTCACAGCCGCCGCTGCCCAGACTTCGGGCAGGGACAGCGGCGTCCAGGCAGCGGGCATATGGGCAGTGGCGACTGGGAGCTTGTAGCGCTATTTGCCGGGTGGGAAGCGCTGCTGATTTTGAAAAGAAAAAGATTTTTGTATTACTTTGAACTTAAGTACAGCACATTTATTTTGTACTTGTGTCTAGGTTTAATTGCCTTTTACATGGCTAGTGTGACTGTATTGTTTATAAATAACACTGTCCATTCATGAACTATGGGCATGATTCAGAGTTAATCGCAAACACTTATACCCCTTTCACACCAGAAATGCAGGGACAAACCCGGAATTCAGTTCCCGGGACAAGCAGGGACATTCAGTCAAATCAGTCAAAAGCTGGACAAACGAGGCAAAAATGAAGCTTCAGGCCTGTCTGGGGAGTCTTTGAATCCTCCGCTACAAACCTAGATGATCTGACCGACACAGTGACAGCCTACATCAGCTTCTGCGAGTACCTGTGCGTGCCAATCAAAACAGCACGCACCTTCAACAACAACAAGCCATGGTTCAGCGGTCAACTCAGGAAGCTCCGTCGGGCAAAGGAAGAAGCCTATCGCAGTGGTGATATTGTCCTGTACAAACAGGCCAGGAACTCCCTAACACGGGAAATCAAGCTGGCAAAAAAAAGATTCTCAGACAAGCTGGCGAACAACCTGTCAACCAACGACCCCGCGTCAGCTTGGAGAGGCATGCAAGCTATAACCATCTACAAGATCTCCCGAACCCCCTCCACCATGCACCAGAAACTAGTGAACGAGCTGAACTATTTCTACTGCAGGTTCGAGAAGGAAGCTACCTGCATCAGTCCTACCCCTGACCGGGGCAAAACGGCTTGCCCACCCTCCTTCCAAAACTGCCACCCCCAGACTCTCCGGGCGGACCAAACAGAGGTAGAAGGAATGTTCAAGAGGGTCAACCCTAGGAAAGCTGGAGGCCCAGACGGAGTGTCTCCATCTGCCCTCAAGACCTGTGCAACACAGCTCGCCCCTATCTTTACCAGGATTTTCAACACTTCACTAGAAATGTGCAAGGTCCCCACCTGCTTCAAAGGCTCAATTATCGTCCCGGTTCCCAAGAGCTCAACTGCGAAAGACCTTAATGACTACAGGCCGATTGCACTAACATCGGTGGTCATGAAAGTGCTTGAACGTATGGTGCTGAACCACCTGAGAGTTGTTACAAATGCTCACCTCGACCCCCTGCAGTTTGCCTACCGAGCAAACAGAAGTGTCGAGGATGCAGTCAACCTAGGGCTGCACCACATTCTACAGCACCTGGACAGTCCAGGCACCTATGCAAAGATACTATTTGTTGATTTCAGCTCGGCATTCAACACTATCATCCCTCACATCCTGGAGCCAAAACTCCGTTCACTAGGAGTCCCAGAACCTACATGCTCTTGGATCACTGGCTTCCTGACTGAAAGGAAACAGGCGGTGAAAGCAGGCGCACTCATGTCAAACACATGCACAATTAGCACCGGTGCCCCTCAAGGATGTGTCCTCTCCCCCCTGCTCTTCTCCCTCTACACAAACGACTACACCTCAGCAGAACAGTCAGTAAAAATTATAAAATTTGCAGACGACACAACGGTTATCGGCCTAATCATGGATGGAAACGAGTCGGCATACAGACGGGAGGTGGATCGGCTAACTAAATGGTGTAGCAGAAACAACCTTGACCTCAACCCCCTCAAAACGGTGGAGACGGTGGTGGACTTCAGAAGGAAACCAAATGCCATGCACCCACTCATAATATCTGACAGAGTAGTGTCGAGGGTGGACTCCTTCAAATTCCTAGGAACAAAGATTTCCTGCGACCTTAAATGGGGTCCCAACATCATTACAACTGTCAAATAGGCTCAGCAGTGGTTGTTCTTCTTGAGGCAACTCAAGAAATTCAACATCCCGCAGGAGCTGCTGCTCATCTTCTACACTGCCATAGTAGAGTCTGTCCTTTGCTCCTCGATCACAATCTGGTTCGGAGGAGCAAACGAGAATGACAGACGAAGGTTGCAAAGAGTGGTGAGGATGGCAGAAAAGATCATTGAGGCAGAGCTCCCTACTGTCCAAGAACTATACCTAGCCAGGGTCAATAAGCATGCAGGAAAGATCTTGGCGGACAAGCTACACCCTGGCCACAACCTGTTTGAATCCCTTCCGTCAGGCAGACATTTTAGGTCCATCCCAGCAAAGACGACAAGAACTACAAAAGGCTTCTTCCCAATAGCTGTCCACCAACTAAACCGTATTAAACCAAATACTAAATACTAACTCGAACTGTTCTAGATATATGTGAAATGTATGTGATGTATGTTTATGCCTCTCTTCCCACCCCCTTTGTGTTCCCTGATTGATGCTGCACTGTTACCACAAAAAATTCCAAGCATATGCAAGTATACCTGGCCAATAAAGATGATTCTGATTCTGATTCCCGGGTTTGGACCCATTCACACCAGAAAAGTCGCTGCATTTTCTGGTGTGTGAAGGGGGTGGGAAGGAGGCCGGCAGGAGGTGGGGAGGAGGTGGGGAGGAGGCGGGCAGTCGGCGGGATGGCGTCGGGCAGTCGGCGGGATGGCGGCGGAGGTGGGGAGAATACTCACCCCGGTTGCTGGTCCTCCGCAAAAGTCAGGGATCCACACAGGCGGCGGCGCAAATGACGGGACAGGCAGCGGATGAAGATGACGCAGATCTCCGGCTGTCCTGTCATTTGCGCCTGCCGCCTGCATCAAATCCCCGCTGGACAGGACACAGAGGACCTGGCAACCCGGGTTACCCATTCACACCAGCCAGGTCCACGGGTTGAACCCGGGAACAACCCTGCTACCTAGTAGGGTTGGATTGCCGGCAAATTAGCCCGGTAATTTGTCCCAGGTACCTTTCACACCAGAGGTAGTACCGGGTTGTTCCCGGACTCAACCCGGGAATTTGGGATGGTGTGAAAGGGGTATAAATCTTTCTCAAATGAGCAAAACTATGCTGCACTACAGATGTCACGTGTAGAGAGAGTCAGATTTGGGTGAGTTATTTTATTTCTGTGCAGAGTAAATACTGGCTGCTTTATTTTACACTGCAATTAATATTTCAGTTTGAACACACCCCACCCAAATCTAACTCTCTCTGCACATGTTATATCTGCCCCACCTGCAGTGCACATGGTTTTGTCCATTACAGAAGGAGTTTGCTTTTGCAAACCAACCAGAATCAGGCACCTGATCTGATATTGTTACATATGCTGCTAACCTTGCCAGGCTATGTGTCTCTTGGACAGTAGCAAAATAAAGGCTTCCACATAGCTCTAAAAATTAAGTTGCAACTAAGATGATTAACCAAAGTAGAAAGTGTCTATTTATTACCCGAGTTATGGTTTCTGTGATGAAAAGTTTATTATGAAAATATGATACATATTTCACTGCATATTTGTTAACCATTAATATTTTATTTTTCAAAGTAGTCTAGCTCAGTCTAATGTTAACTGAATTCATTTTACCTGGTGCCTGTAAAATCCTCCCCAGTACAGCAACAGATATTTTTAGTTTGTTTAGTTAGGGAGTCTCTGGCCATCCTTTGAGGAAGAGGTAGGGGGGATAGGATGTTCCAAGTATCCTAATACTCCAATTGTGTGCCACTATTGCAGTACAGCCAAATCAGTAATGTTAAGTAGTATGTGTCTTTTTCAAATCACATTTTGCTCTTTAGATTTACTGTACATTCAAATTCCATCCAATTCAATTCAAGACCAATAAATAGCTACAGTATTCATACCATGTATGCTTACACAGACACTGAGTTTATTGGTAGAATTAGTATCAATCAACTACACCCAGATGAAGTAACCAGTATTGACCTTGCTTATCTCATGTTTTGATATACAGTAATTAGAGGTGGACTGACTAATGTTGTTAGAATGTGATAATGCTTACGCATTCAAATTTATTTTATTTATTTATTTTAAACGTCTGTTCATTAAAATATGCAGGTATGAAAGTTAAATACATTTAAATGTATTTAGAGTTGTAATATGTATAATCAAACTCCATTTTAAATAGGAAAGATCAATTAGTATTTATAAGGTAAGTCTAGTGTTTGACTAATGCAAGTTTATTTTTTTTTATTTTTTTACAGCCCCAGTTCACCTAAGGAATTCAACTGGACAGGCTAGGGCTGTGTTAAGTTAATCCACATCCTAGAGAACTAACTACTGCTGCAACAGCCTCTCTCTCCATTCCAGCACACGCTGCTCAGTGCTGTGTGCTGAGCAGGGGAGAGAGGCAGCTGTAGCGGTAGCCTGTCCTCTCTTTCCTGTGTACTGGTCCGAGCTCCGCACCCCCCTCATGCCGGTACCTGTAAAGGTTTTTCTTCTTGTTGGCCATGTCACCTTATTTTACCAGGGCCTGGCTGACCGGTAGGGCCTGGCTGAGTATAAGAACACAAACTAGGTACGAAAGGTAACTGGGGCATGGGTAGGGCAACTCAATGAGATTAGCAGGAGTCATGGGTCTGAGATGCCCTTATGGTAGGTCTCTTATCCCCTCCTTTTCTACCTCTATAGATACAAGGATGAGCAGATGTGTTAATGTGCAACAATATGCATTCTTGGTGCACATGAGCAGCATAAAAAGTGTGTTTTACACTAAAAATAATGGGGCTTGTGTAATTTTTTCCTATTAGAATCATGGTTTATACCTTGGCAATCAGTTACTGTGTTCATTTGAGAGGGCATTCATCCAGGGCAGTAGTACTGGGAAGCACTTCAGGGGAATTTATGCTTTCCTTGTTTTTAAGGTCTTTCATCTCCCTCTCTCTCCCTCTCTCTCACTGTTAGGTGCCGTGGGCCATCTTCTTCCGGCTTCAGTCGGGCAGCCAGGACGGAAGCGTTGGACGTTGCCAAGCAACGTCCTGAACTTCTGTCCTGCACGCTCAGGGGCAGCGGCTGACATCACAAGCCACTAGGCGGCATTCTTGTGTATTAACCCCTTCATGACAGAGCCAGTTTGTGCCTTCATGACAGAGCCCTTTTTTTCAAATCTGACATGTCTCACTTAAGTGGGGATAACTTTTTTTTGCTTTTACTTATCCCAGTGATTTTGAAATTGTTTTCTCGTGACACATTGTACTTCAAGTTAGTGGTAAATTTGGGTCAATACAGTCTGTGTTTTTTTGTGAAAAATACCAAAATATCGTGAAAAAATGGAAAATTTAGCAATATGCAAAATGTCACATTTTCTGCTTGTGAGACAAATAATCATACCACTCAAAATAGTTAATAACTAACAAAGACCATATGTCTACTTTATGTTGCAATCATTATTTCAACCTCCTTTTCATTTTTTTGGACACTAGGAGGCTTCAAATATGACTAGCAAATTCTCAAATTTTCAAGAAAATTTCAAACACTGATTTTTTTAGGGACCAGTTCAGTTATGATGTGACTTTGAGGGACTTGTATGTGAGACACCCCCATAAATGATGCCATTTCAAAAACTGCACCCCTCACAGTATTCAAAACAGCATTTTGGAAGTTTGTTAACCCTTTAGGTGTTTCACAGGAATTAAAACAAAGTGTAGGTGAAATTTCAAAATTTCTTTTTTTTTGCAGAGTTTCAATTTTAATACATTTTTCTAACGAATACAGTAGATTTTACTAGAGAAATGTGACTAAAAATTGATTCCCCCAATTCTTTTGTTTTCAAAAATATCCTATATGTGGCCCTAGTGTGCACGTTGACCAAACCACAGGCTTCATAATAAAAGGAGCACCTACTTGATTTTGGAGCCTCCTTTTTATGAGATTTTTTTTTAGGCACCATGTAGGTTTCTAGGCACCATAAGTGCTAAAAGTTAGGAACCTCCCCCACAAGTCACCCCATTTTGCAATCTACACCCCTCAGGGAATTCATCTAGGGGTATAGTGTACATTTCAAACCCCCAGGGGTTTCACCAATTTTGGTACAACTGGGATGTGAAAATGGAAAATTACATTTTTTTACACAAACATGCAGTTCTGGCTCAAAATTTTTCATTTTCACAAGGAATGAAGGAGACAAAGCACCCCAAAATCTGTGCCCCAATTTCTCCTGAGTACGGCAATGCCTCACATGTGACCAAAAAATACCAGTTGGGTGCATGGCAGGACTCAGAAGGGAAGGAGTGATTTTTGGATTTTGCAGCACAGATTTTGGTGGAATGAATGGTGGGTGCTATGTTGCACCAATACAGTGGAACCCCCCCCACAAGTCACCCCATTTTGCAAAGTACACCCCTCAGGGAATTCATCTAGGGGTATAGTGTACATTTCAAACCCCCAGGGGTTTCACCAATTTTGATACAACTGGGCTGTGAAAATGAAAAAATTTAATTTTTCATTTTCACAGCTCAGTTGTATCAAAATTGGTGAAACCCCTGGGGGTTTGAAATGTACACTATACCCCCTGATGAATTCCCTGAAGGGTGTAGTTTGCAAAATGGGGTCACTTGTGCGGGGGTTCCACTGTATGGGTGCTTCAGGGGTCATTCAACCAGAATCTGTGCTGCAAAATCCAAAAATCACTCCTTCCCTTCTGAGTCCTGCCATGCACCCAACTGGTATTTTTTGGTCACATGTGAGGCATTGCCATACTCGGGAGAAATTGGGGCACAGATTTTGGGGTGCTTTGTCTCCTTCATTCCTTGTGAAAATGAAAAATTTTGAGCCAGATCTGCATTTTTGTGTAAAAAAATGTAATTTTTTACACAAAAATGCAGTTCTGCCTCAAAATTTTTCATTTTCGCAAGGAATGAAGGAGACAAAGCACCCCAAAATCTGTGCCCCAATTTCTCCCGAGTACGGCAATGCCTCATATGTGACCCAAAAATACCATTTGGGTGCATGGCAGGACTCAGAAGGGAAGGAGTGATTTTTGGAGGTGGAATGAAAGGTGCGTGCTATGTCGCATTAGCAAGACCCCCGAAGCACCAATACAGTGGAACCCCCCCACATGTGACCCCATTTTGCTCACCAGCATTGGGAGGGAGGCTGGTGCTGCGCCTGGTGGGGGGGTGGGAGGGGTGCTGGCGCTGCGGCAGCCGGGTGGGTGGGAGGGGGGGCTGCCGGGTGGGAGGGGGGGGGGGGGGGCTGGCGATCGGTGGTGATCGGTGCTGTACTTAACAGCACCGATCACCACCGATCACTGTGTTACCGAGCGGCTTAGCCGCCGGTAACACAGAAAACGCTGTGATTGGCTGTTCACATTTGAACAGCCAATAACAGCGATCGCTGATTGGGAATCAGGGACAGCAGACATCTCCAAACTGTCACCGCGTCTATAGACGCGGTGACAGTTAAAACCATGACGTATATATACGTCTCCGGTCGGGAAGTACCTCCCGACCATGACGTATATATACGTCATATGTCGGGAATATCTTTCTATCTATCTGTCTCTATATATATATATATATATATATATATATATATATATATATATATATATATATATCTATATATATATATATATATATATATATATATATAGATATATATATATATATATGTGTGTATATATATATATATATATATATATATATATATATGTGTGTATATATATATATATATATATATAGACATATATATATGTGTCTATATATATATTTTTGCAATAGAGCTGGCACTCTTCCAATAACAATAACTTGACCCCGGTGCCAACAGATCACAGCAGCGCTGCGACCAAATATACAATACCAACGCCAGTGGCACTCGGGTGTATCCAATAATGACAACACACAGCGGTGTTTAACGACGTTTCATTTCTCTAAACGGAAATTTCATCAGGTTACAAACAATGTGCATACAAGTGCTTACCTTATACCCCTCCGGTGGTCGCACAGGCAGCATCATTCAGGGCGTCATCCAGCCTCTCCGGTAACGTGCGTCGCCAGTATGACGTCACCACGTTCCCTGCACGCAGCGGGGCTAGACACCAACCTCCGCTAGGCTCTGGGTCCTTTACTAATGACGTCATCACGCTTCCTTCACGCACCCTGGAGTTGATTGGATCCTGCACCCGACGTGCTGTTTATCCTGTCACCATGGAGACAAAAATATATACAATAAACGTACAAAACAAAACAAACAGTGATGCAGTGCTACAAATTAATGTAATGCATAAAGAAAAAGAAAAACACATTTAAGGAATATATATTACGCAAAATGCACAGAGGTAAAGCAAGTTGGCAGCGCAACATCACATCCCACTTCAATGGAATGCGATGATGCCACTGAGTTTCTGGGGCTGTACTAATACAATAAACTACCCATATAAATTCCTGTTTAAAGAGGTATTGTCTTTGGCAGAAAAGACCTATACTCTATCATTCCCTCGTAAAAAGCAGAACAAATTGATATTTAAATAGATCAGAAAAAACAAGACAATGGAACCATATCATTTAAACCCTTTGGATGTAGCACGTTCAAGCGATGAATCCAACGTGCCTCACATCGCAACAGGGCCGCACCTCTATCGCCACCTCGAATTGATCGTTCGACATGGTCGATCATGCGGTACCTGAGGCTGGTTAAATTGTGTCTCGCCTGGGCAAAGTGGCGGGCAACAGGTTGCTCACTACTGCCCGAAAGGAGAGCAGCCTTAATGGCAGAGCGATGCCCTGCCATGCGTTCTTTGAACTTCCTTGTGGTCTTCCCTATATAGGTAAGACCACAAGGACAAATGATTTGATACACCACATGGCTGCTTTCGCAAGTCAAGTGGTGTCTAATCTGGTAAACATTTCCATCATGAGGATGATGAAATTTGTCCCCAGTGATCAGGAACTTGCATGTAGTACATGAACACTTGAAACAACCCCATTTTTTCTGTAAGAAATTTTTTGATGGAGGTACTCCTTTTCCGGCAATGTCAGATTTTACTAGAATATCTTTCAGGTTTTTTGGCCTGGAGAAACATGGCATCAGCCTTGTCTGTTCCAGACCTAAATGTGGATCTGACTGTATGATCTTCCAGTTAGCTTTAGCAGTCTTGTTCAGCTTCTCAGTAAGAACGTTGTATTGACAGACCCATGGTATGATTTTTAGTTTTGGACCTTCATTTCTATTACTTGTTAAGAGTTGTTCACGGGTCTTAGATAATGCTTTGTTCTTTGTATTTAACAAATCTCGCCAATAATAGCCCCGTTCAATGAATCTGGAGATCAAGTCGTCGATTTGTTGGGTGGCCGTGATAATGTTAGTGTTAATGCGGATTATCCTTAACATCTGGGAGTAGGGCAGACTGGATTTAAATTTTGTGGGATGGAAGCTCCTGTTATGTAAGAAGGTATTTCGGTCGGTGTCCTTTGAGAACACCGTTGTCTCGATTCCTTCTGCACCTAACGAGATCCGCACGTCCAGGAAGTCGATGTATTGCTGATGCATCTGGAACGTGAATTTTACTGGACTGGTGCTGTTGTTATGCGCTTCCATGATGGATTCAAAATGTTCCTTTGTGCCACTCCAGAAGATCAATAGGTCATCAATATAACGGGTGAAAAAAATTATATTACTGGAAATATTGCTGTCAGAAAAGAAAAGTTCCTCCTCGACCCCAAACATAAAGATATTTGCGTAGGTCGGTGCTACCGATGACCCCATAGCACAGCCTCTTGACTGAAGGTAAAACTCATTATCAAACAGAAAAATTTTTTTTGTTAAAATTAATTCTAGAAGATGCAAGAGGATGTTGATGGATTCTGACGGAAAGCTGCTGGAAGAAGTTAACAGACGATGCACTGCCGCTAGACCTTCTACATGCGGTATTATAGTGTAGAGGCTTGAAACATCAGCGGTGATGAGCCAGAGATTATCAGGAAGATTAGGTAATTTCTGTAATTTTTGTAGTAATGAGGTTGTGTCCAATAAAAAGTTCGGATGAGTTTGAATTAGGGGTTGTAGTACAGAGTCCAGAAACACAGATGATGGTTGAAACAGAGATCCACGGGCTGATATTATAGGTCTGCCTGGTGGTGGCAGGCCTTTGTGGACCTTCGGAAGAGTATAAATTAATGGTACCAGAGGAAATTGAGGGATAAGAACATCATATGTTTCATCACTAATGATAGAGGCATCTCGAGCAAGAATCAGGGTTTCTTTTAATTCTTTAAGGAAAGTTGGTGTTGGGTCACCCTTCAATTTCTGATATACACCTGGTTCTGCGAGTTGTTTCTGGATTTCTTGTCTGTAATCAGTAATGTCCTGCAAGACAATCGCACCCCTTTATCCGCAGGGCGAATAATTAGGGATGTGTTCTTGCGGAGACCAGACAATGCTTTACGTTCAGAAAGCGATAAATTGTGATGATGTTTTGTTTCCGATGTTTGGATCTCCTTTGACTCTTTGTCGATCAGTCTCATGTAGGTCTTGATACTTGCGTTATTTGAAAGAGGATCGAACTGTGATGGAGCTTTAAACTGTTTTAATTTCTCTGGTAACTGTTGTTTAGGTGTGGTCGTTATGACTTTATCATTAAAAAATTCCTTGAGCTTCAGCTTCCTTTGTAACTGCGTCTTTTCCACTTGCCAGCGTAGGTCATCGAATTCATGTGTCGGAATAAACGACAGACCTTTGGATAATAATGATTTTTCAGGTGCTGACAATTCATGGCTCGACAGATTGAAGATTAATTCTTCTTGTTTGAGCTTGGTGGTTTTCTTGTATTGACTCTGACGCTTCCACTGGCCTCCCCTTCTGGTTGATCGTTTTTTGGAGGACCACGGGTACGGGTTATCATGCTGAGGGGTGCTGATGGACCTCTGCGACGTCTCCTCCTTTTCTCACCATCACTTGCAGAACTGTTGTCTCCCGCAGATGTATCGGTGTCGATATTTGTTCTGGGGTATCTTTGGCGGCGAAAGGGAGGGCGTCTAGTCTCGTTATCAGTAACATGATTGCCGGAGAGCCATCTGTAAACCTGGTGGTTCTCATAATCCTTAGTGACTTTCGTCACGTTTTCTTTCTTAAATTTTATAAGGTCTCTTTTATAGATGGTAATTTGGTTACTGAGTTTCTCCAGCCAATCAGTATTGGAGTCAGACGTCAATATGGGCATATTAATTTTCTCAAATGCATCGATCTTGGTTTTAGTGCTGATCACCTCCTTGTTTGAAAAGTCAATGACTAGCAGCATCAGATCTGATGAGCACTTATTTAATATAGAAACCCATTTACAGCAAAAATTTGGGTCAAAGCGGCCAATCGTGGGGCAGTTACGATTGCGGAAGCCGCGTGGGATCATCCTTGTCTTAAAATAATCACTGAGTGTGATAGCATGTAACTCAAAGTCAATTTCACGTTTTTTTAGTCTCATCAGGTCATTATATATCGATTCCGGTGAATGTGCTTCCTCCATGTCAACAAATTTACCCTTGCGCAGGATACCCTCTGTCTCGGATTCCGAGTAACTGAAGAATTCCTGTACAGGGACTAAAAGAGGATTGAAAACATCATGGTCGGCTGCTTGTGAGGCCGTCATCTTCCCACTTCAATCCAAGTCCCGCACTGTACCACTGTCTGTTGCAATCACCCGTGTGTTACACACAACACAGTGATGAGGGAATGTGAAAGGACAACAGGAGGAGGTATAAGCCTGAGCAATCCAATGGAAGATATAGACAAAAGTACAGGTGCCTTGCTCTGGTCCAGTCCCGCGGGCTGTTCCAATAATATTTTTGCAATAGAGCTGGCACTCTTCCAATAACAATAACTTGACCCCGGTGCCAACAGATCACAGCAGCGCTGCGACCAAATATACAATACCAACGCCAGTGGCACTCGGGTGTATCCAATAATGACAACACACAGCGGTGTTTAACGACGTTTCATTTACATGGGTAGTTTATTGTATTAGTACAGCCCCAGAAACTCAGTGGCATCATCGCATTCCATTGAAGTGGGATGTGATGTTGCGCTGCCAACTTGCTTTACCTCTGTGCATTTTGCGTAATATATATTCCTTAAATGTGTTTTTCTTTTTCTTTATGCATTACATTAATTTGTAGCACTGCATCACTGTTTGTTTTGTTTTGTACGTTTATTGTATATATTTTTGTCTCCATGGTGACAGGATAAACAGCACGTCGGGTGCAGGATCCAATCAACTCCAGGGTGCGTGAAGGAAGCGTGATGACGTCATTAGTAAAGGACCCAGAGCCTAGCGGAGGTTGGTGTCTAGCCCCGCTGCGTGCAGGGAACGTGGTGACGTCATACTGGCGACGCACGTTACCGGAGAGGCTGGATGACGCCCTGAATGATGCTGCCTGTGCGACCACCGGAGGGGTATAAGGTAAGCACTTGTATGCACATTGTTTGTAACCTGATGAAATTTCCGTTTAGAGAAATGAAACGTCGTTAAACACCGCTGTGTGTTGTCATTATTGGATACACCCGAGTGCCACTGGCGTTGGTATTGTATATTTGGTCGCAGCGCTGCTGTGATCTGTTGGCACCGGGGTCAAGTTATTGTTATTGGAAGAGTGCCAGCTCTATTGCAAAAATATTATTGGAACAGCCCGCGGGACTGGACCAGAGCAAGGCACCTGTACTTTTGTCTATATCTTCCATTGGATTGCTCAGGCTTATACCTCCTCCTGTTGTCCTTTCACATTCCCTCATCACTGTGTTGTGTGTAACACACGGGTGATTGCAACAGACAGTGGTACAGTGCGGGACTTGGATTGAAGTGGGAAGATGACGGCCTCACAAGCAGCCGACCATGATGTTTTCAATCCTCTTTTAGTCCCTGTACAGGAATTCTTCAGTTACTCGGAATCCGAGACAGAGGGTATCCTGCGCAAGGGTAAATTTGTTGACATGGAGGAAGCACATTCACCGGAATCGATATATAATGACCTGATGAGACTAAAAAAACGTGAAATTGACTTTGAGTTACATGCTATCACACTCAGTGATTATTTTAAGACAAGGATGATCCCACGCGGCTTCCGCATCCGTAACTGCCCCACGATTGGCCGCTTTGACCCAAATTTTTGCTGTAAATGGGTTTCTATATTAAATAAGTGCTCATCAGATCTGATGCTGCTAGTCATTGACTTTTCAAACAAGGAGGTGATCAGCACTAAAACCAAGATCGATGCATTTGAGAAAATTAATATGCCCATATTGACGTCTGACTCCAATACTGATTGGCTGGAGAAACTCAGTAACCAAATTACCATCTATAAAAGAGACCTTATAAAATTTAAGAAAGAAAAATTGACGAAAGTCACTAAGGATTATGAGAACCACCAGGTTTACAGATGGCTCTCCGGCAATCATGTTACTGATAACGAGACTAGACGCCCTCCCTTTCGCCGCCAAAGATACCCCAGAACAAATATCGACACCGATACATCTGCGGGAGACAACAGTTCTGCAAGTGATGGTGAGAAAAGGAGGAGACGTCGCAGAGGTCCATCAGCACCCCTCAGCATGATAACCCGTACCCGTGGTCCTCCAAAAAACTATCAACCAGAAGGGGAGGCCAGTGGAAGCGTCAGAGTCAATACAAGAAAACCACCAAGCTCAAACAAGAAGAATTAATCTTCAATCTGTCGAGCCATGAATTGTCAGCACCTGAAAAATCATTATTATCCAAAGGTCTGTCGTTTATTCCGACACATGAATTCGATGACCTACGCTGGCAAGTGGAAAAGACGCAGTTACAAAGGAAGCTGAAGCTCAAGGAATTTTTTAATAATAAAGTCATAACGACCACACCTAAACAACAGTTACCAGAGAAATTAAAACAGTTTAAAGCTCCATCACAGTTCGATCCTCTTTCAAATAACGCAAGTATCAAGACCTACATGAGACTGATCGACAAAGAGTCAAAGGAGATCCAAACATCGGAAACAAAACATCATCACAATTTATCGCTTTCTGAACGTAAAGCATTGTCTGGTCTCCGCAAGAACACATCCCTAATTATTCGCCCTGCGGATAAAGGGGGAGCGATTGTCTTGCAGGACATTACTGATTACAGACAAGAAATCCAGAAACAACTCGCAGAACCAGGTGTATATCAGAAATTGAAGGGTGACCCAACACCAACTTTCCTTAAAGAATTAAAAGAAACCCTGATTCTTGCTCGAGATGCCTCTATCATTAGTGATGAAACATATGATGTTCTTATCCCTCAATTTCCTCTGGTACCATTAATTTATACTCTTCCGAAGGTCCACAAAGGCCTGCCACCACCAGGCAGACCTATAATATCAGCCCGTGGATCTCTGTTTCAACCATCATCTGTGTTTCTGGACTCTGTACTACAACCCCTAATTCAAACTCATCCGAACTTTTTATTGGACACAACCTCATTACTACAAAAATTACAGAAATTACCTAATCTTCCTGATAATCTCTA